>NC_072421.2:147961527-148276666 GCF_028858775.2 Pan troglodytes
ATGAGGGTGCAAAGGGCATGAAATGTTCAGTTGGAGGAGGAAGGGGACACAGTACTTTTTGCACATCTTCTGTGTTCAGCCATTTAATATTAAGAAGCGACTCACTCTATAGATTACAATGGGATGCCGTGCCCAGTATTTCTTCTGAGCTTCCCAACCAGTCAGTGGTTGGGCAGGGTGGGGGGATTATTATTCTCCTTCTTTATGGATAAAGAGAATAACGTTTGAGAAATTCAGTGACTTTCAGGAGGATGGCCATCCAGAAGGTGGGGTGCTACATCAAGGGTCCACATTTGGATGGCCCCAAGGGCAGTGTGCTTTCCATCTACAATACGACGAAAAACAACCCCTCAGCCCATATCTTTCTCACCTCTAAATGCAAGTAGGGCTGAAGACGGGGGAGAGAGGAGCCCTCAGTGTAACAGCGTATGTGGACATTTGGATGGCTACAAAAATACTGGCCTCATTCTATCCATCCGTTGTGTTTATGTGACGGGGTTCAAGATTTGCGCCCATCAGCTTTGGAGGCATATACTTCTTGCAGAAAAGTGCTGGACTCAGGAAGGAGTCCTCAGACTCAATTCAGGGTTGGAACAAGCTCTTTGTGAGATTTTGAGCAGGTTTCTTTCTTCTTGAGGTCAGAGGGCATGGGTATGAGCTCTAAGGGCCTGTCTATCTCTGGCCTCCTGCCACATTTCCAGGGTCCCTTCTGTGTGCCTGGCCCTGTGCTCGATCTTGAGCCCCAGGAATTCATAGTCTAGGAGCAAATTATTCCCAGGCTTCCTCCACTGGGAACAAATTTATCTTACTCTGTAGTTCTCGGTGAAACCTGGAGGCAAGTGTTTGAGCGTCTCTCTTGTGCAAGGTACTTTGTGCACATTCGCTCATTTGCTTCTGTGTCACAGAGATTGATATTTCCACTTCCCCAGGGTGGAGACTGAGGCTCAGAAAGGATGGAGACTTTCCCAATGTCACACAGGCAGGAAGTTGTAGATCTCAAACTCAGGTGCCCTGCCTCCAAAGCTCTTCCTACTCCCATTCCCAGATTAGGAGCTCAGGTATTTCCAGGGCCTTCTGCAGGCCAGGCACTGTTCTCAGTGCCTTTCATTCCAGTGGCAGAGACAGCCCATAAACAGGTAAAGAGTAGAAGCAAACTTACTTCATTCTGGTAGCTCTCTGGGACGTTCTGACCAGCGTTGTCCACTGCCAAGCCTGGCAGAAAGCTAGGCTGCTTTAAAACCCTATGCAGGGGCAGCCAGCTGGGAACAGAGTGAGTTGTCGAAACAGCTCCCTTAGAAGCCTCAAGAGAAAACCCAGATTTACAGCTTTGAGTCTTTGCCAGCAGCCCCTGCTTCATGCAGGCTGAAGGCGCGGCACAGGTGCAAATCTGGCCCCAAGAGAGGGGAGCTCATGTTTATGGGTCCCCTTCCAAGACCCAGGTGATCCTAGGGGCTAGTTAATCTAGAGGCAACTGTCCCTGCCACTTACTGATAACTTGCATGAGCCTCTGGGCCTCAGTATCCACATCAGTAAAGTAGGGTTAATAACTCTGCTCTTTGCCTGCGTCAGGGTTTCTGGGATGGTGATGAACAAGGTGTGGTTGTGCACATGTTCCAAACCACACAGGGCATGATCCTAAACCACACACTGCTGTGAGCACTTTTTTTTTAATGATCAGAGGTTGGCATTGGCTCAGAGGTTTTTTGCCATCAGAAGGGTGATGGAAAATGTGTGTCCTGACCCCTGAGGATGCCACAGTCTCATCAGCAGCCCCACTACACTGAGGAGACCTGAATCTGTAATGTAGCTGTGAGCATTCTGGGTCAAGGGCTGCAGTGTGTATGCGCCTTTCTACTTTGGGGATCCTCCCCATGGAGCACGCAGCTGTTCGCTCCCTTTGCTCCCTCCTCCTTCTTCTGCAGTAAGGGCTCTTTCCTGTTCCAGACACCCAACTGGGGTGAGAAGCCAGGCAGAGGCCTTGCCTTCACACAGACCTTTTTTCGCAAGAACTGAGCACTGCTCAGCTTGCAGGACACCACTGGGCTTGGCATCTGGGTCCTGCCTGGGTAGCCTGGCTTGGTAAACCAGTGACCTGCAAATCACAGTCTGTTTGAAGGGAGAGTGCTGGTGAGGGGAGCTCCATTTTTCAGCTGGTTTATGCAGGCACCTGGGAGCATGACACTGCCTATTTCTGAACTTTTAGGAGCCCATGCTGGCCTCATCTGCATTCCTGCCTAGCTCTTTCCCACAGTTTCCTTGACATAAGGCCCAAGGTAACAGGTTTCTGGAGGTGGAACTGCCCCAGGAAGGAGAGGGATGCTGTTGGACTCCAGGACAGAGTTGAGGCTCAGAAGTGTGCACATTTCTAGGGAGTATGCAGACCCAGGGGCCAGCCCTGTGGGTGTGGGCCTGGAGTTCCTCAAACTCTGGGCTGGCCTGTGTAGGCTGAGGCCTCTTGCTTTTACTGAGAATCCACAGCTGGAAAGCCCAATGTTTCTCTTTTTACAGATAGATATTTGGGTTATAAGCTACCCCTGGAGTGCTGCATTCCAGACTTCTGGGGAGGAGGGACATGAGCTTCTAAGATTTGGGCAACAAATTTTGATTTCCGCAGTTGATATAGAATAATTTGTTGGAAACCTTCCTCCTCCCCTTTTGCTTTTCCTTTCCCTCCCCTTCCTTCCTGCCTTTCCCTTCTCCTCCTCATCTCCCTCCTACCTTCTCACCAGATCTCCAACCCCTAAATTCCAAAGTTAGAAAGGCAAGCATCAGCCACAGGGAAGTGGATTTGACCACTGGGCACTCAAACCCAAGGCGCAGGCATGTCTCTGCTGTCATTGCCTCCCTCTCTCTTGCTCCGGGCCCCCTCAGCACAGGCCTGTCTTTGTCTGCCTCCCTCCAGTGCTGCAGGCTTCCATCACCCTCTCAAGTCCCCATCCAGAGGCAGGGCTGGCATAGGTGCTCGCTTGCTCACTCACTGCCCTGACCCTGAGAGCTCCTGCTTCTATGCCCCTAGAGCTGTGGCTGAGTATATGGCACATAGTAAATGCTCAGTAAGATGCAGCTGCTGTTCATCTTGGCCAGAAGTCCCTTAGAAATCATCTAGGCCACCCACATTGCTGGACACAAGAGAAGGCCAGTGTCATACAGAGGGGAAGGGGTGCATCTAAAAAGTCATTGTCTCTAGGCCTTACACAGGAAATGGGAAAATAACAGAGTTATTTGCAGAGTACCATTTTCTCCAACGGTTCATTCACATCCGCAGATGCCAGCTGAGCCCTGTCACGAGGCTTTGGGGTTACCAAGATGAATAGGAAACTACCTGGCCTTCAGAGAGTTATGTGGTGGAGGTGGGAAATGCATAGACCTAACATGGCAGCCTCAAGGTTGGCCATAGCACCTAGGATGGTGATGGAAAGGGTAGAAGGTGAGACTGTATTATCATAGAGACCCTTGAGGGCCTGAGGGTGGAGGGTGTGCTTTAATCCAGTAGCCCATGCAAATTGTTCAACAATGTACAAGACTATAAGAACAAGGCCCAAGGGTATCCTAGAGGGGATGATATTTCTCTCCTCTCTTTTTTTTTTTTTATTATACTTTAAGTTTTAGGGTACATGTGCACATTGTGCAGGTTAGTTACATATGTATACATGTGCCATGCTGGTGCACTGCACCCACTAACTCGTCATCTAACATTAGGTATATCTCCCAATGCTATCCCTCCCCCCTCCCCCCACCCCACAACAGTCCCCAGAATGTGATGTTCCCCTTCCCGTGTCCATGTGATCTCATTGTTCAATTCCCACCTATGAGTGAGAATATGCGGTGTTTGGTTTTTTGTTCTTGCGATAGTTTACTGAGAATGATGATTTCCAATTTCATCCATGTCCCTACAAAGGACTGGAAGCTTCGGAGCACCTGAGAACGGGCGCACAATGAGAAGTGAAACAACTTTTGGGACTGCTGGATCACTTGCACGGTTTAGAAATGGTCACCTTACTTGCACTACGGAAGAAATCTTTACGTTTTTCTGCTCCAGAAAGGTTGCCTACCCACTCTTCTGTGAATAATGGGCCTACATGGCCCCCTGCAATGTGAGGAGGGCAACTTGGAAAGAACTTATTTCCCTCCAAGAAGATGCTCAGTTCATGCTCTAGGTCAGAGGTTGGCAAACTACAGCCTGTGAGCTAAATCCAGCCCACGGGCTGTTTTTGTAAATAAACTTTTATTAGCACACAGTCACGCCCAGTCATTAACATATTGTCTACTACACAGAGCTTCAACAGAGACCACATGGCCTGCGAAGCCCAAGACATTTACTACCTGGGCCATCACAGAAGAAGTTTGCCAACACTTGGTCTGTATCACTGGGCATTTGGTTCATTTGTTTACCCTAACAAATGGTACCCATTTCAGGTAGAATTACAGGCCCTCATGTGGCCACGTGTTTAGCTTCCCCTCCTGTGCCAAAGCTGGCCCCAACTCCACACTCCCAATTCCACCCTTCTCAAAAGTTCTTGCCCCTAAAAGTGTTTCTTTTCCTTCCATTTCTCCTCCCATCAGCATCCAGAGAGATCTTTTTCAAAGAGATGAAGCCAATCCTTCCTCTGCTTAAGTCCCCCGATGGCTTCCCTACAAACAAAATACAATCCAATCCCTTTCCCATAGCCTGCAAGACCCTCTGCAAATTCACGACTACTTCCCTGGTGCATTGTGTGACAGGCACCCTGGCTGCCTGCCCGTCACTGGAACAGTCCAAAAGCCCCACCCCAGGGCCTTCCCACTTGCTGCCCTCCTGCCTGGGATGCTCTGCCCCCAGTCCTTCTCCTGGCCTGCTCAGAGCCACCTGCCATTCTATCACATCACTATTTTTTCAGTCTTTGAAAGAATACTGCACACACTCTTAACTTGTTCTTGTTGTTCACTTATCGTTTGTCCTACTAGAATTCCAGCTCCTTCTCTCTGGTTCCCCACTTCTCTCCCTGGCCTGTGCTCATTCTAATGGAGGTGTCAGTTCTGGGCCCCCTAGGCAGCCCTGCCTGCCCTTTACTGTCATATGACTTCATCTCTATAGTGGAGGGGAGCCCAGTGCCACTCTGTAGGTGCTTCTTTCCTAGAATAAGCTTCAGGCCCTAAAGTTGTCTAGCCTTAGGGCTGCCCATGTGATGCTGTCAGCAAAACTAAACATGTTCTTGCCTCTTTTCCTCCCTCAAGTCAAGCCCTTAGAGTTTAGAACAATGAACTTGGCCTATATAAAATACCTCCAGGAAATCAGTCCTCAAACACCAACTCCCAACATCTGCTTTATGAATATATGGCTTCAAACAGCTAAGTGTACAGTATCTAACTGCTGTCCATCCTTTTGTTTTTTTTAGCCACATGACATCTAAGGAACTTAGAAAATGCCTTGCCCTTTCCTGTAGTTAAATTTGACATAAAATTACTTTATTGGCAGCATATTAACAAACAAAAATCTCCTGTGTTTTTCCCGGTAATTCAGTTTCAGTTTTCCAGGTAAGAAAAAGATAATTTTGAATGACTACAAGGAGACAGACTGTTTTGAGGTTTCCGTTAATAACACATTCAGAGTGTGCCTTCTTCCTCTGTCCCAGTCAGTGGTGCTGTTGACAGAGTGGTACAACAAGAATGAAATATACTGTGGGAACTCACCCTGATCCCAACACTCTCATCAACACCATCACCACCATCACTATTGCTACCAGCACCACCACCTCCACCACCACTACCCTCACCTTCACTACCACCACCCTTTAAATCAACACCATTACCACCATCACCATTGCTACCACCATCCCACCATCCCAATTGCCACCACCACATCCACCACCATTACCACCACCACCATCATCACTACCACCCTTACCTCCGTCATTACCACCTCCATCACCTCTACCATTACCATGATTACTATCACCATCCCCTCTACCACCACCACCCTACCACTTCTCTCTCTATCTCTCTCTCATGTACGTGTACATGGTTATATGACGCTTCATGATGCAATCATAGACACTGTCCACATACAGTGAAATAAGTACATGTTTTTAAATTGTCATTATTTTCAATATAGAACCTACTCTTGTTGCTATGTGCTTTGGGGTGGGGAACATCAACGTGTGTTTATGGCCAAAATTGAATTAGGATTCATAAGAAAGGGCTATATCTCCAAATGCGCACTTTTAAAAAAATTAAGTTTGGATGAGGGATCTTTCATTTCATAAAAGGATATACTGAGGATTTCCTTTCAGTGACAAATTTTTGCTGCATTTTATTATGATTTGGTTTACAAAAGTTAGCCTTTCACACAGCTGTTCAGGAGCGCAGCCAATGACTAAAGGCAGATCTGCCTTGAATAGCAAATGCTGCTGAGTAAACCATGTTACAGGCTATTTTAGGACCACCAAGAATGTGTTTGCATTTTCAAGAGTAGAAGGAGAGATCATATTTATTTGGTATCTACACTATGCCACACACTATGCTAATTACATTTCTAAGCTCATGTAATCCTTACAACAAATTTACGAAGGCTTTACTTTCCCCATTTTGTAGGTAAGAAAACAGGCTCACAGAGGGAAAAATGACTTGCCCAAGGTGACCACCAATTAGAGACAAGGTTTAAACAGACCATGAGGGCTCAGGGCCTACCTCAAGCCCTCTAATCACCCTATACTGCTAAGTTCTTCTATTAGAATTTGTTGTGCAGAAGGTTTTCTTCTTCTTCTTTTTTTTTTTTTTTTTTTTTGTATAATCAGATTATCCATTTGCCTACAAAGCCTATAGTGTGCAAGGAGTGTGTAGTGGTCCAGTCAGTGTACCCTGGCACTTGAGAGCTCATTAAGGGCCCAGGAGAATCAGCAAATTCTCAGCAGCCAAGCTACCCTAACGTATATCATAGAAACTACAATAGGAGATTTCTTCTCTGAGGTCACTGCTATCTGGCACTATCCTGTGATGTATGGTTTGGAAAACCTTGGGTCAAATACAACCGTCCCTACAGGCAAGTCAAAATATCGTGGCTGAAACTAAAAGTGATTTTTTATCCTCAGTCTAAGTGTGAAGAGCTGAAGTGATCTGCCTTTCCTTTAGCACCCCAGAATTACCTCTGGGTTCATTCGGGGAAGGCTGGCTTACTGCTGAGGTGTCCACACATCTACCACTATACATGCCTGGGGTTCTTGGGAATTCTGTTACCTGGGCTGAACTCTGGAGTCCTGAGTGCCAAGCTCTGCTCTGCCACTATCTATATGACTTTTAGTAAACCACCTGCAACTCCTTCGCCTCAGTTTACCCATGTGTAAATCAGGGACCCCAAGCAAAGCCCTGCCTACCTCCTAGGATTCTTGTTAGAATCAAAGGCTGATGAATGAGAAAGTACACTGTCCACTGAAAGGGCCTGGGATTTTATAAAGGCCTGTAGTTGGTAACACCAACACTTGGATCTGAAGGTCTAGAAAAGCGCAACATCCTGAGAATCTGTGTGGATCCCTTTAGCCTACTGTGAGTGCTTCTGTCATGTCATGAACATGATATACCCCCCATACAGCCCTAAAAAGTCTTTGCTACTAGAAGCCGCATCCTGTATGTGTATAAAAATACAGAACCAACCTCCCAGGTACACACCCGTTGCACAGGCAGTCTCTGCTGAGTCATTGTGCAGACACGTCTCTTGCTGCTTCTGGCCATGTTGTTCCCAGAAATGGCTCTAGAGGGATTTCCCGCATGGCTGAATAGATGGGGAGCATACGAGGAGCTCACCTTTTCAGGGTTCCAGATATACAGCTGGGCCGGAGGGGCTGGGAGGCAGAAGAGTGGGTGCAGCAGAGTAGGCTTGTGGAAGACAAAGCCTTCCAAAAAGTTTCTTGCCCGAGGCAAATGCAGTCCATGCTAGATGGTACATTCCCAGCCAGGAAGAGAGTGCAATGTCCTCTCCAACACAAATGGCAGTGACCAGTGGGTCTCCCCAAACTCTGCCGTAGGACATTAGGGCTTTACCAAGCACTGTCCAGGTTGCAGTTTTAGATGGGAAAGGGCACTTGGCCTTGAGAAGGTACAGAAGCCAACTCCCTGGTCACCGCATTTGTTCATGCTTTTTCCCTTGGCCCTCAGCCTCTGGATGCCATCATTTGGCCTGGAGATAGGAAAAGTGTTGCCTACATCTGCCTCTGGTACTAGCAAAGGCCATGATACAGTGTGGTGCAGACCAGCAGCAGGAACAGAAAGGTGCTTCTCTAAGGAAGCTGCAGAGATTTCTCTGCCAGTCTGGAGATCAACTTTGGGTCCCAGCTCTCCCTGCTACTCTTCCATATACCTCCAATGATGCAAGTTTCCAAGAAGACCAAGGCTGTGAAAAACAGTGTGGTGGTTCCTCAAGAAGTTAGTTCTACATAAAATTACACCATGACCTAGCAATTCCACTCCTTGGTATACACCCAAAAGAACCGAAAACAAGTGTTCAACAAAAATTTGTATGCAAATGTTCACAGCAACACTATTCACAATAGCCAAAAGACAGAAACAACCCAAATGTCCGTCAGATGAATGGACTGACCAAGTGTGGCACGTCCACACAATGGAATATTATTTGGCCACAAAAGGAATGGAGTACTGAGGCATGCCACAACATGGATGAGCCCAGAAAACATGATGCCGGGTGAAAGAAGCCAGGCACAAAACGCCACATATTGTATGATCCCATTTATATGAAGTATTCAGAATAAGCAAATTCATAGAGACAGAGGGTAGATAAATGTGTTGCCAGGAGCTGGGGGAGGGGGGTTTCCATTTGGGATGATGAAAAAGTTCTGGAACTAGATAGTGGTGATAGTTGCACAACGTTGTGAATGTCCTAAATGCTACCGAATTGTACACTTTTAAAAAGTTAATTTCATGCTATGTCTATTTTACCTCAATTTAAAAAGAGAGGACCTAGACCATGGGAAGAGTCTTTGGACTGACTCCTTATCCCATGTTCCCTCCAAGTTTCAGCTGCTCTGATGCCAAGACTCTCATGGCTTCAGAGCTCACCAGCCTGGCTCTAAATCTACTAAGTGGGGTCGATATCTCTGCAGGCTAAAAGTTGGCACTCAGGAGCTAAAATGTGCTTATTCAGTAAGCATGTGACCCCTCTGCTAAGCTACAGAGGCATGTTCTGGACATAAATTGTTTTAAATGTGGCCATTGATAGCAGCATCTCTCTTTGGTGTGTCCTAGCAGGAAGAGGTCATAGACAGGATGCCCCTCTAGAAGGTTCTGAACTAATCAGGTGTCTCTGGAATCTTCTCCCACCTACATAGCAGTTGAATTTCTCAAGCAGGGAAATTTTCTGCATGGTCTGAAGCTTGTTGCCATTTTATTTAGCCTACTGTTGGGGCACAGAGAGAGGTAAGGTCACCTCTGGCCTAAGCTTCAAAGTTCATCCCTCAAGCCTTCTAAGACCCGGTACCTAATTTTGTTTTAATTTTATGTTCTGTTTCATAAAGAGGGCCCCAGATTATAAAAGCTTCAGTCCCAAAACTAGAGACCCAAACACCTCACTACAGGAAAGAAGGCTCTGATTAACCAGCAGCTGTTTTTTTTCTTTCTCTTTATTCTTTCCAGCTCTATTGAGGTATAAGTGACAAATTAAAAATGTATATTTAAGGTATACAGTGTGATGATTTGATATACATATATATTGTGAAATGATTACCACAATCAAGTTAGTCAATGCATCCATCCATAACTTCATCTAGTTATATTTGTTTCTGAACTCATAGAACTGTTTTAAAATCATAGAAACAGTAGAAGGCTGGTTACCAAGAGTTGCAGGGGGTGGGGTGTGAAATGGGGAGATGTCAGTCAATGGGTACAAATTCTCAGTTATAGGATGCATAAATTTGGGCAATCTAATGTACAGCACTGTGGCTATATTTAATAATACCGTATTGCATATTTGAAATTTACTGTGAGAGCAGATCTTAAATGTTCTTATAGCAACTATTTTTCTATTTGCCCCATTTAAACTACTCTAGTTGGTGTCCTGGCAATGAGGAGGACTGTCACCTTGTTTCCTGACCTTGCCACTGCAATCCAAATGGGGTCTGTTTTTATCATGCCAGGAAAGGAGGGGGAGGCTGCGTGGGTTCAGCAGGGGTGTCTCCTGACTGCGCCTTCCAGGCAGTCTGTCACTGTGTGTTCCCCCAGGAGGCCCTGGACCAAAGGCCTTTTCATCTCAGTACCCCAATTTCTAACCTCATAAGGTTACACTGAAGATGAAAGGAATTGATGTAGTTAACAGGGCTGAAGCAGAGGCTTGGTAACTAGTTGCTCTTGTTATTTCCTCTGCTTGTAGAGGAAGTTGGTATAGTCTCTCTCTCTCTCTCTCTTTCTCTAGCTCTGGCTCTCCTTCAACCATTGCCCTATCATCTGAATGGCACCTTGGCCCATTTCCTCCAAGCCCCACTTCTGCTTGAGGACAGGGCTCTGGAGGCTGACAAACCCAAGTTCACTCCCTGGTTCCACCACTTTTTAGCCAGCCAAATGCCCTTAAGCAAGTGACACTCCCTGTCTTCAACTGGGCACCCTCATCTGTACAATGAGGGTGGGGGTGATCACATTAGTACTGACTTCCTTGAGTCACTGGGAACATTAAGGTAAAGCCTAAAATGCATTTGGAACTGTACCTGTCACTTAGTAAGTACTCCAAAGTCACTCTTGAAGTCTACTTATAAATCAGGTCTCCCTTACTAAAACAAAAGGAAATGGAGAAAGAGAAGAAAGGAGAAAGATGGGAATAAGAAAGGAAGAGAGGGAGGGGTGGAGGGAGGGAGGGAGGGAGGAAGGAAGGAAGACAGGCAGGCAAGACTCTTTAATCTTTGCCCCTTGTTCTCTCTAGCCACTCACACTCAAGTTCCAGCCCCCACCAATTTGGAGATGATTCCCTGATAAACCTCTAAACTGCAGGCATCTCTGTTCTTCATTTCTAAGATGAGGATGATAATGGGAATATCTTTCTCATAGAGTTGTGAAGATAACTATGTGAATGCATACAAAGTGCTTAGTACCACAATAGTCATTTGTGTCTTGTGATTCCAGGAGTTTTGGGCAGAGGATTGTGTGCCCTGGTCAGGGTGCCCACAGGCAAGGTTGCCACTGATCTGATGGGGCCAATCCAACAGGCATGGAGCCCAGAAACAGGCTTCCATGTCCAATCCCATGTCCTGCTCTTGGGAAGGCTTTCCCACTCCGAACCACAAAACCACTGGGTTTATCTGGGCCACCCTGATGAAAGTCACATTCCCCTGAACAAAGATCCTCACCACAAGGGCACCTGGGTCATCCTGCTCTGTGAAGCACTGAAAGAGTGAGGCAGAAAATGGAGTGACTACTTCCAGAAATGGAATCACCTCAAGTCATATCAATTCTCTTGGGAAGAGCCCCTTGGGTTTGTATAGTTCTTTAAAGTCTGAGGGACAGTGGAGAGGCAGGTCCCAAGGAGTGCTAATGCAGAAGTAACATACTATGGCAGCCTGGCATGGGTCAGATCATAAGGGGGCCAGCCAGGGCGTGGAGGCAGGACTGGCAGGGCCTGGCAGTAAGAAGAGATATTGCTACTGCATTCACACAGTCCCAATCAGAAGTCTTAGAGATTATCTGGAGAGAGAGCTGTGGCTACCCCATATAGTATGTGACTTCCACACAGCCCAAACTACCCTAATTAATAATGACCCAGAAGCTGATTGTTTCTAGCTCTCAGATTAGCAGTGGCTCCTTATTGCCCCAGCTTAGCTCTACCAGATGTCCTGTCCCTGAAATGTACCAGTAGCCCCTCCAAAAACCCACTTGGCTCATCAGGGCCCAGTCCAGGGCCCTCCCCACCTATCCCATTCCTAATCCCATCAGCATTAGCGAGAAGCCCGCCACTGCCTCAGGGACCTCGCATCTGGAGACTCAGCCAAGATGGTGGCACCTGTGAGAGGATCCACAGGTAGCCAAGTCCAGGTAGCCAGAGGCCAGGTGGCAATGGGGAAGAGCATAAGTGACCCCTGTCCAATATGCCCTCATCAGCCAAATCTGGGGCCTCAGTTTGGGCTTTGTGGTGTGAAGGTACCACCCGCCAAATGGGCCTGGAGCCACCAGCATAGCTGCCCTCCTTCTCCCTGGGTGGCCCTGGAGGTGCCACACTTACAGCATTCCTGGGTGGTCCTTCTGTGCATGGGCTGTAGGTGGAGGTGTGGAAAGCTGAGGACAGGGTCAGGCACAGCCCAGGGCAACCTAGAGATATTTACATCATGATGATGGGATTAGACAGCCCACTCGCTTGTGCGGTATCTGGACGCCACTGGCTTGCAGAGCATTTGGGGGTTACTGCTTGAGAGTGTTTTCCACTGGTCTTGTCACTCCCTAGGTGAAGGAAAGTCTGGCTTTTGTAGGAACTGCCTGGGTCTCTGGTGGAGTATTTCCTTCCTCACCTCTGAATTATTCTGCCTCTTTAGAGCATTCTAGAAAAGGGGTGTTTTCTCGGTTCATTGGCCACACGGCATGGCTGCATCCTGGTGACATTTTCCCAGCATCAGATGGTTGGAGACTGTAATGAGGAGGCTCCACACAATTCATAGCCTTCAGCCAGGCCCCTTGCTGAAGTGCTGCATGGGACGGAGAAGACCAAACCAATTGGAGAGGGACTCGATGGAAGCCACACATGGAGTCTTTGTGTTGTTGTCCAGTGCTTACTGTGGTTGCCCTGCTCCCATTGACCTGGACGATCCACGTTACCATCTGCCCCTCCTCCCAAAAAAGGGAAGCTTCCTGTTCTTGGAGTTGGCACTAGGAGCCACCCTCAGTGGCTTAAACAGATTTCTTTTAACTATGAGGTAGTGCACTAGATGAACTAGACTACAGGAGATGCCAGCTCTGTAGCCATCATTTCACAATGCAGCCATACCTAACAGCCTAGGACAGGCCATACCCGGTGGGTGGAGCAGGGATGGGCCACAGCTGGAGGACTGAAAGTGGGATCTCAGCCTCAGTTACAGAGGCACTCCCTGATGGCCAGGCAGCAATCCTGTGGAGGGCTTTGTCATCAGAAAATAGGAGCCCATCATCTCTGGAAGGTTGGAAGCACCATGGTGAGATGGGATGTGTGTCCAAGAGTTAAACTGGTCTGGAGTTCTCTTTTAACACCATCATCACACCCCTTCATTTAATCTATGCTGGACTTTGACCATAAAAAACCAAACTTGAAATTGGGATCCCTGCACCGACTGGTGAGGCACATAGGAGAGGGTTGGTTTGGGTTCCATATGACTGACATAAAGCAGAGCAAATATTGGCTTGGGACCCAAACCAACCCTCTCTTAGGCTTGTTAAGGCCCCATTCAGGATAGTTCCCTGGAGGTGGTTGGAGAGCTGGCAGCCTTTCTGGTGACTGGTGACCTGGTAGTACTCTCTAATAGAATATGTCAATAAGCACAGCTCATTTGACCAGAATTGTAGGCAGCCTTTCTTGATCCAACAGGTGCAGACCTGCTACTCTCAGGATTCACTTTGCTAGTCTCCCGCACTCCACACCGGACCCCACAGTCTATGTTCAAGTAATTCCCTATTTAAATGTCATAGATATATTTGGGGAGGCTCATAATTTGATTCAAGTAACAGTCTGATCTGTGCCTCTCACTGAGCTGGTGCAGGTAATACTTTCTTTAAGAGTGTGTGCAAGTGGCTCTCCTCAGCCTACTCTCACCCCCAGGGAAAGAAGCCCTCGTGGATGGAGGAAGAAGATTTATCTTTTCTCTACAAGAGCAGCCCAGGAAGAAAGCATCAGGTAAGCACAAGCTTACCAAAGCTGGGACCCATTCACTTTACAGTGGGGAAACTGAGGCCCCGAGTGTGAAAGGGACCTACAAGAGGTCACACCACAAGGTCCTTTAAGAGAGGCAGAGCCCAGGGAGAAGTGAGAAGGTTGGGCTTAAATGATCTCTGCCCGGTGGCCCTGGTGGCCTCCAACCTCGGTTCTGCCTCCACTTCTCCCTTTGCCTGTGTGATTTTGGGCTTGTTAGCCAAATTTAGGTGAAATGTAGATTAAGCTTGTGAACCTGGGTCCAGCAGAAGTGGAGTCATCTGGATTGGGACAGGGCCCTCTCCTTTGACCTTTAGCTTCTATTACAGCTACCTCAGGCAGCACCTACTTCCTCTATAGGTCAACCTCACCAAATCCATCCAGATGTTTCTCTTCTCCCCACAGTAATCATCTCTATCCCACTAATGACAGAACCTGGGAATGTGTTTGGAGAAGACTGGGTGAGGATTTCTTCCTGTGAAAACAGAGTACAGGCCTCACCAGGCTTAACATGAGTGGGTGTGAGCAGCCCGTCTTGAAGGGCCCAGCAGTTCTGACGGTCTAGGAGTTAGAGGCTAGCTCTCAACAAATGCTTGTTCAATGGCAGAATACCTTGATTCTTCTCAGGAGATGGTACAATACAAATTCTGAGCTCATTAAATTCATATACATCTATAGGTTGAGGATCATCCTTAGAGCTGTCAGTTCTTCCAACTGGCATGTCTACACTACAGAAAAGGAGAAAGTAGTTCTAGAACACTGCCCACCCAGGTCTGCTCATCTCTGCCTTTGTCAGTGCACTTCCAGCCACTCCAGGCTGCTGCTCAGATAGTTCTGGCAGAAGCCTGTTGAAGCCCCAGCCCTCAGGTCAGGGTGGCTAAAGGCTGATGACTGTGGCAGCCTTCAGAGTGGCAGGTGGTGGCAAGCAGCAGGAGGCAGGAGTTTCCAGGCTCAGCCACCAAGACAGCATCCCTGGCTGTCAGGTCAGTGCTGTCAGGTCAGTGCTGTCAGGACTAAGCTGCTTGCCTCCCCCTACTTCCACTCCATCCCCCTATCCTAGTGAATGCATCCTTATTTGTAAGAAAGCAACAGAGGCCCAACACGAGGACACAGGGCCTTGAGAATGATATCAGTAGTGATTACTGCTCCCCAAGTGCTCTCCTCAGTGAGTACAATGGAACCTTTCACTAATGCTGTGAAGCACACATGGTGGGCCAAGTACCCATTTTACAGAAGAAGAAATTGAGCTTCAGGGAGGGGAGTGGCTTGCCCACAGCCACACAACAAACGGAGGAGCTAGGACTTAACTGCAGGTCTTCTCATGCGCATTCCAGGGCCCCTTCCTCCACCGCGGCCTGCATCTGCCTGCATCGAGTGCTGGTTCAGGGCGAATCAGGGACACCAATAAATCCCCGATTTGTAGGTCGAGGTTCTTGCTCCAAACCACCCATTATCAGAGATTTGCTCCTGAGACATAACTGACTCCTCTTGAAGCCAATCAGCATTAGCATTCAGGGTTCCCTGCCATTCCCAACCACCCTGGTATTCTCCAGAGCCTCATGTCTCGCAATTCTGGAAATGCTCAAAATCCTGTTTGTTCTACAGAAAGATCAGTTTCAGTTTGCTGGGACATTCTGCTGAAAATAAACATGTAAATAACACATCCCCAAATACAGGCATTGATACTATACACACAGATATTCCTTTGATCCCATGTGCAAATGCAAACATATTCATTCTGTCTTTCCCCCTCGCTCTCACTCTCTCTCTTTCTCTCCATCCCCCATCTCTTTGTCTCTTCAAACCCATTCCTGATACATTATTTTCTTATCTATTCTACAGCTACCTCCATCATGCCCCATGACATCTTCATTACTTTCTTCTGAGATAGTCTACTGGGGGCCATCCTTGTCCTCAGAGGGCTTGAAGTCTAATTTAGTTGGCCAACATCAGGTGCCTCAAAATTCATAGGGGGAAAATGTAACAATATTGAATAAAGTTGTTCATGGAGTATGGATGTAAGGGAAGAGACTAGGAGAACCGGCTAGCAAATTGGCCTGAGCTGAACTGGTGAGGCACTGGTGAAGAAAGAGCAGACTAAATAAACCACAGGCGATTTTCACCTTTTTGACAATTTTGCCCAGGGTCTACAAGCCCAGTACCCTCTGGAGGGAAAATAAGTCTCCCTGAGTTTATCTTTCCTGGTTACCTTTGACCTCCCATCTTCTTGCCCAATAGGAACAGTGCATACCCTTTGCTGACCTTTTTATTGGTGTCCATGTTAAACCTCCAACTACAGTGTCCAAAATCAAGCATTTATAACAGCCTGCCAGACTTCTTTGGATAAGTTATATTCTTTATTCTCCTTATGCTCATTTCATGGACTGTATTCGTATAATCTCTACCTTCTCTAAGAAATTTTTCCCCTTTTTTGTCATTCTGGACTAGAAATATAGAAAGGAAAGAGTTGCCATATGTCATTGTTCAGACAGAACCAGAAATAATGTTGACTTCAGAGCTGAACTTGTCTCTATCAGAAGAGAAACCTTTGTTTTCTCATTATTTAGGGGGTGGGGAGGCCATCACATGCCTTGAAATGCATTTTAATGAATGTTTATAAGGTCATGGGGATCACATTGGTGGCTTTGTCTGCCGGATTGTGAAATGGGACTCTGCAGGCATTTATGTATGGAGAGAAAGGAATTCGTTTCTAAAAGATGCCAGGGCACTGTCACTCACTCCCTCCCCCTTCCTCACCACCAAAGGCAGGGCCTGTGAGGGCTCTCGCTGGGAGTTGGGACGTCTGGGGTCCAGTGTCCTTTTAACTAATTGTCTGAAAGCAAATCGAGATATGCTCTGAGGAAATCCTGCCAGTGGCTACTGATTGTCACAGGGAGAGGCCTGAAAGAAGTAGGAGCTGTGGGACAACTAGGACTAATACCCTGCTGTCATCAAGACCGCAGAGACTGGAGAAAAGCACATGGGTGAAGCAGGGAGATTCATTTAGAAAGGGCTGGGAGCTTGGTTGGGGACCTTCCGCCCCTACCAGGATGCTGGGAGGGGAGGTCATTCCGGAGCAGTGAGCTATCTCCTGCCCTTGATCTAAAATGGTGGCTGTGGGATTTAGTCAGAAACACCCAGTCTGGGCAGGCAAAACCTCAGCGGCATCAGCCACAGGCACAGGTGACCCAGTGAAGGCACGAGTGTGGCACTGGGCACAGGGGAAAGCCCAGCCAACTTCTCGCAGTTGAGACTCATCTCAACAGATGGGACTGTGAAAGAGAAGACACGAAAGCAAGTCTTTATCTAGGGGCAAAATTAACTGGATAATAGATTTCCAGGCCTCACTGATGTCTGGTGAAGGCAGACGCTATTACAGCAAGGCTGAGCACTTCCGTGTAAACACAGCCGCCTCTCCTCGGCCTTGTTTAGGGTTGGCTGGTGTTCTTGCTGTTCAGCCAGGGCACTTCAGGCTCACTGTTGAAAGCTCATTCCATGAAATCCAAAACATGGAGCTGCATGGCCTCTGACAAAGTGAATTCTCACTGAAGTCCATTGAAAAATGAAAGCTCAGAAGAGGCTTGCAGCTTGCCACTCTGCCAAAACAGCAGCCTCAATCGGCACCCCAAACCCCACCCCTGAGAAAAGCCAGGTGAGCCTTCCCCCTTTATTAGGCATCCTTATGAAACAGTCAGTGAGTGTACATGCCAGCAGCTGTCCAGCCACAGACTTGGCATAGCAAAAGTGGCATCCGCTCCAGCAGTGGCGGCCTGCTGGGATCTACTTTGTTATTGAGTAGTCAGTTGGTTTCTAGAATTGGAATTGATCAGGGACCATTTGCTTGGGATGCAGTTGATGAGTGCTGGAAAAGGTGTGTGTATACAGGCTCTCATGTAGGAGAGGTGCAGCCTCCTTTCCTTTGCCAGTGGCCCCAGCTGGTACCTTTAGTGTCTGGTGGTCATGCCCTGCCTCCTCCATCCCTGCACCTTATTCCCAGCAGGTTAATGGCAGACCAACAATTAAGTGAAAGCTCTGGGAGCCCATAGAAGCTGCCAGCAAATTTCAGAGGCTCACGTGGCAGGGATGCCAGACCATTGCCCCTCACAGCCCCTTCCCTCCCTTCCTTTCCCCAACCCCCACCCCCTCCTTGGCCTGCCTGGTTCTGCATTGCTTCGCCATTGTTAAAACTGTCTTGCAGTTCGAGACATCATGGACAGCACTTTGGGCCTGACTGTTGCCAGCTCAGACTCCCTGCAGGGGATCCTTATGTCAAACCCACATGCAATCATCCCTGATTGATCTATTTCATACATTTCTATTTTTAACCTATTGGATTCTTTGGGAGAATATAGAAGAGACACAATTTCAGTTTGGGACCCAGTGGCTTGTTTGTAGGTTACTCCATAATGGATTGAGTAAATGGCTGAGCTCCCTGTGTGTTGGGTAATTTATGTTCCTTTGTCCATTGATTCGTTCAACTGCCATTTACTGAGCACCTGCTGTGGGCCAAACAGTTAGTGAGCTGCTCCATGGACCAGCTCAGGGACACTATGGGTGCTGTGTCCAGTCAGACTCCTGGGAAAGTGGGCACTGATGACTGCATGGGCCTCAGCCCTCTTATTGTGCCTGCTCTACACCTCTCCAACCCATTCCTGCCTGACCCATGGTATTCAGGCCTCAGATGAGTTTGGTGACAGAGCTGTCCCTTGAAGTGCCCTTGTTCAGATTGTGGGCATCTCAAAAGAAAAGTCAAAGAAGTGTGCAAGTCCTCTCACTCAAGTTGGAAAGCCCCTTCTGTGGGGGCGATGCAGTGTCCTACCAACAACATGGCGAAGGCAGTGGGTCTGGAGGCAGCTGAGTGGTGGTGGAGGGGCCCTGCATCTGACCTGGGCCTTGTTGCCCTCTGGCTGAGCAACTCTGGGTAAGGCCTGCCCCTCTCTGGGTCTCAGAGACCTCTCTGTCTTTAAGAAGGGTATTGGACTCCCAGAAACCTTCCATACCTGCCCTTTATAATGCCGGGTACCAGTTAGTGAGGAGCTATTAGGTGTCATACAATGTGCCCCGTTTCACTTAATAGTCAGAGCACCTTCATGAGAAAAGAACTATAATTACACTCATTTTACACATAAAGAAACTGGGGCTCTGAGAGGTTCAGTGGCAAGGCCAAGATCAGAGCCCTATGCCACGCTGCCTCCACCCTTGCTCTGGGCCAGTAGTTTTCTGTTGAGAATCAGCCATGGAGCTGTTGGAAAAACTCCCGATGCCTGGGCCACACCCTGGATGAAGCTGTCAGTTTGTGGTGGGAGGGCCCAGGAATGTGGATGTTTCTAAGTGATTCTGATGTGCACCAAGGCCTGAGACATACAGCCCTGGGGATCTGCTTTGATGTTCACTTGGCCATGACAGTCATGCCCCTCATCGTGCTGGCAAGTGGCCCCATGCATGCCTTGAGCTCCTAGTGGGCTACAAGCTCATCAAACCAGAAGAGCCAAACTTAAGGTGTCATCAGAGGATGAGCACTGTATGTCCTAGTGAAACTTCCAAAGCTGGAAAGGGGTTATTTGGGGGGTACCGGGGGAGGGGGGAAGCTTTAAGAGAATTCTACCTGTTCACCTATCGGCATTCAGGTGATTTCCAGATCCCTCTCTTCCTTTCCTTATTTTGATCATTCCTGCACATACTCCTTTGCCCCCACTTCCTTTCCCATTTACCTGCTAACATACAGGTCATGGTCATTAACACAACAGCGACGGATGACTGTATGAAGCCATGAAGAGTAGGAAGTCTCACATCGCTAGTGACTTTGCTTTGTTCCCAAAGGCTGTGCTTTTATAAATGATGGGCAGCTCCCCCAAGGTTCAGATCCCAGATTGGGGCCTTTTCTCATTGTTTAATATCTCCCCAACCTGAGGATGCATCTTCAGAGGAAAATTTCTTATTTAGATAACTTTATACTTTTTAAAATTTTTGGATTATGAGTCGTTCTCGTTAAAGACAAACAAGCAGAAATGAAGAGAATAGAAAGGGAATTGCCAGTCATCCCAAATAAATGACCACTCCAAATTGTTGGGTATAGGTTCTTCCAAATTATTTTTGTGTACACATAGCAATGTGTGTGTGTGTGTGTGTGTGTGTGTAAAAATAAATGGAACAATGAATACGATGCCTACAATGACTGTTCTGAAACTTGTGCTTTCCCAAAAACAGTATTTTAAACAGCTCCCCAAGAAAACACATCCAGATCTACTTCTTTCCTGTAAGGGCTCTGTTGTATTCAATTTTACCACTGCAGCCTGATGCATTTAACCAAGACTAGAAGACAGCCTAAAAGTTCAATTCTATACTATGGTATTCCTTCGTTAAAATCTATGTGTCTGTAGACAGGAAAGAATTAAAACTATTTAGCTACTTCTAGTTTTCTCTCCAATGCCTGCCTTTGGCAGCATGGTTCATTTAGTGACTTCTGCATAGTTTTGTTGAACTCTCCTTGAAGTGGGCAGATTACCCTTTGCATAACGTTCTATCCCGTTTTAGTATACAGACAACATAATGCCTTATTTGAAATGTAATTAGACAGTTTAGATGAAACATAATAATGAAGAAATAAGCACTATGGTTCCAAAGACAGGCTGTATTTTATAGTTTTCACAACTATAAGTCTTTAAACTGAGAGGTCTGTTTTATCATGCACATTTCCTGTTCATTAGCTTTAATGCGCCAAACCTTTATAAAAATTCCTCTCTCTCTCTCTCTCTCTTTCTCTCTGTCTCTCTCTCTCTCTCTCTCTCTGTGTGTGTGTGTGTGTGACCTCTCTTCCCTTCTCCTCTCCTCTCCTCTTCTCTTCTCTTCCATTCACAGGGAACTGTTAAGAGGAGACAAGAAGAAGACCACTTCCAGTTTCCAGACATGGCTGATGGGGGCTACCCTAATAAAATTAAGAGGCCTTGCCTTGAAGATGTCACCCTTGCAATGGGCCCAGGCGCTCATCCTAGTACTGCCTGTGCAGAACTGCAGGTCCCTCCATTGACAATAAATCCTAGCCCTGCGGCTATGGGAGTGGCTGGCCAGTCATTACTGCTGGAGAATAACCCTATGAATGGCAACATCATGGGCTCACCATTTGTAGTACCACAGACTACAGAAGTGGGACTGAAAGGGCCCACTGTTCCTTACTATGAGAAAATCAACAGCGTGCCAGCTGTAGACCAGGAGCTTCAAGAGCTGCTAGAGGAGCTCACCAAAATTCAAGACCCTTCTCCAAATGAGCTAGATCTTGAGAAGATACTGGGGACGAAGCCAGAAGAGCCACTGGTTTTAGATCATCCCCAGGCAACCCTAAGCACAACTCCCAAGCCTTCGGTTCAGATGTCACACTTGGAGAGCCTGGCTTCCAGCAAGGAGTTTGCTTCTAGTTGCAGCCAAGTTACTGGCATGTCACTTCAGATCCCATCCTCCTCCACAGGGATCAGCTATTCGATTCCTTCCACCAGTAAGCAGATAGTGTCACCGAGTTCTTCAATGGCACAGTCCAAGAGCCAGGTCCAGGCCATGCTCCCTGTCGCTCTGCCCCCCTTACCAGTGCCTCAGTGGCATCACGCCCACCAGCTGAAGGCGTTGGCAGCCAGCAAGCAGGGGTCTGCTACAAAGCAGCAAGGGCCCACCCCCAGTTGGTCTGGTCTGCCTCCTCCAGGACTCTCTCCACCTTACCGCCCAGTGCCATCACCACACCCACCACCGCTGCCACTGCCACCACCACCCCCCCCATTCAGCCCCCAGAGCCTCATGGTGTCCTGCATGTCGTCCAATACCTTGTCGGGTAGCACTCTCCGAGGCTCTCCCAATGCCTTACTGTCAAGCATGACGTCCAGCAGCAATGCTGCCCTGGGGCCCGCCATGCCCTATGCTCCTGAGAAGCTCCCCAGCCCTGCTCTCACTCAACAGCCGCAGTTCAGCCCTCAGAGCTCCATTCTTGCCAACCTCATGTCCTCTACCATCAAAACCCCTCAAGGACACCTGATGTCTGCTCTGCCTGCCAGCAACCCTGGGCCGTCCCCACCCTATCGCCCAGAGAAGCTCTCTAGCCCAGGCTTGCCACAGCAGTCCTTCACCCCACAGTGCTCCCTGATCCGAAGCCTCACTCCCACCAGTAATCTTCTAAGCCAGCAACAGCAACAGCAGCAGCAGCAGCAGCAAGCAAATGCGATCTTTAAGCCCATGAGCAGCAACTCATCCAAAACCCTGAGCATGATCATGCAGCAGGGGATGGCAAGCTCCAGCCCAGGAGCCACGGAGCCATTTACTTTTGGCAACACCAAGCCCTTGTCCCATTTTGTTTCTGAGCCGGGTCCCCAGAAGATGTCCTCCATGCCTACCACCTCTAGGCAGCCTTCCCTGCTCCACTACCTGCAGCAGCCGACACCAACGCAGGCCTCCTCAGCCACTGCCTCCTCCACGGCCACTGCCACCTTGCAGCTGCAGCAGCAGCAGCAGCAACAGCAGCAGCAGCCTGACCATTCTTCATTCCTTCTGCAGCAGATGATGCAGCAACCCCAGCGTTTTCAGCGATCAGTGGCCTCAGATTCCATGCCTGCTCTGCCCAGACAGGTAAGACAATCTCATATCTGGCTGTGTTCTTTTGTTTTGGAAGTAACAACTGTGTTTCATGTTGCCAATATCTGGCTCTGGAGGGTAAATCCAGGCTATAGTTCTCTCTGAGACTGGAAAAGACTCTGAAAAAGTCTACTGAAGTCAGCTAATCCTGTGTGGTTAAAAGCACAGTGTTAATAAGGCCAAGGTTATGGTTTCAGTGCCTGTTCAAGTCACCTAACTTCCCTAGAAGGAAAGCTGCACCCACAAGGTGCTCCCGGTGGAAGGAGCCAGGTGGGACAAGTCCGAATACAGAAATGCCTTCCCTGCACTGGGCCATGTAGAAAGACTAGTGAATCCTTCTTAAGATGTAAGGAAATTGCACTGAAGCGTTTAATCTTATCCCTGCTGGCAGAAGGACAAACACTGAGCCTTCTAGAAATGCCACAGCAAACTTTTGCTGAGCAACCTCAGCATGCCATTTGTCACTGTGCTGGATACTCAGTCAGGTCGTGAAAGGAAAAAGACAGGTATTTGCAAGGTAGTCACTCTCATCATCTCCATTTTACAAATGAAGAAACTGAGGCTCAGAGAGTTGAAAGACTTGCCCAGAGTCACATAGTTCGCAAGGGACAGAGCAGGAACTTGAAGCCAGGTGGTCTCACTCCAGAGCCTGTGCTCTTCTTGAAATTACTTTTGACTTCTCACCCTCCCTCATCTCCTCCAGGCTTTTCAATCATGAAATGCAGCTGATTCCACCTGGGTCGTGTCTATCACAGTTCCCAGTTTTCATTTCTGTGACCCCTGCCTGTATTAGTTATCTGTGGCTGCATAACAAATTACCCCAAGCACCAGCTTTGAACCATATGCATACGTTACCCCCACATCCTGATTTCTGGGTGTTAGGAATCCTGGCATGGTTTAACTGAGTCTTCTGGCTGAGTATCTCCTAAGGCTGCAGTCATCTCAAGGCTCAGTGGGGAAGGATCTGCTTCCAAGCCCACTCATGTGGTTGCTGGCAGGAAGCAATTCCTTGCAGGTTGTTGGACTGAGGCCTCGGTTTCTCATGAGCTATTGGCCAGAGACCTCCCTCGGTTCCTTGCCACATGGCCTCTTCACAGAGCATCTCACAACATGGCAGCTGGCTTCATCTGAGTGAGCATGAGAGAGTGTGCCAGTGAAGCAGGGTAATGGGGAGAGAGGGAGGAGGGATAGTGCCAGCAAGTCAGAAGTCACAGTCTCTATGACCTGCTCTAGAAAGTAACATCCCACCACTTTTGCTGTATTCTATTCATGAGATGTAAGCCAGAGGAGATTGCATGAGGGTGTAAATACCAGGAGGCAGGGTTCAGTGGGGCCAGGTCACACGTGTGCCTACACAGAATACTCAGTCACCATCTACCATCCCTCCTTCCCATTCCTCTCATCCTTGCCCAAGTTCAGGTCCTCTTGATTCTTTATCTGAACTCATACAGTTGACCCTTAACTGGTCTCTCCCAATAAACCATCCATTGCTCTGAGTCGTCTTGCTAAAACAGTGACCTGATCATGTTTTACACTTGCTCAGAAGTCCCCAGAGGCCCATAAGCTGGCCCCACCAGCCTCCTGGGCCCTTCAGCATCCATCAGGCCCTGCCTTGCACTTTGTTTCTATTACCCAGAAGTGCCTGCAGCACTTGGCCCACGCTATCTGGTCTCAGCCTTTACTCTGGCCGTTCCCTGGGCCTGGTCATCCCTTCCCACATTTTCTCTCCTGTCCAACACCTGCAGCTACTTAGGGCTCAGGCACCATCCCTCCAGGAAGCTTTTCCATGACTGTCCTCAGTACTTCCATTTCCCACTGTGCCTCCCTCTTCTGGAGAGTGGTCAAGGAGGAGATTATAAAGTGCTTGGCCAGAGACCTGGCCCAAGGGAAGCACCTGTCAAGGGCTGACCTCTTATTTAAGAGCTCTGTATGAGCACACCTGTGGCAATCCCTAGAGTACAGAGGTTGTGTCTTTTCCATCCAGGTTTCCTGGAGCATAACCACGCAGAGTGCTTGACACCAGGGAGTTGGTCGTTTGATAGACCATACGACAAGCAGAGCTCCCATGGGGGTGGCCGGGGGAGCGGTGTGGAGATAGGCAAAGCACATAGGACACGGCAGGCCACCTGGGGCTCGGGCCCTGGTCTGCAGTTCAGGAGCACTTTGGTTTGATTTTATTATAGGGCTGTTGCCATCTGTTTGCATGGACTTCTGCAGCTAGCTCGGTGAAGCCCCAGCATCAACACGGGAACTCTTTCACTAGCAGGCAAGATCCTCAGCCTGGAGACGTGTCACCGTCTAACATTGTGAGCCTTTCTGTTTTGTTTTGTCTTCAATTGGGTACATTTTTGTAGACTGATTGTGTTGTCCCAGAGCTGGATCAGCTGGCTCAGAGGGAGAATTCTTAATTATTGGGGTCATGCAAATCATACCCAACCAATTACCTAGGTGGGGTTGGAGAAAGTGTTCAGGAGAAAGACCGAACAGTCAAGCTCCCTGGGGCTAGGAGCACAATAAAGGGGGCAAGCGACCTTTGCCAGCAGAGGCAAGAAGCTGGGTCCCCAAATTGGAAATGCTATTGCCACCAAGAGCTGCCTTTCCAGCCCATGCTGGCCTGTGCCCAGGGGCCAGGCATGGGACCTGGTGCTTCACCTGCCTCTTCTCATTTTAATCCTCAGAGGCAGGGGCTGTTACCATTCTCCTGAGAGTTGGGGGGAAAGGCACAGAGAAGTGACCAAAGTTGCCCACAGTCACACAGCAAGCTGGGGCCAGAGCAGACAATCTGGCTACAGAGCCCACACTCATACTCCCATGCATGGGGCACTGCCTCTGTAGCCTTCTGTTTCCACTGTCACCTCTTAACTGTTTCCTCCTCTACAAATCAAGGTGATGATAGGTTGTCTGAGGACTAAGTGTGTTAATACATCTAAAGCACTTTGAACAGGGCCTGGCATAAAGTATGTGCTGACAAGGGATTTGCTGTCACGATGACTCTACCTCCTGACCCTGTGCTCCCAGATCTGTTTCATGGGACTAAGATGTGGTTCTAAAAACCAGTAGCTGTGGCAGGACAGACACAAGCCACGCTCTCTCCAGACCCTGTACCCACCATGAGATTGATAGGAGTTGTGCAGCCTCTGAGCCTTGTGGGCTCCTTTTGCTCTAGGCCCTGCCTCTCCTGGACAACTCCCAGCCTGAAGGGAAAGGGGAAAGGGGAAAGGTCCATCCCTGCTTTGCAGACTGGGGATCTCACTTTGCTCTTTCTTGAGCTCTCCGGCACTCTCACTCCGCTCCTCTCCCTAGCACTCTGTTCTCTACCTGGTATTCTTCCAGGCCTCCAAGCTGGGGGAATCTCAACAGTCCTTCTGTTTCTTCTTATGGCCTCTCCCTATTAACTCTGAGACCTAAGAACTCAGCCCTGGTCATTCTTCCAGGGGAGAGAAAAAAATAAAGAAAAAAGCGAGTGTTTGAGGCAAGAGCTGGGACCGCTGTAGAAGGACAGATGGTGGCCCCAATGGTGGGGAAGAACATATTTCTCACTTCCAGCAGGCTAAGCAAACCTCCCAAGTTTTACTGATGGCCAAGCTGAGCCTCAGGAACACTAATTACCTATGATATGGCATTTACTAGCCTGTTACATTTGCCGTGGACGATAATGGTTACCATGGAAAAACTGGACATTCATTTGAATCTGGATCTTTGAGGTTTTGTGCGGGGGGTGGGGGCTTTTTTGGTTTTTGTCATTTCTTTAGAGGCAGGGTCTCACTATATTGCCCAGTCTGGTCTCAAACTCCTGGGCTCAAGTGATCCTCCCACCTCAGCCTCCCAAAGCACTGAGATTACAGGCAGGAACCACTGCACCTGGTCTAGATCTTAGTTTTCTAAAGGAGTTATTTTTAAATGTGAGATGAGACACAAACGCTTGAGTAAGCTGAAAAGCCAAATCCAGCCTTCTATAGAGGAGCTCATTTTTATGTACAGACCAGCATCTCTCTATTTGGAGGATTTTGCTTTACCAGTTGAGTGAACTATTCAATTTCAATGCACCATTCATGTCCACATAAGGTAAAAGGCAAATGCCACATGACTTTGGGGCAGCTGTTTAGCATGGGAGGTTGAGCAAGCAAGGGCACTGGAGGCAGACAGAACTGAGGCTCAAGTCTGGCTACAGATGCTGACTGATTCAGGTCCCATGAGCAAAGTTACTCAACTCCTGAGCCTCAGCTGAAAATGGGGAAAGGAATAGTCCCCTTCACATAGGGCATTGGGAAGGCAAAGGAGATGCTAACCTGAAACTGCTTAGAACGGTGCCCAGCACACACTACAGGCTCAATCAGGGCTAGGGCAGCCTTGTGGGCTTGGACCTGAAACCTCCGGGGCCTGATGAATTTCCAAATTCAGAACATTTGGGACTTTGGGAAGGTAATGTGGTGCAAATACCAAATGTCACACAACCCTCCAGTGTAATCTGAAGCAGTGTTTCATTACTTTTGCAGAGAAATATGAATATTTAAGGAAGTCCAGAGTCAACTTTTGCCCCCACATAAAATTTGGCACCAAATTTACAAAAGTAAAATTGGCTTTCAGAGCTTCTTGGACTTTAAATTACAGATAAGGGATGTGGACCTGGAATTATTAAGGGAGGGATCTTTAACTCTTTATGGAGTTGCAACACCCAGCACTGGTTTGTCAGATTTTAATGACCCCAAATTGCGTCACTGAATTCCCCACCTTCCCTCCAGGCTGGGTGATATATCTTGATGTTTAATCAGACTGAGGCAAAATGAATTTTGTTTGCATCATCTGATGTCCCTTCTCCCTGAAGATTACTGGAGATACCTTGGCGTGTTGCAAAAATCAGGGTTAGGACTTACTTCAGTTTCACTATTCACGACTGCAGAACAGATCTTACATTTACTCAAAGACACAAACAAGTCTGTCAAGGAGATCGGAGTTGGACTGTGGAAGACTGGGGATAGCAAGAGGCAGCCTCTGGCCAGAGTGCCCTCAGTGCACGTGCATTTGAGCCCCACTCAGATCTGCAGAGCTGGGAGTGTGGTTTCGTGGGGAGGAGGGATGTGGATGGAGGCCAGTTGGAATAAGAACAAAAAAAAGCCTGGAATCTGATCCTTGAGGCAGGCTGTGCAGCACAGGGGGAAGAGGGCAGCTGTGGAGAAATAGACCAAGGAGGCACATGATGTTGTTTTGACAAATATGGAGAGGGTAGAGAAGGGGGAATCAAACCTGCCTTGGAGAAGGCTGGATTAAGCCCCTACTGGGTCTGATATGCTTTCTATCTTAAGGATAAGCTTTAGCTTAGGCAGTCGTGAGCACCAGGCAATTGCAGAGGCAGTGAACTCGCCATCTTCCCTTTCTGAGGGGTTGGGCCTATGAAGAGGATCTGGGCAGCTCCCTCTAAAGTGGGGCCTTGGGGAAGCCCCCACTATCCCCACCTGTGGCCTCTCTCACCCCTGGTAGACTGAACCCTCCGAAGTGCAGTACTTCCAGCACCCAGGGCCTGAAGATAGACGGCACAGGGCGGGGGACACAGGGGCCTTACCCTGGGGCCTTGGCAGGGGACAGGCCCTGGGGCTGGGCTCAAGGCCAAGTTCAAGAAAGCTCAGACTTTGGATCACTTGGGTCCAAATCCCAGTTCTGCCACCTTTTCCGCGGGGCAAGCGATTTACCCTCTCCAGGCTTCAGTCTGTAAGATGGAGATACTAGCATACCTATCCCACGGGGCTGCTGTGAGGATTAAATGAGATGAGGTAACAGCGCTTGGCATAGGGCCTGGTACACAATTATGCTCCATTGATATTAGCTGTCACTCTCAGGAAAGTTCCCGAAACCCAGAACACCAGTAACCCAATGGAATGAATTTAGTCAGCCTCGGCTCAGCATCCAGGCTCCTCTCTGACCCCCAGGAGTGGACGGTGACTTGGAGAGAAAGGGCAGGGGAGAGCTCAGTCCCTCTGGGGCTGCGTGCTCACGGACAGTCCCTTAGGGGCGTTAAGGAAGACTTTTGCCAGGTGGCTGAGGAGCAGCCAAAGCAGCAGACACAGGTTGGTGACTCCAGAAGGAAGTAGAGCTGCCAAGCCAGGCTGTGGTTTCCTGAGTGCCCCTGACCGTGGGTAGGGGAGAATGTTGTCTTCTCTTCCCTCTAAGCATGGCCAGCTGAACTTCTAGGAGTTACGTGGATGCTGAATAACAAATGCAACCACAGGACGACTTTAGGTGGGCAGAGAGGAGGGGGAAGGAGGAGCTAAGTTCCACCTGCAGCCAGCGTGGATCTGACCCCACCTGCTTGCAGCAGGCTCAGGGGTGCCTGACATTTCAAGACTCAGGCAGAGGGCTTACTGATACACAGTGACAATGAACAGGGCGGAAAGCGTGTACATGAGTGGCCAGGAAGGAAAGCTGGTCCTGCATAGTCATGGCACACAGAGCACGCATCCTGAGGGGATACCTCCCCTCTCTCCTCTCGTTTCCGTCCTTCTTCTGCACCACTGACTCTCACTCCTAAAGCCTCCAAAAAGAATCTTTGCAGAAACCCAAGATTCCTTTTGGTTTGAACTTCCAAGGCTACACTAGCCCACTCAGTAGGGCATAACCTTTAATTACTGCTGTCTCAATTAGCTCTGCAAATTAAATTCTTTATATTTGAACCATGACTTTTCATTGAAAACAAAAAGGAACAAACCAGGTTAGTGAGGCCAAGAGAATTTCCGATTCTGATCAAAGTTACATCTGCTCCATTTACAACTAGAGTCAGGAGAGGCAGAGACAGCAAGTGAGCCTTTTCCTAGTCTCAGAATCACTCATTAACATTTTCAAAAAGTAATTATTATATTACTAAAATACATGACCTCCACCCCAAAATCAGATCCACCACATATTTTCAAGGAAGGGCCTGTCACCTTGGACTTACAGGTCTTCTCCCTCACTTCCCTGCATTCCTCTCTCGTTTTGAGAGTAAGGCTTGGGGGAGAGCAATACTGCTGTCTGTGTTCTCAGAGAAATTTTGTCTTTTACTAATTCTGGCGAGAAACATCACAGATTTTATTTCAAAGGTTAGTCCTGCTAAAATGCAAGAACAGAAGCCTCTAGAGGAATCTCTGTGTTGTCCACCAGTCAAATGATAAGTAAGGAAGGGCCTCCACTTGCCAGATAAAGGACTGGGGACCAGGCAGATTTCAAAGAGCCCGTGGGTCAGAGCCGGGGCCTGCCCTGTGCGTATTCTCTGGCAGACAAGGAAATGTTTTCCTGAATGAGCATTCTTATTTTGTATTTAAACATGATGGTACATACAAGCTTAGTTTTACCATTCTTTCTAAATTAAGCTGCAAAGAGCTGTTTGGTTTCGGGAAACTTTTTCTTAGCTGTTTTGTGTGGAACTATGATTAGACACCATGTAACATGCATTTTGAAAATTCGGGGACCGATATCTCAGTGTTGAAAATGTTTTGTTTTAACCACTCTAAATTGCCAGGAAATGAAACCACATGGGCTGTTGAATTTGGGAAACACAGGCTTAGAACTTGGTATTAATCTTACCAAGAATCAAAAAAAAGTTTTTTTTCAGTTTCTTTTTCGGTTTCTAAGGGCCATTAGTGATCCTCCACCTCAAAGCTATTTTTCTTTTTCAAAAAGCGGAAATTTAAAATGAGCTGCTTGTTAAATGCTAACCTTTTAAATGTCAACATTTTTTTTCTATTAAAAGTTAAAGAATAAGTGAGACGACACTTTCAAATGAAGGTGACTTTACATTGTTCCCCTGGAGGAATGAGCCATCAGTTAGTGTGGTCAACCCCAAAACTTATGGGGATGCACAAGGCCGCCTACTTAAGATGCATCAGTAGTAGAGATCAATAGATACAATTTTTTTCATTGCTTAGTAACTGGCTTATGAAAGCTGAAGAGGCAATCATTTTCAGAAACCTCATGTCAAGTTTTTTGTTTTGTTTTTTGTTTGTTTTGTCTTAACATATCTGAAGAGAAACAAGGAAACTTGCTGAAGTTGGGATACCCAAAATGAGCCCTTTTAAAAATGAAGTGTACAAATTATTTTATGCTAAGTTAATTAAGACAACCTACTTATTGGTCACTGTAAAGCAAGGCAAGGAATCTCATTGCGCTTTTCAAAGAACGTAAGAGGACAGAAATAAATCATTGTGTCGTGCTGCTTTAAGCTGTATCTCCTTATGAATACCTACAAACCCAAAACACAGAACACCATATGGAGCGAGCAGTCCAGTTTTGCGCACACAACAAACATGAAAGAGAAGTGCTGTCGCTCTACTACTACTATGTCCCCAGGTGAAAAGTTCGCAAAATGTAAACAAGATCTAGAGCAGATGAAACTCACGGTAGACTTGCTCCATTCAGCTGTGGCCCTAACACCTACAGCCAGCACTGTCACTGAGTGCAGGAGTGGATGGTGCAGAGCGACAAGGGGAATCAAAGACGTGACCCTTCCATCCAGGTGAGCAAAGGATGAGTACTCAGAGGGCTGGACTGCACCCTCCCCTCCCCTCCCCATCCTGTGCTTCTGACTCTCAGATCCACTTCTGACTCTCACATCCAGCTTCTGACTCTCAGATCCACTCATGGTCCCATATCGTGGATTTATGGAATCCTTTCCCGAGTCTATTTGTACTTTTAGCCTGTTCTGTCCCTTAGGGATTGACAAATCCCACGATCTGGGCCTGCCCTGTAAAACAACTATGCGGGGCCTGACCTGGCTGCTTTTTAGCTTGAAGGGGATAGCAGAGGGTAGAATGCTGGTTACATTTAAAGCACCCTGCTCCCAGATCCAAAAGAAAGTTTCTGCTTTTTCCTAAGGAGTTGAAACAGTCTGGGATTTTATCTGATTTTGTTATTTTGCCTACAATGACAAACACTGCTTTTGTTTGTTTTATCATCTTGTGTTTTTTGCTAGATGAGTGTTTATCATGCCGGCTGCACCCATCCAAAGCAGTAAGGTTGTTGAAAGCCAAAAGCAGCAGAAAGGCCCAAAGAGATCACCCCACCTCACCCACAGGCTCACCTCTGCAGGTGTCTTCAGACAGCTGACTCTTAACTCTCATCTCAGCAACAGCTTCTAAGATAGAGAGTGGAATAAAGAGTCAGCATTCATCCATTTCTTCGATGTTTTCTCCTTTACCCCATGTGAACCAAGTTTCTTGGTAACGTGCAGCTAGGACTCACACAGACGAAAAGCACAGAGCCACAGGCCTTGGCTGGGTTATTGGAGCTAGGTGCACAGGAAAAATAAAAGTGGGTGCTCCAGGACATTATATATATAGTCCTGGGCTAAAGGTGGCCTTCAGGGCCTGAAAGATGGATAGCTCTACCTCACTAGGAATTATCCCACCTCTTGCTTTGCTTGTGGGAGCTTTCAGTTTGCAGCTAAAGGCTCAGGTTCCGGCCAGCTTTTTCCCCTGTAGCATGCTACCAAATCCGGCCATCTTCCAGTTTTGAGCAGAGGAGGTGAGCGTAGCTGTGGAGACACATATTCTTCTGCAGGCCCATGTCGGGGTGGCCCATGAAGAGAATTTGCCAAAGCCAGCTGGCTCAGCAGACCAACAGATGAAGGTGGACTCCTCATTTGCAATTGTGATTAATGATCATTTATTTCCATGTGACAAAGCTTTGAACGATGTGGGAGGCCCTCACCCATCCCTGAGTGGGAATAACTGGGAATGATTCCATGACCCTTTCCCTTTATCTGGCAATCCTTTCAAAGATGAGCTCTGGAAAATGTGAACAGACAATGCACTCCACTATAGCTTTCTAGTTTCACATCTTTAAACACCAAAATGTTGACACCCATTGGGATGGTTATTATAAACACATACACACAGAGAGAGAAAATAACAAGTGATGGTGAGGATGTGGAGAAATTGGAACCCTTGTGCATTGTTGGTGGGAATGTGAAATAGTGCAGCCACTGTGGAAAAAAGTACGACAGTTCCTCAAAAAATTACACAGAGAAATACTGTATGATCCAGTGATTCCACTTCTGGGTATATGCCTAAAAGAATCGAAAGCAAGGCTGGACACAGTGGCTCACACCTGTAATCGCAGCACTTTGAGAAGCCGAGGTGGGAGGATCGCTTGAGGCCAGGAGTTCAATGCCATCCTGGGCAACATAGTGAGATCCCACCTTTACAAAAAATTACAAAAATTAACCAGGCATGGTGGCGTTGCCTGCAGTTTCAGCTACTCCGGAGGCTGAGGTGGGAGGATTGCTTGAGACCAAGAGGTCGAAGCTGCAGTGAGCTGTGATCACTGCCCTGCACTCCAGCCTGGGTGACATAGAGAGACCCCATCTCAAAAAATAAAAAAAAAGAAAGAAAGAAAGAGAGAGAGAAAGAAAGAAAGAAAAAGAAAGAGAGAAAGAAAGAGAGAGAGAGACAGAGACAGAGAAAGTAAGAAAGAAAGAAAAAAGAAAGAAAGAAAAGAAAAAGAAAGAAAGAAAAGAAAGAAAGAAAGAAAGAAAGAAAGAAAGAAAGAAAGAAAGAAAGAAAGAAAGAAAGAATTGAAAGCAGGGGCTCAACCAGTTATCTGTTCATAGCAGTTTTGTTCACAATAGTCAAAAGAGAGAGACAACCCAAATGTCCATCAGCTGGTAAATAAATAAAAAAAATGCAGCATGCCCATACAATAGAATATTATTCAGCCTTAAAAAGGAAGGAAATTCTGACATGTGCTATAACATGGATGATCCTTGAAGGCATTAAGCTAAGTGAAACAAGCCAGCCACCAAAGGACACATATTGTATCATTTCACTCATGTGAGGTCCCTAGAGTAGTCCAATTCATGGAGAAAGGCAGATAGAACTGTGAGTGACAGGGGCTAGGGGAGGGAGGAAATTAGGAGTGCATGTTTAATGGGGACAGAATTTCAGTACAGGAAAATGAAAAAGTTCTGGAGATGGATGGTGGTGATAGTTGCACAACACTGTGAGTGCACTTAATGCCACTGAATTGCACACTTAAAAATTGTTAAAATGGTACATTTTATACATATTTTTACCACAATGAAAAAGTAAAGGCTGCAGTTTTAAAACACTTGCTAGTCCTCTCCTAATCAAAAGCAGTCTTTTCTTTTGCAATAATATTAGTGTACAATCTAAAAGAAGCAGAAAGCTGAACTGCTCATTTTCCATCCCTGGTAAGAGCAGTATTTACTGCACGTCCACTCATCATGTTGTATGGGACATCTGGGTTTTTTGTATGTCTTACTGAGGTGCGTGTTTGTTAAATGCACAGGCATAACCAGAAATAACTTTCCTGGAAAATTGAGCATAATGGCTGTCCCTCTCTTGACATTTTGGAGAAATGATAATACGTAGGTGGGGGAAACAAAGAAGTGACTGTAAACAAGAACGGACATTATCTCTGCTTCTGAATGGGATAAGAAACCCACTTGCTTCATTAGCTCTCTGGTATATCGGCAAGTCTGGAAACACCGGGATGACTCAGTTTGCTGAGTAATACAGGAGCCGACAGAATGCTGCTAGTGACTCGCCATCTCTGACTGGCTTTCTGTGCAAACTGTCACTCTAGAGCAAGTGCTAGGCCTTGGAATAGAGTTCTGAAAAAGGTTACGGTTCTCAACTACAGGAAGAACCAGCTCCTAAGGCCTTGACACTGGTACACACAGTAGGACACCTCTGACCAATGCCAAAATGACTTTTAGAAAGTTCATACCTGGTCATCGTGTCCCTGCTCATGCTCCAGCTCACAAGATCTCTGGTTTCTGCCTTTCAAGGTGTGGTGATGTCCACTTCTTCATCAGAGTTCTTTGTGACTTGTCTGCTTCTCCACTTGGTAGTAAACTCCTCAGGCATAGGAAGACGTCTTCGCTAGCTCTGTAATGTAAGCTGAATGATCCTTGGAATGAATGAGTAGAATATAGAGGGGAATGAACCAATGAATGAGCTGTATCTGCTAGCCATTGCAGAATGCTAAGTTTTGGAAACTGTTTTGAGCATTTTAGAGGAAGTATTGATAGACACTCTCAGTCTTCAAGGCTTGGAGGCCGATGAACCCATATTCTTGCACTGGGCAGAAGGGAGAACTTTGCATCTGCATGTAGGGCCCATTTACCCACTGACCATGATGCATTTCTCTGGTCCAGTTAAGCTCCTTATCCTTCTATAGCACTTGTGCAATGTCTGAAAACATGTGATTTCTTCAACTTCCAACAAGTACACAATTTTATACCGCCAGTGGTAATTTGCCCTGGTGGTTCTGTTGTTTCTGCTGTTGTTGTTGTCGTCATTTAATGCAATTTACAAGGACAAAACAAAACTTCTGGCTGCCATTTCACATACCACAGTGACAGCTGCACATGGTAAGAAAAGCCAAAAACAGCTAGTTTCGAAATTCAGGCCACTCATTTTATTACTTTTCCCTGGTTAAGATTCATTCATACCACTTTGGGGTGGTGCTGATATTCCTAACATAAGCCAATCGATTTTGGTCAGTTCTGAGAGCAGTGAGTGGTCTTCACTTACACACAGTGTGTTTGTAACTCTGCTATTTCTTTATGACTAGCACAGTATAAAGTGAACGTTTTTGGAAGGCTGTTAAGCATATGTTCTCCTGGTAGGCTTAAATGTGACTTATAAAAATACTTGATAGTATATGAACAAGCTCCCACTACTGGTTTAAACCAAAAAAAAGAGGTTTATTTTACTAGTTCATGAGCACAGATTCTACATTCTTTGTGAGAATTATCTTTTTAGGTTTTTGTTTTAACTTGTTCTTATCATTTTGATAGCCATATTAATCATTTCTTTTATTCTTTTGTTTGCTTTGTTGACTTTTAATTTGGAAATGTCTGCTTTGGCAGAATAATTATATCACAAGGAGGCCCTTTCCCCCACCCACCTACCCAGAAAGGTCTCCTGACTCCCTTATGCTCTATGAATTGCCCTAGTTCAAGATTGATACAGATCAAAGCAGCAGAATGGGGTTGAAAGAGCAGCCTCTGGCAATGGCCTTGACCATGTCAATTCCCTGTGCATTCATATAGATCTGGAATCATGTAGATCTATTCTGCCCAGCTTGTTCCACAGCAGCTGGTGGGCAGAACCACTCTTCCAAGCCGTGTAGTTATTCTGCACTGCAAGAGGCAAGATTACAACCGAGGACTCATTCATTAATAAAATTGTTTAAGTTGGCTTTCTGAATGACAACGTGGTCTCAGGAACTTAAAAGACTTCACCAAGTCCCTGCTGCAAACAAAAAGTCTGCGTTGTGATTTGTCAGAGCTAGATTGACATCCAGTTTAGAGTTTAGAATCCTTCTCCATGCCCCACTTTTGAGACAAATTACAAATCTTGAGGTTCATCAACATTCTAGTACAATATGACCCCCCAAGGTTTAAGAGCCCTTTCGAGATTTGAAGACAACTGTGATGTTCCCACTAACTCTCCCTCCTTCCCCCAGTTCTTTGCCCCTATCTTGGCTGCTGGCCTCTGAACTCATCACAGAGCACTGGAGTGAGGGCCTCTGGGTAAGTAAGGCTCTGCTAAACTGATCAAATGCTCCACGTACATTTGTCCCAGTAGAGAGGAAAGCTCCTCTTTTCCAAACAATCTACTTTATTCCTGCTCCCCTACATCCCACTTGCAAGGGTAGCAGCCACATCCCCCATCTGTCCTGCCCGAGCTCATTGTCCAAGCCAACTCCAGCTCAGAAATTTCCCCCAGAGAAGAGGTTCCTGAAGGCTAAGCATTGCTCTGTAACCCTGAACTTGATTTATGTCTATTTCTCACTCTCTCATTATATAAAGTTTTTCAAATAATATTAGACTAGGAATTGAGAAAGAGAATGAGCTCTCACAATTGTTTCTAGAGCCATCACAATCCTACCCAGCAACACCTTTTACGGGCTTTTAATTTTTTTGTTTACAGTTATTACCTTTGAAACCAAATCTTGACTTTCTGGTATGCTCTTGGACTTTTTAAGGGATTTAAAAATTCAGGAGTTTGATGCCAATAATTGCTTTTATGAGCTAGCATTGCTTCTTTTCTATAGATGAATCCCATTTTAAATCATCAATTATTTTCTTCACAGAAACCCACAAAGTACATATTCTAGTTTGCATCAGAATTGAATATGACCCAGAAATTCTTAATGTTATTAAGCTAGACTATTGTATCTAAAATGTGTATCACATTCAACTAATGCATGTTGAAGATCTTGAGTACCACACTTGAGATCTGAATGAAGAGCCCAGGATTGTGATATTTGATCCATACTGAATGTATTTGCTAGAGTGCATTGTACAGATGGTTCAGGTGTGTTAGATTTCTCTCTGTAAATGAATTGGTCAGTAGATAAAAGAACATGACTCAAGGCTGAGCAGAGTTCAGCAGGCCCCAAGCTTCATCATTAAAAATGGGGTGTTTTTTAATATGAGGCTGGCTGTGTAAAGCAGACCTCATGAACTCAGGGGTCTGAGAGGCCAGGCCAGATTATCAGTTGGGATGTTTTCAGTCCCAATTAGCAGACAGCGCAGTTCACACTGGCTTAAACAATAAAGGGGACTTACTGATTCCTGAAAGTTAAAGTCCAGCGGTTGGGTGGACTTCAGGGTTGGTTTGAATCAACAGTTCCTCAGTGTCATCAAAGATGCTGTTTCTTTCTGGCTGTCTACTCTGCCTTCAGTGGCATGAGCCTCATCCTAAGGCTGGCTCCCCCTTGTGGGCACACGATAGCGCCAGCAACTCCAGAGGCTACAAATTTCCTCCTGCCCCATTCAGAGAGCAGGAGAATGGCTTCTAGAATCTCTGTCAGAAGAGCCAGGAAGCTTCTTTCCCAGAAGCCCCCCGAGATTTCATGCTTTTTAGTCTGAATGGATCCAACGCCTACTAGCCTACTGTGCTGCTTCATGTCAGCTGTGTCCCCCGCTAGAACCTTGTGTGGAGCCAGGTTCCTCCTAAGCACAGAGGTGGTATGGGCCAAACGAAGCTGCCTAAATGAAAATGGGGAAAGGTGTCAAGAGAAGGAAGACTTAGTGCTGGCAACCAACAGTATTTGTTGCAATCAATCTCTTGGCCATCCTCATTCATACACACCTTCCTTCCCACGCATACACCTCCCAACATGCCCACTCTTAGGGAAAACCTATTTACCCCTTTCCCAAAGGGATCCAACTCCAATGCGGAAACCCTAGGTGATGTGTCATCCTCTGAATTTGGTCAGTATATAGCTCTTCATGTTTCAGGGACCACTGGTCACCATGCTCACCTTGGCATAGAAAGTAAGAGTGCAATAAAAAGAAAAAAAATTTTCAATTGGGAAAGAGGAAGTTGGAAAGCAGCACACCGTGGTCACTGATCCATCATCCATATCACATCCTGCTGGACAGCAGTAGCAAGGCTTGACCAGGGGTCAGGTGGTCCATGCGTCTCTGAGACTCAGTTTCCTATTCTGTATAATGAGAGGATTGGATTAAATTAGTGGTTCTCACATTGGAATGTGGCCTGGAGAGCTTGTTAAAATGCAGATTACTGGGTTCCATCCCCAGAGTTTCTGACTCCATAGATACAGGTGGGGCCCTGGAATTTGCATTTGTAATAGATTTCCAGGGGCTGCTGCTGCTGCTGCTGCTACTAGTACAAGGACACCCCTGCCCCTCCACTTTGAGAACCTCTGATTTAGATTATCCTTATGGGACCTTCTGATTCTGACATTTAGGACTCAGGGATTTTTCTTAGCTATCTCTTCTGCTCTATACTGACTTATGATGGATTGTTTTATAAATGGGACACACCCAACTCTACTGTGTGAACAACTTAAAAACATATCATGGAATTCCTGCTTTGGTTTGTAATCTAATTTTCAACAATTGAGGCTGAAAATGAAGGACACCTTACAGCTTCAGGAAAGTAAATTTTCTGGAATTGAAGAAATTAGAAACAGAAAGATAAAGGCTTTCCCATCCTCCCCAACCCCATCTACTACAGCACAGCGGTCTGTGGGATGATTCCACGTGACTGCAGAAAGCAGCTCTTTTCCCAAGGACATCCAACATTTTGCAAGTATTCTCCCTATGTGACCCGGGTATTCATTGGGTCTTAGAATAGGAGTAGCACTGGGTGAAGCTGTGACATAGATCAAGTTGGTTTAGGAATTTTGCCAACTTTCTTCCCCAGGGCCCCTCACCTGGCCAACATCTATTCATCCTCAGGTGACAGCTTAAACCTCATTTCCTCCAAGGAGCCTCCTCTAACCAACGCCCCACCCCAGCCTAAGTCAGGTTCTCCTGTTCTTTGTTCTCTAGTGTCCTACAATGTTCCTTTATAGCACTTACCAGCCTTTGTTAAAAATCCTCACTGACGTGCTCCACCATCTGCCTTGTCCATCAATGTTTTCACAACACAGGTCCTGGATCACTGTAAATGCTCAGTAAATGTGTGTTGCACAAGTGCTATCAAAGGCAGACTGGGAGCAGATTCCAGTCACAGTATTTTATTACAGTGGTGAACTATCAAGCAATCTATATAACACATCCCACAGTGTATGATTATGCATGCTCCAAAGGAATGAAACATAAGTCTTCAGAAGACACAAACACACAGCTGGAGAGTCTCAGTGTCCCTGGCATCTACAGCCAACTTTTTCATGGCCCTCCCCCTTCTCTCTGGGAAGCTGGTGCCTTCCAGTGCCCAAGGTATCTCTCTACCAGGCACCCTGAGCCTCCCTTCTTCAGACAACAGCCCCTTGAGTCAATGCCCAGCTCCCTCTTCCCCCATGCCCATTTGGGTTGTTGATTGACACTTAGGTGAAGACAATAGAAGACCCTCCAGCTTACAGAGTGCCCAACTCAGCAGGGCCTGGAGAGCTAATCTGGGTCAACACCACATTTTTCCCCTGAGAAAGTGGAAGTCCAGCAAGGCTGTAAAATGATGAGCTCCAAATAACAGCCTGAGTCTCCTGACTTCTGGCTGCATCTTGAATGCATCTGCAGGCAGCTTCAAATGTGAGAATAAGATATGAACTTATGACACTCTATAGTTTATCACCATTGCTATAATTCTCTGCCACTAAATATAATTTTACCATTAAATCAAACCAAACCAAACACTTAAAATAATTTCTTTAGAGAAGCCAGATTATTTATTACAAATAATGTCTACAAACTAAAAGTATATCCCACATATGTTGAATTTGAAGACTGTGCCTAAGTTTAAGGTAATTGATGGATTCCATTCTCATTAGATATTCACACATCAAAAAAGTTGTCTGCTTTCCCAGGCACAGTGGTAGGTTATGCTTATGCTCATCGTTTTTCTTCCCAGAGCTGGCTCTTCCTTTGAAACAGACCCATATAAGCCACCCATTTGCTGGGTCACAAGCCCTTCATGAGGGAGAGAGAAGTATGGTGGGACACCAGCACCTTCTCTACAGAAACGAGCAGCATGTTTGCTAAGGGCTGCTGGACTTTGGCAGGTAGAGACCATCAGAGGACTCAACTGAATCCCCTTTTATCAGGAACCCTAGGAGAGTAGAGTTGTCAGGAGTTTCCCCATGACTTACATTGTCTTTTTTAAAACAACCAATTCATGACTGAGGTGAAGAAGGAAAATAACAGAAAAATATATCTAGCCCAAGAAATCTACAGAATAACAATAAAACTCAGGCAGAAATGAACCCACTGATCTGTGAGCCAAGTGCTTAAGGGAGGGGTTGGGGCACTTCTCATGTGGCTCACTGTCTTAGTCAGTTCGGGCTGCTATGACAAAATACCATAGGCTGGGTGGCTTAGAGACAATGGAAATGCATTGTGCATAGTTCTGGAGGCTGGGAACTTCAAGATCAAGACACTGGCAGATTCAGTGTCTGGTGAGAGCTCTCTTCCTGATTAGTAGATGGTGGCTTCTTGCTGCATTCTCATGTGATGGAAGAGTCAAGGTAGCTTCCTTGGGCTTCTTCTTATAAGGGCACTAATCTCATTCAGAAGAGCTCCACCCCATCATCTAATCACCTCCTCAAGGTCTTGCCTCCTAATGACATCGTATTGTGGGTTAGGTTTCAACATATGAATTTGGGGGAACACAAATACTAGGTAGGTGCAAAAGTAATTGCGGTTTTTACCATTAAAAGTAATGGCAAAAACCGCAATTACTTTTGCACCAGCCTAATATTATACCACAGCTTTCTCTGTGGTTGTTCACTGGGGCAGTGGGGGTGTGGCAGAGGGGTGAGGGAAAAAGGGTTCCCTCGATGTTTGTGGCAGAAAGAAGAGCTAGGTAACCAAGTACTCCTTTTTGTCTGCTTAGGTCTGCCAAAAGTCAGGCACCCGTATCGGGTTAGACATTCAAAGAATGTATTGGGGGAAATGCCTGTGAAAGATAAACAGGGAAGAGCAAGAGAAGGTGGGGAGAGACTCAGACCACAATGCAGGTGGTCTGTGACAATTGGGGCGAGAAAGAGGATTGGGTAAGAAGAGTCTCAGACAGTAGCACAGTTCAGGAAAAGTTCAACCAGGCCAATAGAGAGTCCTTGAGCCAAAGTCACCTACTGGAGGAGTCCTGCTCCTCACAGAAATGGGCCTGCATTACTATGCTCACCATGTTCAGTCATTGGCCGGGAGTACAGCCCAGGCCAAGTGCAGCAAAAATGATGGATCTAAGGGGGAGGCTGCTGGAGGCAATTATGCTTCCCATGGCAGGAGATGTCAGCAGCCACTGGTATGGTCACCACATCCTTCCATTGGTAGTTGTGGGTGGGAAGGCAGAGTCCCTGGCAGGCAGTAGACAGCTACAGGAACAGAAACTGGTGGTAGAATTAGACTGACTACTTTGGATAACAAAGCCAAGGCTGGCTTGACTGGCTGATAGCTAGACTATTTCTTTGTTACTTTGTCACTCAGTGTTTAGATTGTTGTTTTTCCCCCTTTCCATTGTTTGTCAAATTCCCCATCTGAACCCAGGTCTGGAAAAATAAAACCCTATGCATTTGGAAGAACTTTAAAATGAATTAGCTTGTAGGCTTTAGTTGCCATCATAAGCATCTAGAGATATTCAGGCCTCGGAGTTGGGGCAGACTGGAGAAACTAAGGTTATTTGAGAAATAAGCACACTGAATATTTGGCTTCCTAATTATTCTACAAGGAGTCTAAGTTTTGCCTGCCTGATGCCTATGAATCACTATTTCTTAATTTTCTTAGTTTCACAGAATCAGAGGACATGAATACTGAAAGATATTGGAGGTTGTCTAGTTCAACTACATCATTGTAGGGAAACTGTGGCCATAAAAGGGGAAGGTACACCAATATTCCTTATGAATCAAGGCGTAAAAATCTTCAACAAAATACTAGCAAACTCAACCCAGCAACATATGTATAAAGGATTATACACCATGACCAAGTGAGATTTATCCCTGGAATACAAGACTGGTTCAGTCTATGAAAAGCAATCAATGTAACACACTATATTAACAGAATAAAGGACAAAAAATGCATGATCATCTCAATAGATGTAAAAAGGAAAGGGACTTTCTCAAGTTCACATGGCTAATGGCAAAGCTGAGATTAAAACTCAGGTCATCTGACTTGTAGGCCAGAGTTCTTTATACTGGTGAGGGTAGGGCTGGAGGGCTGAACCAGACCTTGCAAGACTGTCCACTGCACTGAATCCTGTACTGAGGGATTTCCGTTTGTTTTTTCATCCTGTCCTCACAACACCCCCAAGCAGTGGGCTCTGTTTTTATTCCCCCTCTTTTTGCATGAGGAAACTGAGGCTTAGAGAGGTAACACTGGTTGTCTGAGGTCATACAGCTGCCAAGTATATGAGGAGCTAAGCCTAGATTTCAGGTCTCCTGCCTTGTCTCTGATATTTTCCAGTGCCCACCACTGCTCTCTTCACTCAACAGTGCCACAGGATTAACCTGGTTCCATTGGTTCTCAGATCACCTACTGCCAAGCACAGTGGATGGGCTTTTTGATGTAAGTGGATGGGAGTGCCCTCCAAATTCTCTGGAAGAATAGCCTCCTCTCCTGTGCCAGTGTGTGACAATTCTCAGAGCCCCAGCTGTTGACCTCACTGTAATCTGGGCTAAGTGGCCATTTATATACACTAATGACTAGAAGGTCTTTTCAAGGAATGGAGGACCACAAAGAAGCAGGCAGCTCTGGGGAAGCCAGAAGCTGAATGGCTGGGAGGTGGGGCAGGGGCAGGGGACAGTGGGGATAAGATAGAAACAAGGCTGTTCTTTGCTCCTTGAGAAGCTGGCTTGGCTTCTGGCGGAGTCTGGCCCAGTGATAGCTCTTGCCTCCTGATGGGACAAAAAAGGGGAGACAGGCATCTCAGAGAATGAGGTGGAGAGAGACACAACTGGGCCAGGACCCAGAAAAGAGAGTTACCTTTTTCGTCTCAGACCTGGGCATCCCAGATGGAACCGTGCTGAGCTTCTGGTTAGTCTAGCTTCCTCCAGGTGTGCATCACAGGGGTCCTGCTAGGGAGCCTTCCCAGTTGAGATTAAGGAGGTTGCTTTCAAAATGGCCAGCTGCCCAAGATTGCACCTCTGTCACTGTTGAGGACAGTGGGGGTAAACATGCCTGATGTTCTGCCCTGGAAGGGCTCCAGAGCCTTTGGATTGAAGCCACAAAGGAGGCCTGGCATTTGGCTACCATTCCTTCATCTGGTTCACTATCAAGGATCCCTCATCTCACCCATTCTGCTCCCCCGTTCTAATGTGGGCTTCCATAAGCCTCTGTCCCATCTTCCAAAATGCAGTCTGGAGAGCGAGGCACCAAGGCTGCAGGCCATTTGCAGGGTACAGCCCTGGAGGCTAAAGTGGAGGTGCAGTGGCTTTCCTAACACTGGTCTGCACGTTGAACTCAGAAATACACGGTACCCTTTTCAGCAAGAATCAAAGCAAGGTTGAAACAGGCCAGCAACGTATGGGACACTTTCTTCTCTCCCCTTTTGTGAAATTTGCTTCTCATATAGATCTGTTTTCACCAGGAAATGAATCAAAGCCGCATACTCTGCCTTCCATCCTTCTCTTCTCTTCTCTCTTCAGGTCTTTCAGACCAGGGAAAGTGGCTGCCTTTGGGATAGTCACAACAAGGTGCCCTGGACTGAAAATTGAGAGTGATGAGTTACACTCTGCCCTGGCTTGGGGCAAGGCCCTTTCCTGCCATGAGTTTCAGTGTCCCCACCTACCAAGTGGGGAGTTGGTGTCAGATAATGTTCCTTAGTGGGTGGCATTCCAGGAGTCCACACACAAAGACTAAGTCCCTGCAAAACAGTGCAGATAGATGCTTTCTGTAGGTCTTGCTGACTCTCATACTCTCTGTCTTTAACTCGCTTGGCAATTCTTGAGCAAACCATTGGGCCTCTTCATCTACAGAGAATGATGACCTGACTAGGTGATCTCTCATTTCTCCTCAAGTTACAAAAGTGTTAGGGTGGTAAGGAGAGGAGGTGGCCCCAGAAAACCAGATGGGTCAGAAGAAGACAGAAGGTGGAGCCTTCAGTGACAGGAGAGCAGAGAATGATGTCCCCCTCCCATAAATGTAGGGAAGGAAGGATACCAGAAAGGTTACCATGAAAGAGAGGAGTAATAGGAAAGTACAGGTCATTTGTAGTTGAAATACATACTTGAGTGTCTGTGTGGACAAAATCTGGGGTAGGAAGGCAGGCTTCAAATCCTGAACCTCGGAAGGGTCGGCATTCCTGACAAGAGCTCAGAGAGCCAACACCAGACAAACTCTAAGTCCCATGAAGAGAGTGTGCTGAGCTAGGTACTTGCAGCCTTGAACCCACCCTAATCCCCTCTGCCTGGAGCACGTCCAGAAGGAGCGTGGTTTGCTGCAGAAAAGACAAGTCAGTTAGACCAAAATTCCAAAGCAACTTTTTAAGCCTATAAATGATGATGATTTTATATAAACTTGAGTTGTTCCTTCAACATAGCACCATATTTTCTACTTATGTGATTCTGGTTTTCTCTAAAGGAAATCTTTTTTTGGAATCCACACCATACATACGGAAGAGTATATAAAACATATAATAATAAAACCAACAGTCATGTACCCACCAACCAGGTTCAGAAATAGAACATTCAGAATGTTTTAGAAGCCCCTTGTGTGCCCCTCCCTCTTCCCAGAGATAACAACTATCCTGGCTTCCAAGAGCCAACCCTAGAAATAGACCCTAGGCTCTGGCAAGCTTTGTGCTCATCCTAGTGAGATCATGCACGTCACCAATCTCTTTAGGTAGTATTCTGTGCAGATTTCCACAGATGGCTCATCTATTTTGTGTTGATCCTTATTAGTTTCAATTTTGTCTTTTTAAATATATTTTATGACTTTCTGATTATAAGAGTAATATGTGCTCTTTGTAGTAAACTTAGAAAATGCAGAAAAGCGGAGAGAAAACACAAACCTCATGGCATAATACAATATATAAACATTTAATATATAAATAATCCAGAAACAACTACTGTGTGAACACATTGGAGTGCAGTATTTCAGTCATTTTTTTTTCTATGTAGAAATATGTTTCACATTACTGGTATCAAGTTGTGTATATAGCTTTTCCCTTTATTGTGGAATATAACATTGATGCAGAAAAGTGTGCAAGGCCTATATGTACAGTTTAATAAGGAAGTAAAAAATGGGCCGGGCACAGTGGCTCAAGCCTGTAATCCCAGCACTTTGGGAGGCCAAGGAGGGCGGATCACGAGATCAGAAGTTCGAGACCAGCCTGGCCAAGATGGTGAAACCCAGTCTCTACTAAAAATACAAAAATTAGCTGGTCGTGGTGGTGCCTGCCTGTAATCCCAGCTACTGGGGAGGCTGAGGCAGGAGAACAGCTTGAACCCAGGAGGCGGAGGTTGCAGTGAGCCGAGATCATACCACTGCACTCCAGCCTGGGAGACAGAGCAAGACTCCATCTCAAAAACAAACAAACAAAAAGAAGTAAAAAATTAAAACCTGCTGTCAACACTGATCAGGTCAAGAAATAGAATATTGACAACCCCCAAGTAGATCCTCATGTGACCTTCCTGATCCAAGATAATTATTCTGCTTTTCTACATAGCTTCATCACTTATTAATAGACTTAAACTTGTAATTGCTTCATTTTCAAAACCTTAGTGGCGGGGCCGGGTACGGTGGCTTACACCTGTAATCCCAGCACTTTGGGAGGCTGAGGCAGGCAGATCGCTTGAGCCCAGAGTTTGAGACCAACCTGGGCAACATGGGGAAACCCTGTCTCTACTAAAAATGCAAAAATTAGCTGGGAGTGGTGGTACAAGCCTGTAGTCCCAGCTACCTGGGAAGCTGAGGTGGCAGGATCACCTGAGCCCGCCAGGGAGGTGGAGGTTTCAGTGAGCCGTGATTGCACTACTGCACTCCAGCCTGGGTGACCAGAGTGATACCCTGCCTCAATACAAAACAAACAAACAAACAAACAAAAACCTTGGCCGGGTGTGGTGGCTCACACCTGTAATCCCAGTACTTTGGGAGGCCAAGGTAGGCAGATCACCTGAGGTCAGGAGTTCAAGACCAGCTTGGCCAACATGGCGAAATCGTGACTCTACTAAAAATACAAAAATTAGCCAGGCATGGTGGCATGTGCCTGTAATCCTAGCTACTCAGGAGGCTGAGGCAGGAGAATCCCTTCAACCTAGGAGGTGAAGGTTGTGGTGAGCTGAGATCGTGCCACTACACTCCAGCCTGGGCAACAGAGTGAGATTCCGTATCAAAACAAACAAACAAACAAACAAACAAACAAACAACAGCAACAGCAAAAAACCTTAATGGAAGACACAATCTAAGCATTTAAGGGAAGAGTCCCAGGCCATTAGTAGATGAAGGCTTTCAGAAGAAGAGAGGTTGACCTGTCCTGGTCATTATCTGCCTTCAGCTTCCCGGGAATGTGTAGAGCCCACCACCATCAGGACACTAGCAGAGTTGTGGACATGGTATTGGATATGCAGAAGAAATATGGCCAAAGAGATTGGACTGCCCTCTGTGTTTTGCTTTCAAGCTCACCACAGCCTGCCTCCAGTACCTCCAGTTCCCAGGTGTAGGGCAACACAGAACATCCCTGTGGGGTGAAGTGAGTGGCCTCCACTGATCCGGCCAGCAGGACCAGGAAAGCAGAGCAGGAAATTCACCAGACAAAGCGTCAAGCCAGACCTCTTCCAGGGTGGGGGACAGGCAGATGCCTGGGGACACAGAGTCAGAGAGGGGATTCAGAGATCTGCCTGCTCCTAAACCAGCTTCCAGCCCAACCCCATTACGCTGACCATGTCCCCCCATTCCACTTTACCTCCCAGATCTGGGAACATCTAGAGCTCCTCTTCCTGAGGCTTGGGAAGATTCTGCCATATAGACCATGATCCTTTCCAGTTTTCTCCTCTGCTGTCTTGTGATTCAGCTTCCTTGGTGCTGTGTAGTCAGTTAATCCTGGTCTATCTGCATTTTAGTTTCATAAATTATGATGCTGTTATCTCCTCTCCTATTCTCTCTATCCTGGTGGGATTTTGTCTTTAAAAACAAAACAAAACACAAACTCTTACTGTAGTTTTAATGAGGCTCTGGGAGGGAGAGAATTTAGATGCGTGCATTAAATCTGCTGTCTAATTCCAGAAGTCTCCAAAGGAAATCCTGCCACTCCCTTCTTCGGTTGCCCGAATGTGACGGTTAGTTGGATGGCTCCCTTGGAAGCCCAAGGTGCCATCAGGGAGATACTGAGAGAATTTGAGGCTGGGAAGGCAGGTGGGGGTTGGGGTGAGGGTTATGTTTTGAATATTGCTTCATATTGAAGCATTTGTAGTATTTGCGGTTAAGAGCCTGGATTTTCATGTAAGTCAACCCCAGGTTCAGCTTCCAGCTCTGCCAGTTACATATGGTGTGACTTTGAGCAAGTTACTTTGCTTTTCTGAACCTTATTTTTCCCACCTATTAAGTGGGGATCATAATGGTACCCATCTTTCAGGCTTGCCATGGGTATTGAATGTTTCACTTAGTAAACATTTACAGTGTTTCACTCAGTGCCTGGCACATTGTATGTGTTCAATACATGGCAGCTATTGTCATCATCATTATCATCATCATCATGAGAAAATAGAAACCTTCCAGAAACTGTCAGGGCAACGATTGCCACAGGCCGTTGTTGGCTACTAAAACTCTAGACTCTGGAGAGCCTTGATGCCCTTCCTCTTTTATCCCATCCCTGATGCTCCCCCAAGTAGCATGATGCCCAGTGGCCCACCAACCTCATTACCCAGCATTGCTGACAACAGGCACAGCCTTGGTCACTGTGAAAATGCCCCACAGCCTCAACCTCAGAAGTGGGAAGTGTACTGCAGATTCACTCTATGCCAAGCACTATGGGATATCCACAGGAATGTGCCACAGTGAGATAACTGCCCAGGGGATAGTAATTCCTTCATTTCTTTATACATTATGGATTCTACCATTTTGTTATTGGGTTATTTTTCCCCTTGTCAAAGTAGCAATTTATCAGTTGAACTTAATTCTCTAATTAAATTTCAAATCTGAGAATTTACATGATGAAGTGAATTTGATTTTGGACCCAGTCAATTTCAGTCAGCCCTAAACATATTTTGAAATGTTAAAGTTAAATTATATACGTTTGTGGAGGAAAAACTCCAGGAAAGCCTAAATTTTTCCAGGTCTTGCTTAGGGGATACCCTGCTCCAAGAAAACTTTTACAAAATGCAAATTTACAGAACAGATCCACCAAATGGGTGGGATTGGTGCTACCCTAGAGTTTTCTGTAGAATTTCTTTTTTTAAAAAATTTTTTCTTTTTTTTCTTTTTTTTTTTTTTTTTGAGATGGAGTCTCACTTTGTCGCCCAGGCTGGAGTGCAGTGGCATGATCTTGGCTCATTGCAAACTCTACCTCCTGGGTTCAAGTGATTCTCGTGCCTCAGCCTCCCAAGTAGCTGGGACTACAGGCACGCACCACCATGCCCGGCTAACTTTTTGTATTTTTAGTAGAGACGGGGTTTCACCATGTCGGCCAGGCTGGTCTCGAACTCCTGTCTTCAGGTGATCCACCCACCTCAGCCTCCCAAAATGCTGGGATTACAGGTATGAGCCACTGCGCCCAGCCAGAATTTCTTTAGTGAGACTTATCTACCCCCTCCACCTACCATACCACACGTATCATAACAGAGACCCCCCAACTTGGAGTTCTCCTCATTTCAAGGTACAGTTATTAGAAAAAGAAGAGGACATTGCACAGTAGAATCTCAGTGGCCTTACAAAATATTCTTGCTGTTAGTCTACTTACTGCAATAACAAAAGTTTCACTTGGGCACTTTGATCACACAAAGCTTGGCACAGGCTTTGAAATCAGACAATACCTAGGTTCTAGTCTAGGCTCTGGCACTTAACTAATGGGTGATCATGGGCAGGTCGCTTAACCTTTTTGTGCCTCAGTTTCCTTATCTTTACAATGGGATCATAATAGTACCTCCTTCATAGGATTGTTCTGAGGATTCATTAATTGAAATGACCCTAGGAAAGGGTCAGTGCCTTACACTAAGTTCTCAGTAAATATTTATAATATCATCATCATCATCATCAATTATTATTATTATTAATTTACTTTACCAAAACACAGGTCCTGCTGAGCCATGTTGGCCAGACCACACCTAGAACAGCATGTCCAGTTTTAGGCTAATCTGTGTAAAATTCATAGATCAGTGCCTGGACCATTGAAAGGGGCTCGATATATGGTGGAGGTATTATTGTTAATTAATGCTGCTGCTAACCTTCCTGGAGTGCATACAACATGCCAGGCACTGCATACGTGCTAATTCTATTAGTCCTCTTAACCTTTACCACTCTATGAATAATATACAATTATTAATCCCTTTTGCAGATGAGAAAATTAAGGCACAGAAACGTTAAGTAACTCTCCCACAATTACAAAGCATGGAAGTGGCAAACCCATAATTCAAGTCCAGACTCTCTTTTTCCAGAGCCTGGACTCTTAGCCACCATGCCAAAGAGCTGTGCTGTCCACTGCTGTAGCCAGCAGTCACATGTAACTATTTAAATTAATAAAAAATTTAAAAAACAAGAATTCAGTTCTTCATTTTTACTAGCCACATTTCAAGTGCTACACACTTCATGTGGCCAGTGGCTACCATATTGAACAGCACAGCTCTAGAGCATTCTATTCTTTCTGGGATGATTCAGCATCAACTCAGGAAGTTCTGTTGGATGGTGATGCTTACAGAGATTCTAAGATTCTGTTTCTTACAAAATCTCAGACTTGAGTTGTACAGCTTTCTTGCATTGTTATTAATAGATGCATACTTATGATATATTGAAATCCCATTTGCACTTGGCCAAGTAGGGTAATGGCAAGAAAAAAGCCAAGAAGCGTGACTTACATTACGTTTTCCTGTTTCCCCGGTGCATTATTTCAAATTCACAAAGTTGTCTCCTATCACCTCCTTTGATATGGGGCAGGAGGCATTCATCAACTTGCCCAAAAATCCAGGTTCTTCCACATGTCTGCCTTCACCTCTTTGGGCTATCTGGATAATATTTAGTGCTCTAGCATAGTAACCTCACAAGTGACTTGAACAACAGAGGTTGGCTTCTGAAGTCAGTGAGCCACAGAGGACCTTGGACTCTGAGCATCTTTGGCACACTCATCAAGTCTCCAGTTCGCTTTCTTGGGTTTTCTCTGCTCATTTCTATTACATGGTTAGTAAAGGCCAGGGAAAGAAAAGGTGTTGAGGATCCATTACCTTAATTCCAGAATGATTAAGTCAAGAAACCTACAAGCTCTCAGAAGCCAGTGGAATTAGAGTGCACTACTATAACCTTGCAAATGTGCATATGCCTCCTTCCGAATCACCAGAGTGGAGATTGGGCCAATATCCAATCTAGTCAATAATTTATAAAGCCAGAGCATTCGTCCACTTCTTGCAAAGCAGCTGAATATCTATGGGGGTTAGTCATAATCTGAGCTCCTTGCACCAGAGCCATTTGAGCTACAGAATAGCACAGAGTGTCACAGAATAGCCAAAAGTGCAGAGTTATTTCAGTATGAAAGAAGGAGGAGCACCTGACTGCTCCTCGCCATGTGCAGAGGAGGAGCCCATGCGTTTCCAAACCCAGGGGTTGCTTGGTTTCTAGCTTGGTTTCTGTCTGTACCCCATCTTGCTATTGTGTGACTTGAGTAAGCCCATCTCCACTTCCTCGTCTTATTAGCTAGGAACAATCTATCTCAAATTCACGTGTGCACAGAGTTCAGTGCCCAGCACACTAAAGCATGTTCAGTAAATATGTTAGCTGATGTTATTTTCACCATATGATTATGATCACTCTCTGTTCTACTGATGGGTTTTATAAACCCACCAGCATTGAAAACAGATGAGTAGATGTGCTAAAATGAGAGTAAAGGCTCAGTTTATCATTGGTGTTTATCCCAAAAAAAAGACTAGCACAATGCTCACCAGATTATAATCTCCCAAGTGCCTATAACATCATGCCAAGCTAGTAACATAGTAAAGTTTATTGAATTTTGCAAGTATTTGCTGAGCCCTTTGCCTGGGCTAGATACTGTCGGGGCACCAGAGGGATTTAGAGATGATTAAGACTTGGCCCAGCAAGAATGTTCAGTCAGCCAAGGGTATTCAGCCACAGGAGCTGGACCTGGAAAGAGAGGCAGAATTTCCAGGGTGGAGGAGCTTCATCTCGAAAGACACACAGAATTCCCAGAGTACAATCATGGAGAAAGGGCATTCCAGGCTTGGCAAACCAAGGAGCACAAGCACAGAGGGCCGACCACACATGGCAGCCTGTCTGGAGAGCTCCAAGGAGATTGGTATGACTGGGGGTACGTGACATTATGGAGCGCAAAACCTGGCTGCTGAGAGGGTGGCTGTGCTTGCACTTGCATCTCTAGTCTTGGTGCGAGCCATTGGAGGATTTTTCAGGGGAAGGGAAACTGGGCTGACCTGGTTCCAGCAAACTCTCTGACAATCATGAGAAGCCCAGGGTCCAGGGGGATGAGTAAGTGTGACCTCCAGAAAACGGGGCACCACTATCAGACTCTATCTGTCCCATGGCTTACTTCTGTGAGATTCGAAATAGTGTAGACCTTGTCAGTCCATGAGCTAGTAATTATGCCCACCAATTACTGATTTATTTGCCTTTCTGAGATGTGCAGTGATCCCAAGGACAAAGATGGATTTACCTTATGTTTAGAAACTTCTAGAAGTTGAAATGTTCCTAACAACCTTTCCTGTGGAGGTTGTACCTCACACTTAGAGTGTGTGATAAGCAGTTTCTTTTCCTAATTAAATAAAATGGAGAAAAGACACAAGCATCAGCTATAAAGCTCCCAGTCAGTCACAGTCAAGAGACTGAATCTCATCTCTTTTATTTATTTTTTGTGTTAACTGGGGATTGCATTGGTCTGCACAGTGCTTGCTCCCATCCTGCTCCACTTGATTGAGTGGCTCCAGGCCCCCTCTTGATTGCTGCTGAAATAGAACTGCCCACACTGTCGGGGTATCTTCCGCCGCCGGTCATTTCCATGTGCCATCTGCAGTTTTTTCTGCCTGATGGACTACTGAGGCACTGCGTATGTTATGCTGATGGGGGGTCCTGTTTCTTGACCCATCACTAATATCTTGCAAGTCACAGGAAGCTACCAGGGATTCCTGAGCAAAAGCTTAAAATGCTTCAGTTCTCTACAAATAAGCCCCATTCATTGCTTTTAGAGTGTGTTATCATGGAGCAGACAAGTAATCAGAACCTGAGTAATATTTGCATATTGAGGTCTTCAAAACTCCAGTGTGGCTATAAAATGGTATTTAAAGTTATCAAGGAGCTAGGTATGCAGGCAGAAAGAACTGTCCATTGTAGAAAGCAATGTCTCTGCTCATGTCCCAGATAACCTTGCTCCAAGGACAAACTGGAGCTTGATGACATGAAGCTGCAGATGGCCGGTGAGCTCAGCTCTGTACTCACTAACCACCCCATGGGAGGGGCACTGAGCCCTCTATGGTTGGCATAAATCCCATTAGAATGGTAAAGAAATCCTTTTCACAAGTACATAGAAATCGCTTGCTAAGATTTCATCGGTTTTCTTGACTTTGTTTTTTTTGTTTGGGTTTTAGAGGGTGGGCATGAGTCATCTCTAAAACTGTTCAGGTAGTTAGGTTGTCTTCTTATTCCCATTTTTAAGTATTTATAATTTGTTCTTAAAAATTTGTCCGGAGGTCCACACCTCCCCTTGGAAAACCTTGCCTGTACTTTTCTTAATGGCACATTTTAAGTTTCTATGTTTCAAAACTTGCTTATCACATAACATGCTAATGACTAAACACATGCACACCTCCACACCAATGCAAACGACATGTGGGCTTGGGAACGAGGCAAGCCTGGGTTTGCATCCTGCTCTGCTACTAGTGGGCTGTATGATTTTGGGCAACTTAGTTAACCTCTCTGGGCCTCATTGGCCTCATTTGTAAAATAAGGGCAATAATAGTCCCTTTCTCATAGATGGCTATTTATACAGATCGAATAAGACCAAATATTTAAAGAACCTGGGTTAGTGCCTAAAGCACAGCAAATGCTCAATAAATTCAGTGGTGGCAATTTTTATTGTTATTTCAAATATTACATCAAAATATCTACTGAACTATTATCCATTGCAAAGACTTGCCCACAATAGGTGCTTAGTAAGTGTTTATTGCAATAAGTTGAACTGATTCCAACTATGTAGCTTAGATTTCGGGTATGAGTGTTTCCTTCTCCACTGGGATGTTTGCTAATGGACATAGATGATCACTCACAGCTCAGGTATTAAAAGCAGGAGAATAGAGGTGTTCCTTCATGTAGAAAGAAGAGCAACTTCTCATCAAGGCAGGCTTCCAGCTGGTCCTTTGGACACCACTGTTGCTAAGCACTTGGTGTGCTCGTCAGGGTACCAGGGCTCTTAGCAGCCACCCATTTGCGTTTTGCAGCTTTTGCTGACATGGATATCAAGTATGAAGTTATTTTAATTGCCTTTGGCTGAAAAAAATGGGTCATATGTTCAATATGTTCAATTCTGGTGAAATCCCTGTCTTCTAAAGCATGATAGAAAGGGGAGGTCCCACGCACACACAAGTCCTAAAATCTTGGGGCCCTAGTGGGGTATAGTTCAACAAGGGCTGCAGCTCAGGACGTGGTTGTTGTGAGATTTACTCGTGACTGTTTGGTTTTGCACTCACCATTTGGTTTTGCAGATTCCTCAGCGTGTTCACACACACATACCTACAAACCAGTTTAGAGTTGTGTGCTCCGTTGTGGGGGGTGGTCACTGGGGTGGGGTGGGGTAGGGTGGGATCAGGCTTGGTCAAAGTCATTGCTGATGAACCAGCTATCTGACTTAGCTTTGTTCCCATTTTCAACAAGACAGCGATTTCTCAAGCCAGGGGAGTCTTCACATGAGATCCACGGATGGGTATTAAGTGGTCCAGAAAACCCCCCCAAATTAGATGTAAAATGTTGGGGGGCTGGAAAGGGGGAGACACCATAAGTGCTTTTTCTGTGGAGAGAAACCATAGCTTATAACTGGTTCTCAAAGAAGTCTATGACCCAAGACAAGCTAAGATCACAAAGCTGTTTGGTTTCGTTCCACCAAAGCAGTTGGTGGGTATAACCACAACACCCTGATGACCCAGCTAGACACTCAGGGCAGTGACAAGATCAGTCAGAACCATTTTGTGGCCAAGCAGCTGATGGATTGTTCAATCGGTTGTTGTAGACTCATGTAGACAAAGCCTGCAAGCTTGGGGAAGCCAGGCACCCCCAGGTCAGCCTCGGGCGACAGCCCCCGTCCTGCCAGGCCCTGGGGAGTGAGTCCTTCCTGCCCGGCAGCTCCTTTGCTCATGAGCTGGCCCGAGTCACCTCCTCGTACAGCACCTCAGAGGCAGCGCCCTGGGGCAGCTGGGATCCGAAGGCCTGGAGGCAGGTGCCCGCTCCACTACTGCCTAGCTGCGACGCCACAGGTAAGTCACTTCCCCCTGAGCCTCGCTTTCCTCATCTGTCAACGGGGCACAGTCCCCTGCTCAGCCTGCCCGCCTGCCTCACAGGGTTGTTGGGAGGAACACAGGAGGTGACAGCTCCGAAGGTAAAGCTCTGTCCACCCATGAGGGACTTCTAGTGCTTCCTGGGCCTGCTTGTTCTCTACTTTCTGCCCGGCATTCTTTGGCAAAGGGACAACCCAAGCAAGCAGAGTGCTCCAGGTGCCTCAGCCCCACCTCCAGGGAAATGAGTGGGGGATTGACCAGGGTGCAGCTGCTCTCTCCCTCAGCTGTATGCCTTCCAGTACCCCGTTTCCATACCTACCTGCCTGTCTGTCCCTGAGGCCAGACTGGGAACCTGAGGGGGACAGGGGCTGTGCTTCTGCACCTCCGAAGCCCTGCACCTGATACCTGCCTGCTTGGCACCTAGTGGGTGCTCGGGAACTGCCTCTCCTGCCAGCCATCTCCTGTGGATTCCAAACCCCGCCCAGGACTCCCACACCCTAGAGGCAGGAAGTTGGATTGCCCTGCTGGAGGACTGGCAGTCTGGGTAGTACAGGCAGAAGGAATCCAAAGCAAGCTTGTCCAAGAGGCCTGTGAGTTGGGATCATCCTCTAGATTCTAGAGTCTAGAAGGAATGGCTTGACTTGCCCCCAGAGTCGCATCAGTGGTCATGAGAGCAAGCGGATGGACACCAGCCAGAGGGGACCTTTGCAGAGAATTGCATCTGGTGCATAAAATATCAATGTGCACAGGATGTCTGCACTATCTGCAGAGAAAACTGGAGACATGAACATTTTCTAAGTGATAGTGATCAGAAGATGGTCATTAAGCTGAAAGGGCCTCCCAGGATTCTGGCCTTTAATGGAAATTCGGCTTTGGTATGTACAGCCTTGTTCTCTTTATCCTGCCTGCCCTGGCCTGGAAGAACAAGCAGTGCTTTCCTTTCAAGGGCTATTGATTTCTCTCTCTCTCAGAGTCACAGAGCTCCTCAGCTGTTCACTCTTCAGCTGAAACCAGAGAAATCTTGTCCAGCACAAAGCTGCCAGGGAAACAGAATTAGCAAAACGGACGTCGTCCCCTCAGGATGTCGCTGTTTCCACCCTGGTCTGCCTTGCCTTTCCCTGTCTTTGGAAGCCACAAATGAAAGGATCTCAGCTAGCTTGCCTTGAGAATTATTGTCCCTCACCTATTCTCTCTCTTCTCAAGCCAACAGCTTTCACCCAGCAGTGAAGTGGCAGAGCAGATTTGTGGCCCCAAATCTTCTCTAAGAACCTTGGAAATTGGCCCCACCTGAGGGCCTTTGAGGGTCAGGCCTGGCATCCACTAAATCCTCCCTGTCAACACAGCCACTTTGTCAGTCCAGCCTGTGAGTCAGTGCGAGACAGAGGATGCAGGCACCCCAGGGGAAGAAGAAAAGCAAGCTGGAAATATATTTGTTTCCTTTGCCCGGATCATTCCCAGCATCTAAACCAAGTTCTTCCCAGACCGGCCAAGACTGAGGAGGAGTCAGAATAGAGTTTGCAGCAGTCATAGATCATGTGGGAAGACAGAAAACAAAGGGTAAAAAGAATTTCATATACAGATCTCTGCCGTTTGCTTTCAGTGGCATTCATTTTGTGAAGCCCCCAGTGACAGCTTCAGACCAGTTCAAACCTGAGGGCAGCATCATTACCATGGGTGAGGTCTCTAGAAGGGCAAGGAAAGACCCCTAACATAGAAAATGGTGTGGCAGTTTCCAGTTCCCCATTGGGGTCCCATGACTTGACCTTAGGTTTCTGCCAGCACCTGCCCACCCTCCATCCCTTCACCCTACTGGGTGGTCATTAGAACATTATCTGCTTTGATTGATTTACTTGTGTCCATAAGAGTAGAGACACACGGTGTTATCCCCATGCCCGGAACAGAGCCTGGCCCATAGTAGACCCATGACCATGTTTGTTAACTGAGTGACAGAGGGACTGACTGGACTGTCATGTAAGCAATACCTTCCCATCAGGGTCTTGGGAAGGTAGGTTCAGGGGCCCCAGAGTTACTGTGGCCCGTATCCCTCTGGCTGCATTCTGGGCAACGCAAAAGGGCAGGTGTTCAGTGGGTTCCACCCCAGATCTCGGCGTTAACAGTCCACTGGGAGAAGTGGCCTAACTCGTGCTCATTACTCTCAGTGGTCCTGCCTCCGTGCAGGCATTCTGGAGAAGCTGAGTCACAGGCTCTGAGAGTTAGGAGGAACGTAGGAAACAATCAAAACTTGCCTGCCATTCATTTTAGGAAGCCGTTGTAGTTTCTGAAGGACGACTAAAGGGAATTTTTTCCTAAAAGCATCCATCCGTCCTCCAACTAGGCTTCAGATAGCAGTGTGTATGTTGTCACTATCTATGGGCTATGGCCAGTCAGAGCCCACGGGTCTCAGGGGGCTCCACCCATGTGGGGGTGGGGGTCCCCACAACTCAGATCTTGAATGTGTGGTGGTCCCATGCAGTATACTATCTTCCTGTCATTGCAAAGGGAAAGTCAGAAGGGTGAACGAGTTGTTTCTAATTCTGGCTTCCAAACAGTACAAAAGAAGGTTTTTTTCCTTGTGGAATACACTAGTGCTCAACCTTTGGGACAGATAGCTGAGCACCTTCTGCTGTGTGGCAGGCTGGTTCTCTGTGGGGGCACTCATGGAGCAGTGTCTGCTGGGAAAGGAGACAGGAGTTCCCTAGCATGGAGGGGTAGATAATCTCCCCACTCCCTCCCCTCTTCTGTCCTCCCTTCCCCTTCTCCCTCCTCCTCTCCCCTCCCCTTTTTCCTCTCCCCTCCCCTTCCTCCTCCTCCTCTTCCTTCTCTTCGTCTTCTTTCTTCTCTCTCCCTCTCCGTCTCCCCTTCCCTCCCTTCCTTCCTCCCTTCCTCCACATTCTTTATAAAACAAGGCTTTGGATCCATTCACTGCCATCCCCCAGAAGCCTTGTCATTTGAATTCTTGTCTGAGTCAGGATGCTCTCCTCCAAGGGCTCATAGGGCAAGGAACTTCAGCCCGAATCCGGCTAAAATCCAGGAACGTTTTGTGGGCATCTGTCTCAGTCCCCGAATCGTTTGTCCTCTGCCTTTCCCCCGTTGGAGTCCTTTTGCCTGCTTAAGTGGTTGAATTGGTAATGAGATCATTCTTCCCATGCAGTGGTGAGAAAGCAGCACTCAGGTGATTGCACCTGGGTAAACAGGAGACATTAGCATGTGGTGGCTGGTGAGTGAAGCTGCTGCAGTGCCTGGCGTGGGCTCAGTTGTGCCAGCAGGCAGTGGTGGAGTTTGGGCTCTTTCCCCTCTCTCCTGCCCAGCACACAACCCCCAGGGACAGGTGGGGGCTTTACAGCTCCCTGGCATCAGCCTAAAGCTTCTAGAAAGGCATCCCCAGGACTTCCAAGGTTGCCATCTTGGCTGAGACTGTCTGTGAATGTGGTCCCTTGTCTGAGAGTGGGGGCTGGGAGGGGTGTGACAGAGGAAGAGCTGGGCCTTAGTTCTCTGGGGGTCACCATGAGAGAAGCACACCTGGGCTTGCATAGAACTCAGTGCTGCTTGTCAGTGTCACCTGGCACAACAGGACGTAGTGCCACAGTTGCAGCCCTAGAAAATTTGACGACCCCTTCATAGCTTTGTTTATAAAAGGCCACACGGCCTAGGCTGTCCTTCATAAGAGAGCAGAAAGCGAGTGTCCCAGTCACTAAGCAGCAACTTTCAGGCACGGTTTCCTCCTGGTCACTGAAACCATTTGTCATTTCCTGTTTTCTCCATTTTCCAACGATTCTAATTGTCAGTGTCAAAAGGCAACAACTGTTTTCTTGGGGCTTATCTTTGGAGCACATTGATTCAGAACAAAGGATGGGAGCCTCCATCTGCAAAACAAAGGAAGCAGCCTCCTCGGGAGGCCTGGAGAGAATGCTCTGGCTTCTTTTGCCAGGGATAGCAGGACCAGCATAGGAGCAGAGGACTGGCAGTGCCTCTGGACACTGCCGTAAGGTGAAGAGCCCATGGAGGGCCGTCGCTTGCTGGTGGCACCCCAGACTTGAAGATCCTGCAGAGCTGGCCACCGGTACCCAGGCTGGGTGTCAGCAGCACTGTGTGGCCTTGGCAGTTTCCATAGTGATAGGCTGGCCAGCTTTTCCATTAGACTCCGGGGTCCTCTGGAATGTGTGCTTCCCGGGATGAAGACGCCCCAGCACCCGCTGAAGCCTGCCCTGCCCCGGCGTGGCCTTTCCTTTTGTCTGGCACGCCCCTGGGCTTGGCTTTCTCTTTCCGTCCCTCCCTTTGGACTTTACCGCACTTCCCCTGCTGTTTCCTTAGTCACACTCTCCAGCCTCCATCTGCCCCTGCCCCTGAACCCCTACCTCTGTACAACTATGTTATTTGATGAAACTAATGCAGCAACCGGTGGGGATGGAGTTAAGGACCGTTTAGACCTAGCCAGCCACGCAGGAATCTGTCCCCAGAAGCAGCGGAAGCACCTGGTCTGCAGTTAGGAGATACTGTACTTCTTAGCCGTGTCACCTTGGGCAAGTCATTTAACCTCTCTGAGCCTCTGCTGTCACATCAGTAAGCTGGGGACTGTAGATCTTCTGCCCTGATGTCCTGAGACTGGTACAAGAAGAGCCAAAGCGAAAGGACTGCCTTCAGAAATGGCTGCCAACCCTGACCATCTCAGGCAGATCCGGATGGTGTGCCCTTGGGCAGTGGTCATGTGACCCCCGTGCTCCTCAGTGTCCACATGGGGTGTGGCTAGATGACATAAAATAATGGGTGAGACGTGCTCAGTATAATGAGAGCTTGAGAAGGCAGATCCCACCCCCCATCCCCACCCCCACGCCTTGCCACCTTGCCAATGCTTTGGCAGGGAGAGGGCAGCTCCATAGGGCAGCTGAGAAACAGCCCCTCACTGCCCACACGGCAGCTCCAGTGGAGGGGGAGGCAGGGACCAGGACAGGAAGCAGGCTAAGGGCGGGATAGAAAAGCAAACCCCAGTCTGGTGGAATCGCTTCTGGTGTAGTCTTCCCGGTGCCATGTGTTTGTCCTCCCTGCCTTGGCAGGAACCAAGGCCAGGAACTGCTGCCAGGCCTGAGAGCCGGGCACAGTCCCAAGCACTGGGTCGCTACCCCGCCCCACTCCCACCAGCCCCACTGAGTGCAGAGAAGGGTTCCCAGAAGCCCTTTGCTGGAAAAGCAGGCACTGCACGGGCAGCCCGTGTTGTAGAGGCAAGTCCTCTGGCATCTTGGGGAGGACACAGACCAGAAAGTGGACTTGGAGCTTGTGCTCCCAGGCAGAGCTGCCTTGGTGGTTGAGAAGGGGAGAGAGATGGCAGCAGTTGAGCAGAGATGGCCGGGCTGCCCTCACTGTGTGGGGTGAGGCTTCAAGCACTGGACTGGGAGTCAGAACTGGATCCGAGTCACAACCTGACACCAACTGGCTGAGGGTCTCAGAGCAAGTCATGCCTTTTTTGGGTCTGGGGGCCTTCATGTTATTCCCTCCTGGCTATGTTCTTCCCCTTTGCTCCTTGAGCCAATCCCAGACTGAGTGCTGAAACTGCGGCCTTGAAACTTGGCTCGCTCCTCCCCCTGCCCACCCAGCCAGCTTTCAGATGGAGACAGGAAGCTCCTCCCAATTGCCTATGCTGCAACTAGTCAGGAGAAGGGCGGGAGGTTGGCAGTAAGTGTTTGGCTACTCCCAGTGTTGGAGACTGCGTCCACCTGACCATGTGATCATCTGGCCGTTCATGCCAGGACCACCAGGAACAAGCCTCAGTCCTCTTCCCAATGTCCTTTCCCTATGACAGCCCTGCAGAGGCTAGGTATCCACCACTACATAGCCCACAGTCTGCTCTGCCCCAGCCACAGCATCCTTGGCTTGCTCAGCCATTCTTTGTCTGGGTAGTTTGAAGTCCAGTCCCCACTCTCATTACTTACCATCCTCTGAATGCAGCCAGTCTGTCTGGGTCTCCCTGAGACTGGCATGCCCAGACTCCTGTGGGTATAGTCTGGCCAAGGCAGAGTTAGCATAGGACTGTCACCTCCCTCCTTCTACATACTCTGCTTCTATTAATGCAGCCTAATGTTACATTTGTTCTTTTGGTGACCGCATCTCACTGCTGACCCATCCTGAGCAGATGGACATCCAAAATGCCTAAAACTTTTTTCTGTGTGCTCTTGCTATTAAGTTCTGTCTCTCCTGCCCCATTCTATGCTGTTGCAGTTGTGTTTTTAACCCAGGTGCAGAATCTTACTTTATTTATACCTGTGGAATTTTGCTCGAGAGGGTGGGGCATGCATGCGAGTGTATGCTGGTGTGTTTATTCATGCTTTCTGCTGCACCAAAGCCAAGTCCTAGGTCCCCACGCAGCGATCCTAAGGCTAATTATTTATTGGTAGCTGTAATCTAATTTGTCTTTTTCATCTTCTGTTTAGCAAGAGGAACAGAGATCAGGTCTTATGGCAATGACCCCTGAACGGCAGAATGCATATATCTCCCAACAGATGAGTCCATTTGAAGGTAAGCAGTTAAGGCCAGTGTTCCCAAAGGGGTGGGCAAGGGGTGCATATGTGGAAGTGGGGTGAGAATTCATTTCAGAGTAAGCAGTTACTGTGCTTCTGAAAGCATTGAGAAAGAGGAGATCTGAAAATCAGTTAAATAATTCATCCAACTCTAAGAGCAGGATCCCAATTGAAGGCCTGGTCTAAATGACTCCAAAATCACCACTTAATTCAAGAGACTGATTTCCCTGAGTCAGGCCCCTTAAAGCAGCTATTTCAATGGGACAGGGAAACAACCTAGGATCTGGATTAGAATCACTTGGGGGCTGCCACACCCCCAGGGCTCTGATCCTGCCCTTCTCCCACACGCACATTCACATACTGCTGCAGTGACCTTCCATTTCTAATGGGTTCCTGGGCCATCTGTCAGGTATAGGGAATGGAAAAGGGGTTGGGGAGGCTCTGCTTCAGAAAGTTTGTGTCAGGGGCTCCCAGAGCCTCCACAGATAGATAGCAGGGGTCCCCACCCTACCATGGCAGCTATAAATGTGATCAACATTTATTGGCCTAGGATACAGCAGTTAGCAAAAAGCCTGATGTAGTTCCCACTCCATGGAGGTTGCAGGCTAGCCAAGAAGTCATGAGTTCAGCAACCCTTACGCACCAGTGGGATGAGATTGGACCAGGCCGAGGGTAGTCTTGGGAACACTCAGCATTTGTCTGAGGGCCAGAAGAGGCTGCTTGCCCTCAGACAGGAGGTCAGCATCTTTATTGTAGCCCATGACACCTCTACACCATTGCTCTTCTGGTCTTATGGAAGACATCTTTGGGCCTGATAACAGCGGAGTCTGTGTCCCACTTGTCCAGGCTGGAGTGCCACATCAGGCACACTCCAGTTGCAGGGACAGCACAGACAAGTTTCAGGAAGGCTGGTGGCCTCCAGGAGGTTAACCTTATAAGGCCAGATTGTAACCTAGTTGAAAAACATACACATGCCATGATAATAAAAGAACCTAGGCACCATTACAAGAGAAAAAATCATTTTTGTAGATACGAGCATGGATTCTTGGGTGGGTCAGACACACTGGGCTTGTGCTCTGACTGCACTGTCTCCCCTACCTGACCTTGGGTAAACCATAAGATTGCTGCATGACTCAGTGTCCACCCCAAAAAAGTACCGGTAGATATTGGCCACAGTAGATATCAGCTAGAGTGGACTCTCATGACAATGAGGGGAGATGTATTCCCCATCTTAGGCACCTGGGACTCTACCTTCCATCTTCTGCTCCGTGTCTCTCCATCCCCAGGCTCTTCAGAACTCAGGGAGTCCAGAATGTCAGCTCCCAGATTTCAGCCTTCAGAAAGGAAACCCATTACCGTTCAGTTGAACAAATGTTGTCTGAGCCCCACATCTGGGCTCAGAGGCCATCTAGGCTATGAGACAAGAGGGGAACAAAGCACCGTCCGCACTCACTCACCACACTCACTTGCTGTCCCAGGTCACATCCATCGGGTAGAGAATCTAAGAGGCTGAGCTAGCTCCCGCCACCAGCCCAGCCCACCCCACCTGGCCCCTTCCTTCCTTCTACAAAATATGCACCACCTGTCAAAGTGTGGGCAGTGCCAGGCCCGCATACAGAGCACTGAGTGTAAAAGCAGACATGGACCCTGACCTCCAGGAGCTTCCAATTTTCTTGAAGAGACAAATCAGCTGGCATTTCAGTCCAGTGTGATCTGCTCTTGGTGAGCACAGACCTAGGGAGTTGGGCAGCTTCCCAGAAGAACTGCAGTCCAGGCTGAGGGCAGAGAAATGAGGGGAATGGCGAGGAATTGGGGAGCAGGGGGGAGCTCAGTAGAGAGCCAAGGGCGGGAGGTGAGAAGTCCGTGTTGGGCCAGGAGCTCCCCTCCGGTGGCCACAGCCCAAGTTGAGGATGCCTTTGGAACTCATCCCCACTTCTCTCTTTCTGTATGTAGCCGTCCAAGAACAAGTCACCTCCAAGTGTAGCCGGATCAAGACAAGCCCCCCATCTAGCAAGCACTTGATGCCACCCAGAACTGGGCTCCTTCAGAACAATCTGAGTCCAGGAATGATCCCACTCACCAGGCACCAGAGCTGCGAGGGCATGGGAGTGATCTCACCAACTCTGGGGAAGCGGCAAGGAATTTTCACCTCCAGCCCCCAGTGTCCCATCCTCTCACACTCAGGCCAGACTCCCCTGGGCAGTCTTGGCTCTGTCTGCCAGCATATGCAGAGTCCCAAGGCCACCCCACCAGAAGTGCCCCTGCCTGGGTTCTGTCCCAGCTCCCTGGGCACCCAGTCCTTGAGTCCCCACCAGCTCAGACGGCCTAGTGTGCCAAGAATGCCCACTGCGTTCAACAATGCTGCATGGGTCACAGCGGCAGCAGCTGTGACCACAGCAGTTTCGGGGAAAACACCCCTCAGCCAAGTGGATAATAGTGTTCAGCAGCATTTTGATAGCAACTCCATCTTTGCCAAGGCGCCTGTGAGAGTGCCCCTGGTGGCCCCAGTGTTCCCATCGCAGCGGGCACTTGTGCCTCCCAATCAGATGGCCTCTGAAGGCAGGCCTGGCCAGAAGGTGAGTGCTGCCCTGGCCAACAACCCCAGCTTCAGCCTGCTGGGCAGCCAGAGCCTCAGGCAGAGCCCGGTACAGGGCCCGGTGCCTGTAGCAAACACCACCAAGTTCCTCCAGCAGGGTATGGCCAGCTTTAGTCCCCTGAGCCCCATACAGGGCATCGAGCCACCAAGCTATGTGGCTGCTGCTGCCACCGCTGCTGCTGCTTCTGCCGTTGCTGCCAGCCAGTTCCCAGGTCCGTTCGACAGAATGGATATTCCCCCTGAGCTGCCACCTGCCGACTTTTTGCGCCAGCCCCAACCCCCACTAAATGATCTGATTTTGTCACCTGACTGCAATGAGGTAGATTTCACTGAAGTTCTCTTGAAAGGCTCCCGTGTGAGCCCAGATGAAGACTGGGTGTGCAACTTGAGGCTGATCGACGACATTTTGGAACAGCATGCTGCTGCTCAAAATGCCACAGCCCAGAATTCTGGGCAAGTCACCCAGGATGCTGGGGCACTTTAAATCTGAGCAGGATGCCCATAGAAACCCCCATGGTGACATCACTCTAGGAAGTGGTGTCAATCCATACCCACAGTTGTCTCCCGTTACAATTTGAGTGGTGTTGTCAGCCCATGCTTATCCCTCTCTCTACCTGTGACAAAATGGAAAGCTGGTGATTTTTCAAGCTACGTGTACATATTTGAAAATTTTGTAAATGGTTTTCCTAAACATTAATGACAGAAGTATTTATACTTCATTTTGTGACTTTGTAAATAAAGCGACGGCTTTTGTTTCAGTAGAGTTGTGTTTACTATGCATTGTTTTGTGTTTATTATACAATGTTACAAATATGCAGACCGTGTTGTTTGCTCCAGTGATACCTTGTTAAGCTAGGTGGCTGAGTCGCTTATGGTTTTAATGCAATGAGCAATGTGGATATGACCAAGAGTTGTTGTGCAAGTTGACAAATGCCAAATAGAAAACCACTTGGCCATTTATTTCTATGTTCACTAAAAATCCTATTGCCTTGTGTGATTCTTAATCTCTTTTGCGAACCTTTCAGTCTCCGCTAGCTCTTTCCTAATGAGCATTTACAGCAGAAGCCGTTTTATCGTTAAGTGCCCCACAGAGACACTTTACCAGGAGGCTGGGAGAGTTCTCCAGATCTGGGAGAGGCGCAGAGACAGTGTGTGAGCCGAGCCCTGTCTCAGCAATCCACCTGGAGGAACTAGAGTATCCTCCTCCCTTTACCATTCAGACCGAGAGAAAAAGCCCAGCTTGTGTGCACCCTCGTGGGGTGAAGGCGAGCTGTTCCTGGTTTAAAGCCTTTCAGTATTTGTTTTGATGTAAGGCTCTGTGGTTTGGGGGGGAACATCTGTAAACATTATTAGTTGATTTGGGGTTTGTCTTTGATGGTTTCTATCTGCAATTATCGTCATGTATATTTAAGTGTCTGTTATAGAAAACCCACACCCACTGTCCTGTAAACTTTTCTCAGTGTCCAGACTTTCTGTAATCACATTTTAATTGCCACTTCGTATTTCGCCTCTACATTTGAAATCTGGCGTCTGTTTCAAGCCAGTGTGTTTTTTCTTCGTTCTGTAATAAACAGCCAGGAGAAAAGTGCCTCTATGTTTTTATTTTTCAAGGGAGTATTCAGTACCTACAAACCCAAGTCAGGAAGCCTGCTAGTGGCTTTGGTTCTTTCAGAGGCTGCTCGATGCCTTGTGTGTCAGAAAGAAAGATTCAGCAGTTTTGCATCATGGCAAAGAAGCCTGTTATTTTGGGGCTCAGCCCCTCATTTTATAGAGGATGAAACAGAGGGGGATGGGAGGTCACAAAGACAACTGCCCCGGGAGCAGGGGTGGGGGAGACTTGCCCTGAGGGTCTAGACTCTCTGCACCACCGTCCTGTCTCCCTTGCTGAAGACCACACATGCCCTTCTTTGACCAGACCCTGCCACCTGATAGGCCAGGACCTGGTAGGCGGGTACCCAGGTTTCATGGATGGAACCACATCTCCCCAAAAGTGGGGAGGTAGCTACTGGGATGCACGCCTCCCGCCATGTGCTATAGGAGAGCAGCTGAAGCAACAGTTGGGATCAGATGTAGTCACAATTGAATGCATCATCACATTTATCCCTCTAAGTGTCTGGGAGAGTTAATATCCTCATCCCTAAGGTACAAAATGTTCCAATTTGATCAGTGGCTTTCAGGAGCTGAGAAAGGCATGTGCTCTGAGGCAGAGCTGTTATGTCCCGCAGAGCCTAAAAATGCTCTAAGAACATGCTCCCTGCCAAAATTCTCAATGGCTGTGACAAGGGACAACGATCGACCAATGGGGGTGGAAGCAGACCTCCGCAGTCCAGGGGCCAGAGGTAGGACAGAGGGGTCGGAGAAAGAGTCATTTTCCCAACACTCCAGCTCTTGGCCAGTCCTCACACAGTCCCCTCCTGCTTCCTGCTGAGAGAGATATCCTCATAGGTCTGGGTAAAATCCTTCAGTCAGCTTTCATTCCCTGTCACCAACTTTGTCTCTGTTCTCCCTGCCCGTCTCAGGCAGCACTCCTCAGGAAACCTCTCCAGGAGCCAGCCTCACTGCAGCGCCCACTATTGTCCCTCTGCCTCAAGTGTCCCATCCATGCCAGGCCCCAGGCAGGCTGCAGCTTTCCCTCAGGGCCACACCAAAGCACTTGGGCTCAGCTGTGCTGTCCCCCTCCGTCACTGAGCTCAGGGGCAGCAGGGGTGGGGTGCCAGGAGGCCCATTCACCCTTCTCTGGCTCTGTGTTGGACCCACCTGCCCAGCCACTGCTGCTTAGAACCTACCCGCTGGGAAAATGAAGCCCTCCCGGAGGGGCCACCTCAACCTGAGAGCCTCACGGATCACAGTTGTCCCCACTCAGCTCTGCCAGCCCTCAGAGACCCACAGATAAAAGCTGAGCTTGGCTCGCAGAGCTGGTTCCATCTTCCATTCCCAGAGGGTTCAACTTCCTACCCCAACCACACAGGGAACCTCAAGGCTGAGCCAGTGTGGGCTGCAGTGCAGACCAGCTTCCTGGACACGTCCTGCCACCTGACCCCAGGCTGGCCTCACTGCCGCTGGCACTCCTGACCCTATCCTCATTCCTCCTGGCAGTGCGTGTTCTGCCATTCTGCTTTCCCTTAGCTGTCCTCTCACTGTACTGTCAGCTTCTCCTTTTCCAGGTGCCCCCCAGGGGCTTTCCACATGACCCTGTCACCCCACAGCCCATCCAGCACCAATTCCAGCTCTCTGCCACCCTTCAAAGGAGTGACAGTGCCCTGCTTCACCTCCCACTCACCCCTCAACCCAGAGCAATCTGGCTCCAGTCTTGCCTCCTTCCGCCTAAGTACTCTAGTCACAGTTCCAAATTCCTCCTGGTCATAAAGCCAAATGAAGCTTCCTGGTCCTCAGCAGACTTGCCACTTCAGCAGTACTGGACTCTCTCCTCCCAGAAACCTGTTTCCCCTTGGCTCCTGGAGCCCACACTCTGCTGGAATCCTTCTGCCTCTCTGGCCTGTAGCCTGGCCCTCTCTCCCAACCTGAGGTCCATTCTCTCCTGCTCCTCCACAAGATGTTGCTCCTTCCATTACTTCCTCCCTCTCAACCAAAGCTCCTTCATTAGCTCTTTATCTTCTGGTTTCTTCCCCTGGGCAGACGAATGGATTCAAGAGCCTGTGGCCCAGCAGCCCAGCACTCCAGGATCTCAGCACTTCAGCATCCCAGTACCCTAGCATCTCAATACCCCAGCACCCCAGCACCATAGTATTCCAGCACCCCATTGTCCAAGCATCTCAGCACTCCAGCATCCCAGCACCCCAACACCCCAGCAGCCCAGCATCTCAGCACCCTAGCACTGCAGCATCTCAGGACCCCAGCACTTCAGCATCCCAGCACACTAGTACTCCAGCATCTCGGCACCCCAGCACCTAGGCATCCCAACACCCAGCACCCCAGCACTTAAGCATCCCACCACTACAGTATCTCAACACTCCAGCACCCCAGCACCATAGTGTTCCAGCACCCCAGCATCCCAACACCCCAGCACTTAAGCATCCCAGCACCTCGGCATCCCAACACCCCAGCACTGCAGCATCTCAGCACCTTAGCATCCCAGTGCCCTAGCATCTCAACGCTCCAGCACACCAGTACTACAATATTCCAGCACCCCAGCATTCCAGCATCTCAGCACTGCAGCACTGCAGCACTCCAGCATCCCAAAATCCCAGCATCCCAACACCCCAGCAGACCAGCAGCCCAGCATCTCAGCACCACAGCATCCAAGGACTATCCCAGCATCCCAGCAACCCAGCACCTCAGCATCCCAACACCCCAGCATTTCAGCATGGCAACACCCCAGTACCCCAGCACTTCAGCACCCCAGTATTCCAGCATCTCAGCGACCCAGTATCACAAAACCTCAGCATCCTAGCACCCCAGCACCTTAGCACCTTAGCATCCCAGCATCTCAGCGCCTCAGCATCTTGATATTCTGGCTGAGGTCAGCGTGGTGTATCTAGTCAGGGTCCTAACTTTCACTTCGCAGGGAAATGCTGCTGGACTGGGTCTCATGTTGGGCTGCAGCTCTCTAGATCCCTTGAAGACAGCATAAAAGAGCTTGGAGACCGCTGGGTGTCCCCCATGGAAGAGTTCACTCTCATCCTGCTTTGACAACAGCCTTCTCTGGGGTCCCTCACGGGCCCCTCTTTCTTACTGCAAGTTTGTCTCTGAGAAGACTGTGATGCAGAAGTCACTCAGCTGCCTGTGGCTCCTGAAGAGCTGAAGGTGGAGGCCTGTAGGCCTCCCTATGAGAGGCGCAGAAAAAACCATGATTGCTAGGGGGGAGGTGCTCCCTCTACAACCCACTCCATAATCTGCCCCCGCCCAGCTCTAAGGCCAACCCCAGGGGAAAATGCCAGATCCCCAGGGAGGTGTGTGAGACCTCAGGGGCTCCCTCCCCCCTTACAGCAGGCTCAGGCCCCTGGGGGCCTCAGGGCCAAGGTCTGTGGGTAAGCTACTATCTCTCACTTGTCCTCCAGCCACAAAAGCCAGGGGGATCTGGCAATGGACATGAGGTTCTGAAGAAGCACATATGACTGGCTTCCTAATGCGTGGTTGTTCAGTGATTCAATAAACATTCATGGGCCAGGCATGGGGAAATAGACAAACATGATCCCCAACCTCTCCCAGAGTGAACTGGGAGGGAGGAGTGTTCATCCCTCAGGATTACACCAGAGAAACAAACCAGCAGGAGATATATATGGTTTTGGGGGGTCAACAAAGAGGAAAAACCTGGCAAGGCAAGTCCAAAATCATAGGACAGGCTGTCAGGAAGGGCAGCCTGGAACCTCTCAAGCAGGAGCTGATGCTGCAGTCCACAGGCAGAATTTCTTCTTCCTCGGGGAAATCTCAGCTTTGTTCTTAAGGCCTTTCAACTGATTGGCTGAGGTCTGCCCCTTCCCCCACATTCTCCAGGATAATCTTCCTTACTTAAAGTCAACTATTAATCACAGCTACAAAATCCCTTCACAGCTACACATAGATCAGTGTTTGATTGATGAACAGCCCCTACAGCCTAGCCAAGTTGACACATAAAACTAACCATCACAGGGGGACAAATGATGTAAACACATCAACAAATAAAACAGTAACAAGTTGTGTTAAGGTCTATGGAAAAAACACAGAAGGGGCAGAGAGAAAGAAAGCAAGAAAGAGAGTCCCAGTTTGCTAGGGCTTGTGGGAAGTGGGGAGCAGTTCTCTTTAGCTAGGATATTTGGGAAAGGCATATCTGAAGGAGTGATATTTGAGCTTAGATTAAAAGATGGGAAGGAGCAAGGCATGCAAAGAGCTAGGATGTTCCAAGCAGAGACGGAACAGCAAGTGCAAATGTCAGGAGGAATAGAAGGAGGCTGGTGGGTGGGGTCCAGTGAGCAAGAGGAGGGCAAGCAGGAGAGGGGATGGGGAGGTGGGCAGGCCCAGACCACCCAGGGCCCTGGAGACTATCCTGATCCAACAAGGGAAGCCTTGAGTCACTTCAGTGTCCATGTGGAGAATGGACCTCAGAATGAATGAGGGAGGCAGTAAGGAGGGCCTCTACCTCCAGGGCTTCGCCCTGTGGACTGTGCATAGACATCTCCAACTCAGAAAGTCTGAACCAAACTTTCCATAGTTCCCCCAAGTCTGGGCATCCTCCTACTCAGTGAAAGGCAGCCATCACACCTCCCTGCCCTGCTCCCAGATGCCCCAAATCCTCTTGGTCTCCAAGTCCAGAACCTGAGACTTGTCCTTGATGTTTGTCTTTCCCTCACCCTTTCTGTATTCTAGGAAGATGGGTTTTTTTCCCCCAGATGAATCTGTAAAACTTCTGTGATCACAATAAAAATTCTGGCAGTATTATTTTCTGGAACATGACAAAGTGATTCAAAATTATTTATCTGGAAGACTACAAAACAAGAATAGCCAGGAAATTTCTAAAAAGAAAGAAGAAGGAGGAGGAGAAAGAAGGAGGAGGAAAAGGAGGAGGAGGAAAAGGAGGCGAAGAAGAAGAAAAGAAAAGAAAAAGAACCAAGAAAGGGTTCTAGCGCTACCAAATATTAAAACATATCATGAAGCTATTTAAAACAATATGGTTGTGGATACTGAAAAAGATGTGAATAAAGAGGAAGGAAAATAAATAGAAGTGCACATGGGGATTGAGACTGTGAAAAAGGCAGCATCTCACATCAGTGAGGGATATTCAACACCTGGTGTTGGGAAAACTGGCTAGTCATTTAAACCAAACAACTGGGTCTTCTACCTCACTCCTGACATTAAGATACATTTAGATGATTCAAAGAGTAAGACAGAAAAAATAACACGTGAAAACACTATCAGAAAACAACCGTGGGCCAGGTGTGGTGGGTCACGCCTGTAATCCCAGCGCTTTGGGAGGCTGAGGCAGACAGATCACCTGAGGTGGGGAGTTCAAGACCAGCCTGACCAACATGGTGAAATCCTGTCTCTACTAAAAATACAAAATTAGCTGAGCGTGGTGGCGCATGCCTGTAATCCCAGCTGCTCAGGAGGCCAAGGCAGGAGAATCACTTGAACCTGGGAGGCAGAGGTTGTGGTGAGCCGAGATCACGCCATTGCACTCCAGCCTGGGCAACAAGAGTGAAAATCCATCTAAAAAAAAAAAAAAAAAAAAAAAAAAAAAAAGCCAAGGTGGATATTTTTATAGTATCAGGGTAGATCAAGCTTCTCCAATCATGACATGAAACCCAGAAACCATAAAAGAAAAGAATGATAAAATTGCCCACGTAAAGTAAAAAGCTTGCACACAGAAAAACACCATACAGGTTACAAGATGAGCAGCAAAATCAGAGAAAAAACATTGCAATTCAGGACACACAGAGGCTATTGTTCCTAATATTTAAAAATAAAAGTAGTGGATTTTCTACAAAAAGATGAAGACAAGAATTTCAGAAAACCAAATACTGCATGTTTTCACTTACAAGTGGAAGCTAAACACTGAGTACACATGTACACAAAGAATGGAACCATAGGCCAGGCACCGTGGCTCACGCCTGTAATCCCAGTACTTTGCGAGGCCGAAGCGGGCGGATCACCTGAGGTGAGGAGTTCGAGACCATCCTGGCCAACATGGTGAAACCCAGTCTCTACTAAAAATACAAAAATTAGCCGGGCGTGGTGGTGGGCGCCTGTAATCCCAGCTACTCAGGAGGCTGCGGCAGCAGAATCGCTTGAACCCTGGAGGTGGACCTTGCAGTGAGCCGAGATCGCACCACTGCACTCCAGCCTGGGCAACAGAGTGAGACTCCATCTCAAAAAAAAAAAAAGGAATGGAACAATAGACACTGGGGCCTACTTGAGGGAGGAGGGTCAGGATCAAAAAACTGCCTATCAGGTACTATGCTTATTACCTGGGTGGTGAAATAATCTGTACACCAAACCCCAGTGACATGCAATTTACCGATGTAACAAACCTGCCCATGTACCCGCTGAACCTAAAATAAAAGTTGGAAAAAAAATAGCAATTTTCTTTGTAATAGCCAAAAACTGCAAACAGCCCAGGTGTCTATTAGTAGAATGCATAAACAAACTCAGGCATGTTCATACAATGTAAAACTACTCATCAATAAAAAGTGATACTTCTCAGCAATGAAAAGAAACTAGCTACTGATACCAGCTACAACATGGATGGATTTCAAGTGCTTTATGATGAGAGCAAGAAGCCAGACACAAAAGTGTCCATATATATATACAGTATATATACGTATGTATATACGTATATATACTGTATATATATACATATATACAGTATATATATACATATATACTGTATATATATACAGTATATATACATATATACTGTATATATATACAGTATATATACATATATATCTGTATATATACAGGTATATATATACATATATACTGTATATATATACATATATATGTATATATATACCTGTATATATATACGTGTATATATATACATGTATATATATACATGTATATATATACACGTATATATATACAGGTATATATACCGTGTATATATATACTGGTATATATATGCATGTATATATACTGTGTATATATACACAGTATATATACCAGTATATATATACACGGTATATATACCTGTATATATATACCTGTATATATATACAGGTATATATACCGTGTATATATATACCTGTATATATACAGGTATATATACCTGTATATATATACCTGTATATATATACATGTATATATACCTGTATATATACTGTATATATACAGGTATATATATACAGTATATATACAGTCATATATATACAAGTATATATATGACTGTATATATATACAGGTATATATATACCTGTATATATATACTTGTATATATATATACCAGTATATATATACAGTATGTATATACAGGTATATATATACTTGTATATATATGCACATATATACAGTATATATATACCTGTATATATACACATATATACAGTATATATACATATATACTGTATATATACAGTATATATACTGTATATATACTGTATATATACAGTATATATACTGTATATATACTGTATATATACAGTATATATACAGTATATATACTGTATATATACTGTATATATGTATATATATACAGTATATATACTATATATACTGTATATATGTATATATATACAGTATATATAGTATATATACTGTATATATATACATATATACAGTATATATAGTATATATACTGTATATATATACATATATACAGTATATATACAGTATATATACTATATATACATATATACATATATAGTATATATACTGTATATATACATATATACAGTATATATACTGTATATATATACATATATACAGTATATATATACTGTATATATATACATATATACAGTATATATATACTGTATATATATACATATATACAGTATATATATACTGTATATATACATATATACAGTATATATATACTGTATATATACTATATATACATATATACAGTATATATACTATATATACATATATAGTATATATACTGTATATACTATATATACATATATAGTATATATACTGTATATATATACTGTATATATACATATATAGTATATATACTGTATATATATACTGTATATATACATATATACAGTATATATACTGTATATATATACTGTATATATACATATATACAGTATATATACTGTATATATATACTGTATATATACATATATACAGTATATATACTGTATATATATACTGTATATATACATATATACAGTATATATACTGTATATATATACTGTATATATACATATATACAGTATATATACTGTATATATATACTGTATATATACATATATACAGTATATATACTGTATATATACTGTATATATACATATATACAGTATATATACTGTATATATACATATATACAGTATATATACTGTATATATATACTGTATATATACATATATACAGTATATATACTGTATATATATACTGTATATATACATATATACAGTATATATACTGTATATATATACTGTATATATACATATATACAGTATATATACTGTATATATATACTGTATATATACATATATACAGTATATATACTGTATATATATACTGTATATATACATATATACAGTATATATACTGTATATATATACTGTATATATACATATATACAGTATATATACTGTATATATATACTGTATATATACATATATACAGTATATATACGTATATATATACAGTATATATACATATATACAGTATATATACGTATATATATACAGTATATATACTGTATATATATACAGTATATATACACATATACTGTATATATATACAGTATATATACACATATACTGTATATATATACAGTATATATACATATATACTGTATATATACATATATACAGTATATATACACACATATATGTATATATACATATATATGTATATATACACACATATATGTATATATACATATATGTATATATACACACATATATGTATATATACATATATGTATATATACACACATATATGTATATATACATATATATGTATATATACACACATATATGTATATATACATATATATGTATATATACACACATATATGTATATATACACATATATACGTATATATACATATATACTGTATATATACATATATATACAGTATATATACATATATACTGTATATATGTGTATATATATACATGTATATATATACTATATGATTCCATTTATATAAAGTGCCAAAACAGTCAAAAATAATCTATGTGGAAAAAATCAACAAAGGGATCCTCTGGGTGACAATGGGGTTGACTGGAAAGGGGCTAAAGGGAAGTTTCTGGGGTAATAGTAGGGTCTATATCTTGATAGGGATATGGGCTACCCAGGTGCATGTATGTGTTTGCCAAAACTCAGAGAATGGTTTCCTTAAGAGCTGAGCATCTGCTTGTAAGTAAATTTTACCTACAATAGAAAAATCTGAAACGAATATTGAACTCTAGTTAATGATCTGCTGGAGTGCTTAGGGATGAAGTGTACTGATGCCTGCAACTTACTTTCATTAAATAAACAAAGAGGTTGATGAATGGATAGAGGGATAGGTAGAGAAATAGGTGATAAAGCAAGTAGAGTAACATCTTAATTGTAGACTCTAGGAGCAGGGTCTATGGGGATCCACTGTACCTTTCTTCACACTGTTCTAAATATTTGGAGATTTTCATAATAAAATATTGGGGGAAGATAATTTTTAAATACAGAGGTACTTTTCAAGTACAAATCCAGCAATTTGAGGTGGAAGAAAACAGCCAGAGACCAAGTTTGTATTTGGGAGAAGAAAGAGGGATGGCATTTAATTTTCCTACAACCGCTTTTCTGAAGCCAGTATAACTTAGCATGAAACCAGGGGAAGAATTCAACAGCTACTTGTGAATGGATAGAGGGATAGGTAGATAAATAGATGAAATGAAACAACCAAACAGAATAGTTCACCTATTCTGACAACATTTTACAGAAACTGACTCAACCCGTTGTTCAGCTGTTTTGCTCACCTGAATTAACCCTGTATTTTTCATATTTTCAAAATTGTTCTGTTTAAAATTGTTTCCATTTTTATCTTCTTAGTTAAATTACCTCAATAAACATTTATTCATTTGTATGTACTACATAAGAAACGGAGGCAGAGCTCTTTCAAAACAATAAGAAAAAGATGAATCACCCAATAAGGAGGAAATGAACAAATGACATGAACTGTCACTTAATAGGAGAAATACAAATTGCCAACGAAACATAGAGGACCTTAAACCTCCCTCATAATGAAAAGAATGCCAGTAAGACCAATGATGCCCTGTCATGTCATTTCTATCAGATTAGTCCCCAAAGTAACAACTGATAATAGCCAATGTAGATGAAGCATGAGAACACAGGCCCTCCCTCTCCTTCACTGTTGATTGGAGGGCAAACACATGTAACTGTTGTAGGGGCAGTCTGGTAATTCTTGGGACAGCTACAACTTTGGTGGTTGTGCCTCAGAGTCACCTGTGGAGCTTTTGATAATACACCTGCCCTGGGTCCTAACCTCGAAGAGAATCTATTTTTCCCTACTGCCTGTATAATTGCAGTATAATTTTAAGCTCCAGGATAGAGGTAAACTGATTTGGCTTTTGACATGATAAAAATCTGTTATAGAGAAAACTTGCATGGGCATTTGAAGATGCATGCACAAAGTTGTGGATTACAGCATCGTTTGACCTAGCCAAAAATTAGAAAATTCCCATGTCCAAAACAGGGACTGGTTAATGCCATTCAGTGGAGTATTGTGCAGCTGTTAAAAAGCATGCAGGACTTACCATGTGTTGGAAGTCTGGTTTCCACTCCCCAAACTAGGCTGGAATTCTTTCCAGGCCAACCTGTACCAATTTGAGAGCCTCAAGCATCACCTTTGTATGAGTCTGTTCTCACATTGCTATAAAGAACTACCTGAGACTGGGTAATTTATGAATAAAAGAGGTTTAATTGACTCACAGTATTCCACAGGCTGTACAGGAAGCATGGCTTGGAGGCCTCAGAAAACTTACAATCACGGTGGAAGGTGAAGGGGAAGCAAGCACGTCTTATGATGGTGGAGTAGGAGAGAGAGAGCAAAGGGGGAAATGCTACACACTTTCTTTCTTTTTTTTTTTTTTTTTTTGAGATGGAGTCTCGCTCTTGCTGCTCAGGCTGGAGTGCAATGGCCCCCGATCTCGGCTCACTGCAACCTCCGCCTCCCGGGTTCAAGCGATTCTCCTGCCTCAGCCTCCCAAGTAGCTGGGATTATGGTGGTGTGCGCCACCATGCCCGGCTAATTTTGTATTTTTAGTAGAGACGGGGTTTTGCCATGTTGGCCAGGCTGGTATCAAACCCCTGACCTCATGTGATCTGCCTGCCTCGGCCTCCCAAAGTGCTGGGATTATAGGCATGAGCCACCACGCCTGGCCCAGTGCCACACACTTTCAAACAACCAGATATCATGAGAACTCACTATCTCGAGAACAGCAAGGGAGAAATCTGCGCCCATATTCCAATCACTTCCCACCAGGTCCCTCCTACAATATCAGGAATTACAATTCAACATGACATTTGGGTGGGGACACAAAGCCAAACCATATCAACCTTCCTGTTCACATCTAAAGATCCAAAAGGAGTCTCAGGCTGTGACTGGATCTCCACTGATTCACCACAGAAGCTTAACCCAATCTTGGCTCCTGAATATTCCCAGATACCCTCAAAAGAAAACTCTCAGGAAAACACCACACCTCCTCATTCATCCTCCTCAGAAATGCTGAGAGAGGACCTCAGTAACTTGACCCTCCAACAGAAAGTCTGTCCCCAGAGCAGGACAGTGAAGATAAAATCCAACAAAAGAGGCCATTAGATGAAACATTGTTACTTTGAATCCTTACTCAGCATTTATATTATCAGAATAAATTGATATTTAATTTTGAATATCATCATTTTATGAATTGTTCTTTGAACCTTAGAGTGAGGAAACCACCCTCTCATCCTTCCTCCTCAGGAATGCCAGTTAAGGGCTTCAGTAACTTGACCATCAGCCCTACTACTAACTAACTACAGTTTCCCTGTACTAGAAGAGCTATTTCAACAGCAGGACTTAGAAAAGATCCAACGAAAAAGGCAGCAGAAATGGGACTTGCTGTTTCTCCCCAAAAGAGAAACTCTGAGGGGGCCTGAGATTTGGAGTTAAAGATTTGTCTTGCTCATAAGATGGAGATCAGACTGTATACAGGTATGGGTGTCCATATCCCATTGCAAAAATAACTTCCCAGGTACTGAAAATGATGAAGAATCCGCAAGGAGCAACAAGATGCAGAATTATGCCAAGGAATCTTACTGGCAGTAGATTTGAGTCAACATCAGTGCCAGTACCAAAACTTTCCACTAGCAATCTTAGGATCACTATGGGGAAAGCTGCTAGGTTTCTGAAATTGAAGCTTTTTCTCTCCTCAGATCTGTCTTTCTACCTTCCATGTTATCTACAATTTAAAGTTATCTACAGAGCTCGGATGCCTCTTGGATTTTAATGTGCTTTTTTCCATTTCATGGATTGACCATCCTTTGGCACATCACATGTGTATATTCAGATCGTAAACTCAATAATGAGATGAAACCGAGCATTATGAGTATGAAGCAGAAGATTGTTGGGGCAAAGGGATGTGGAAATCGATGTTAGTGATTTTACACTGTATCGTTAGGTGACACACAATTGCAATAAGGTAAATCTTCTGCTCCATACCAGTCATCTTTCCATTTTCAGTACCAAATGGATGTGTTTAAAGGAACGTGTCATTAAAGTTCAGTTTTGCTAAAAAAGAAAGTGGCGGGAGCCCTGTACACATACCTGAGACCCACCAAAGTGCAAGCCCCTCCTCCTTGTTGCTTCTCCCTCCCCAGGGTTCCTGCCTTGCCCACCCCAACACTCATTGCATTGCTTCAATGTGCTTTTCCAGTGATAAGAAGGAAAGTGGCACTATTGCTTGTTCTCTAAATCATCCCTGAGGCAAGGGTGCCTGAAGAAGCCAGGCTAGGCTCCTTGCTTGAAGAAATTGGAGGTGAAGATAATGTGGCAAGACACAAGCGCACACACACACACACACACACACACACACACACACACACAGAATGATATCTTTATAAGAGTTCTTGCCACCTGTGGTAACACAGTCTGCCCATCAGGAAGAGGGTACCCAAGGCTGTTACCAGAGGTTGTCCCTGGGTGGGGGAAGTGGGGTCCCAATTTACTGTCGTGCGTTCCTGAAATTGGGGCACTCTGCCCTTCCCCGCCCCGGCCCTGCACCCAGAAGGTTTTATTTGTCCCAGAGTTAGCTGACCTGGCCCATATCTGAAAGGAGCCCAGGCTGGGCCTTCATGGGGTTATTGATTTCAGCACAAGGCTTTCCAAATCCCAGACTGCAGGAGGCTTTTACCTACCCTGACCCCATATGCCTGGCTTCAGCTCCAGCCCACAGGCCACCTCCACAAGCACAGGCCAGGTCCGTTTCTTTCCTTCTAAAGTGGATTTTTCTCCTCTCTCCACCTCTCTTCCTCTGTAGGGCCACAGGTGGAGGCTTTCCCATTAGAAGATCTGGGAGCCTTGCCATGACTGCTGAAGCATCTGCTGGTTTTCTGTAAATTGAAATCTTCTGGCCACTGAAGATGTGAGGCACGTGGCACAAAGCCTTCTGTGGAAATGCAGCACCACACTCAGTAATGTGGCCCACGGTCAGCAACAAATGAGGAAATGTGTGGCCCTTTCAAAGTGACATGCAGAGCGCTGGCCTGCCCTGCATGCTGCCTGCCCAGAGCCCTGCCTCCTTCTGAGTGGCTGTGGCTGCAAAGCTCCTTTGGGGACAAAAGGAACAGACTTGGCACACTGGCCACTCTGGCCTGCAGACAGCAATGGGAAGACTCGGCAGAGACCCAGCTGCCCCAGGGCCTCATGGGACTTGGATGCAGTCTGTGAGTCAAGGGACAGCACAGGGCAGCTGTTAAGCACTGGAGCTCTGGCACCAGAGCCCCCGGGGTTCACATTATGGAGCCACCACTTGTTAGCTGTGGGACCTTGGGCAGGTCAGCAAACCACTTAGCCTCTCTGTGCCTCGGTTTCTCCATCTGCCAAATGGAAATAAAAATAATATTATCTCATAGGGCTGTCGTGAGGAGTAAAAGAATACCTACATTCTTCAAAGGATTAAGCATAGAATTACCACAGGAGGTTCCGGAGTATATAGCCCAGAGAAATGAAAATAAATGTCTGCACAGAGACATGTGCAGGAATGTTCACAGCAGAATGTTCATAAGAGCCAAAAGGTGGAAACCACCCAAATGTCCATCGACCGGTGGCTAAATGAACAAAATGTGGTCTATGCATATAATGGAATATTATTCAGCCATTAAAAGGAAGGAAAATCTGACACATGCTACAACTTTGATGAACCTCGAAAACGTTATGTTAATTGAAAGAAGCCAGACGTGAAAGTCCACACATTTTCAATTTAACTCATTTGAAAGTCCAGAATAGGCAAATCCGTAGAGACAGAAAGCAGATAAGTGGTTACCAGGGGCTGTGGGGCTTGGAGGTACAGGGAGTGATAGCTAAAGTGTACGGGGTTTCTTTTAAAGATTACAAAAATGTTCTAAGATTGTGGCGGTGGTTGCACAACTCTGTGACTAGACTAAAGACCATTGAATTGTACACTTCAAATGGGTGAATTGTATGTTATGTGACTTCTATCTCAACAAAACTGTTTCTAAAAAATTGAAAATCTTATGTTGCTTTAAATAAGCTGATCATCAAAAAAATAAAATGAATGTCCTTTCCCATCGAATTACATTTTAAATGGAGGAATCAATACGTGTAAAGCCTGAAGAACAGTGCTCAATAACACTAGCTGTTCTCCTCCGCTGTAACACTCACCATTATGTGTTGGGCATATCGTGCAAGTTCACCCATGAGAGGATGTGAATGCAGAGCCCAGGCACCTGGTTCCTCAGCTCTGGGCATGGCCTGGCGCTCGCTGGGCTGCAAGGAACAAGGTATCAGATGGGAATCTTGGCTCAGAGGGAGCCCCTGGTTTGAGGGGCAGAGGCCCACAAGAGAAGGGAGGGAAATGTGGGTCAAGGGAGGTTCACCCGAGCACCTGGTTTAGAAACCTTCTCCACATTGGCTAGCATCGAAACCAACTTTTCTGTGCATAGATGACCACATTGACCTCTTTTCCTCTTGCTTCCTTCTCCAGCTTTCCAGGACCACACCGAGGTTTGTCTGACCCTGGAAGCAGAACTCCCCAAGAGAAGCTGGAGGCCAATGCCAACCCCTCTCTGCCTCACCATTTTGTTTCCCAGTGACCATGTCCACCTGGTGATGCAAGCGGGACCCTTTGCAGCGTGAGATCGTCTCTTGGATACGAAGCAAAACAGGAATTGAGTAGTTCCTCCCAACTCTGGCTGTCAGTCATATGAAACCTGCCTCCTTAAGCAACAGGTCCATTCCTTCTGGGGTCACCAAGTGCCAAGCAGGGCTGACAGCATGGCCCTTGCTCTTCATCTTCCACTCCCCTTATCTCTTTCTCAGCTTTTGCCTTCCAGACATGGCCTTCCTGGCACCTTTCCAATAGTCTGTCCCCACCATGCCCAGGGACAAGCCCTACCACCCTCATGCTGTTTTCAGCATGCTGTTTTCAAATATGAGTTCAATGCTTTCATTAGTTGCCTCTTCTTTTTCTTCTTCACTGGAATAATTTGTAATTGTAAAAACAAAATGTCCTTCCTTGGGCAAAACGTTCCTCTAAAAATTTATTAATGTGTTTTTCTCATTTGCATTTCCTTGTGGGTGATATTCTATCCACAACATTCCAGAGGCAATATTCCCTGAAATCTTCCAGAAATAACTAGAAGACTAATAACAGTTACAGGAAGAACATAACAACAAAGATAGAATCAGCTTTTGATACCTAAAATAGGATTTGTGTCCACAACCAGAAAAGAGTCTTGAAAGCTAGGCTTTATCTACAGATAAAAGATAAAAGGTTTTTCTTCTAAATTCCACTGGTTCCTGCAATGGTCAGGTTTATGTGTCACCTGGGCCAGGCTCTAGTCCCTGGTGATTTCATCAAACACCTGTCTAGGTGTTGCTGTGGAGGCATTTCGTAGCTGTGGACTTGAAGTAAAGTAGAGACTCATCCTCGATGATGTGGGTGGGCCTCACACAATCAACTGAGAGGCCTAAAGAGCAAAGACTGAGGTTTCCCAGAGAAGAGGCAATTATATCCCAAGACTGCAGTGTCAGCTCCTGCTTGAGTCTTGGGCCTGCTCGCCTGCCCTCCAGATTTCAGACTTGCCAGCCCCACAGTCACATAAACCAGTTTCTTAAAATCTGTCTATCTACCCATCTATCTCTATATTAATATCTATCTATCTAATTTCCAATTGATTCTATTCTTTTCTTCTGGGGAACTCTGACTGATGAGATAGGATTTATTTAATGCTTCGGTCTTGAGGCTGAGTTTCCAGCCTGCCTACCTGCAAATATTGAACTTGCCTAGCTAGCAATCACATAAGCCACATCACCCAAAACCAGATAAGCTCTTTCTTGTTTTTATATATATTTAACACATATATACACACACATATATGCATACACATACACATGTGTGTATATGTGTGTGTAATATGTGTGCATGTGTGTATATATATGTCTGTGTGTGTGTGTGTGTGTGTGCTTTTCTCTGGTAGAATCCTGACTGGTACATTTCCCATTGTCACATCAAGAACCAAGCCTACTTATTTATATGTTAGGGTAGCAGAAACTCAGAATATGATGAAAAAGAGGTGGAAAGCACTCCCTTTCTCCCCATCCCTCCCATGCCACTTCAGGCCAAAGGAATAGTAGCAAAAGGGAAAAGTCCCCTGAAGGCTATATGTGGATGAGGTGCACATCAGGAAAGTGGTTTCTTCCATCTGAAAACCTAGGAAGAGCCCTGCTTTTGGCTCGGTGCCATGTCCAGGACTGTGAGGATGTTAAGGCCCAGTGTATTGGTCCATTCTCACACTGCTACAAAGAAATACCTGAGACTGGGTAATTTATAAAGAAAACGGGTCTAATAGGCTCATCGTTCCGCAGGCCGTACAGGAAGCAGAAGCAGCTCCTGCTTCTGAGGAGACCTCAGGAAACTTACAATCATGACGGAAGGTGAAGGGGAAGCAGGCACATCTTACATGACTCGAGCAGGAGCAAGAGAGAGGTAGGGAGGTGCCATACACTTTTAAACAACCAGGTCTTGTGAGAACTCACTTACTATACAGTACCAAGGTGTGGGGAGGTGCCAAAACATTCATGAGAACTCCACCCCCATGATCCAATCACCTGCCACCAGGCCCCACCTCCAACACTGGGTATTACAATTCAACGTGAGATTTGGATGAGGACACAGAGCCAAACCATATCACCCAGCAATGGCTGGGGAGGGGCTGCAGAACTAGGTGTGCAGAGAGAAGCCCCCTGGGGAAGCAGTGCAGGGAAGGGGCACAATGACATCCAGGTATGACTTTTTAAAAAATATTTTATTTATTTTCATTTTTTTAACTTTTATTTTAAGTTCAGGGGTACATGGGCAAGTTTGTAACATAGGTAAACTTGTGTCGTGGGGGTTTGTTGTACAGATAATTTCATCACCCAGGTATTAAGCCTAGTGCCCATTAGTTATTTTTCCTGATCTTCTCCCTCCTCCCACCCACCACCCTCTGAAAGAGCCCAGTGTCTGTGGTTCCCCTCTATGTGTCCATGTGTTCTCATCGTTTAGCTCCCATTTATAAGTGAGAACTCGCGATATTTGGTTTTCTGTTCCTGTGTTAGTTTGCTGAGGATAATGGCCTCCAGCTCCATCCATGTCCCTGCAGAGGACACAATCTCATTCTTTTTTATGGCTGCATAGTATTCCAAGGTGAGACTTTTAAAAGGATACCATGGAATTGTCAGTCAGCTTGATTCCTCCAGCTGAGTAGAGACTCCTGAGCAAGAAGAGAGCCATCATGGGACATACTGAAGCAAATTTTTTCTTTGTACAGGTGAAGAGTTTCATGGGTGAAAATGTACAATCCCACTTAGATACTTGATCTATCACAGCTACCAAACTCAGAGCCTCATGAGTATATGGTCTTCTTTACTTCTCTTGCTAACACTCAAGGGGCAGTACTATGGTGTCTTTTTCACACAGGAGGAAGTTGGCACTCAGGGATGCAGATTGGCTTGCCCAAGGTCATGTCACTGATAAAGGTGGAGTAGGCTCCCATCCCCCAACTCTTAACCGCTGGGCAGTTTAGCTGTGGAATAGCCAAAGACGACACCCAGATCCTCTGCTCCCCGAGGCGTAGGCGCTACCACTCAGGATGTCTACCTCCGGGTGTTGCTCAAGAGGCAGAAGAGATACAGCTACAATGGTGACCACCACTCCCTCATTTAACGATAAAGAAACTGCAAAATGAAGATGCAGGGCCTCAGCAAGAGGACCTTTACATGATCCATGACAGGCAGAGACTGCCCCTCCAAGGGAGGGCAACTTCTCTGCCAGGATGTGCTAGATGGGGAGTCGGCAGAAGCACTGCCAAGTGGTCCACCAAACACGCTGAGCTGCTGCCAGCCGTTGGCCAGGTCAGTCTCTGCCTTGCTCCACCCTGAGATGAATGAGTAGCATCACTAGGCCTGGACCTTCAGAGGCCAGTGCAGATCCCACCACAGCCTGCCAGGCCTACTGTAGGGACAGCGTTTCCGGGATCATTAGCGTGGGGCCACCAGCTCAATTGGAAGGGGGCTATACAGAAGGCCCTCAGTAACTTTGACCTATCAGTGGGACAGCCCCAGTTGTCTGCATTCCCGTAGGAGGCTCCACAGATGTAACACACGATAAAGTGCAGCAGGGACTTTACCAAGCCCCAGCAGGCCTACTGGCTCCTTACTGTTAAATGCCCTTGCTCAAGGACATCCCAGTTGGACAGAAACTAAGCTGGTATGCATGACCAGTGTGGGTGGCTCTTTGACTCCTGTTCTAACCCTAACAGGCAATTCTGATGGTGCCTGGCACGCACCCACACAATCACAGTGCAGTGTGGGGAGTGTGCTCGTAAATGACAGTAGAGCAGAATTCTGTCAATCAAAAGGGTCTGCTGCAAACCCAAATGGTAGGCAGCACTAGAACATCAGAAACACTCCAGAAAGAAGTGGACTGGACCCCTCTGCGATTCTTCCAGGTCCCATTCCTGAATGCCTGGAAGATATGGTGGCCACACGCTCCAAACCACCAAAGAGATTCGTGTTCTGCTGGGATGAAGCTATGATGAGGACAAAGGCCTCAAACACTTGATGTTGTATTTTTCATTTTAATCATTGCCAACATTTTTAAGCATGTAAAATATCACCTGGAAATTCTGAGTGATTTGCCTTTGGACTAAAGTATGTTTTCCCCTGAATTTTCTCTTGATGCCAGTCCTAGTGCTTGCTGTTTTCTGTGTGCACACCAGGCACTGGGCCACGCATTTTTAATAAGTGCCTGGTAAGGGGGAGGGGGAACTTAGAATACCTTGCCCCTCTGCCAGCCTCTTGAAGATCCTCAGAGCAGTTTTTTGATCATGGAGGAGTCCCAGGCTTGGCCTTTCTTAGTTCTGGGAAAGCGAGGGGAGAATCCCACAGAGTCTGACAAAGGCTGCCTGTCTTCAAAACTCCTGATGCACAAAGCTGAGCTGGGCTAGGCTGGGCTCCAGGTCCCAAGAGAGAGGCTTATAGGTGCCAGGGACAAGCCACTCAAGGCTTGGGGAGAGGAGAGAAGTAGAGCCTGGGAACCCAGCAGGGGCAGCCCAGGGAGCATTCCATAATCTCTCTGGAATAACCAGAAACAAGCGTGCAGCCAACTGCAGGGCCCCAAAGTCACATTTTCCAAAACAACATCTTCAAGACAGAAGTGTTTTGGCTACTTCTTGATATTTTACATCTTCTCTGGTGAACAGAGGCCCTGTGGTCCAGTAGAAAGGCTAGAGACTGGGTTTCAATCACAGTTCAGTCCCTTTCTGGCTACGTGATCCTGGGCAACTTAAGTGACTCGATCAAGGCTTTCCAACTAGGAAGGATCAATCCAACAAGGAAATGTTTGAAACCAGTGCTCTTAATCATGATCCCACATTGCCAAGCAGTGACACCAGGCTGCTGTGAATGTCCAGTATCCAACTGTGGAGAAGGAACCACTTCTTACACTACATGCCCAGGTCTGGGCTCCTCATCTGGCCAGTATTATCTCATTTAATCCCTCAACAGATCTCATTTTACAGAGGAGACACTGGAGCACAGAGATATTAGGCGAATTGGCAAGGTCACACAGCTGAGAAGGAGCAGAGCCTGGACTCAAAACTGGATCTATCTGGCTCCAGAGCCTATAAGGCAATAACGATAGAGGAGGTGAAGATACATGCTGTAGGTTTCAGCAAACATTTGTTCATTTGTTCATTCATTCACTCATCAGCAAAATGAGATTATGGAATCAAAAAAGTGTGAGTGCCTACTCTGTTCCAGGAGCAGAGAACAGGCCCCTGGAGGTCTCAAAACAGAAGAGGAAAGAAAAAAGAAGGTGATCCCACCAATATCTTGGCAGAAACAGGGAGATGGGGTTCAGAGATTTCTGTAAGACAAGAAATTGCTGGCCAGACGTCTCTCTATGGGAGCAACGCAGAGGCCTAGAGAGAAGCTGGTGATATTGGGGCACTGTTATCTTCCTGATCTCAAGTCTTCAAGAATAAGCAATAGCAGTGACAGCAAGGCCATCCTCAAACCCCTTGGAAAATAGAAACCCAATATCCCTCATAAATCTACCATTAAGGCACTCAAAAATGAAGTCTGTGGATGAGGCCCCGGGGGTAGGACTTGTCTGAAATGCTCTGTGAACCAGGCTTTGCACGGAGAGCAGGATAATCAGACCTTCCTGGCCTTCTTTCCTGGCCTCATTATCCAGAGTTAACAGTTCTAACAGAGAGGGGAGCAACCCAGAGAGCTGACCCAGGTCAAAAGTAACAAGAGAAATGGAGGAAAAACAGGTAGAGTCTTCTCAAGGGTAGAGTATAGCCCATTTCTTTAGGCTGAGTTGTCTAAGATGCTCTTCTTTACCTTTCTTTTCTTTCAGTTTGATGGTAATTGACTCAGATGTTTAAAATATAGGTATTAGGGGGCCAGGCATGGTGGTTCATGCCTGTAATCCCAGCACTTTGGGAGGCTGAGGCGGGCAGATCACCTGAGGTCAGGAGATCGAGACCAGCCTGGCCAACATGATGAAACTCTGTCTCTACTAAAAATACACACACACACACATACACACACACACACAATTAGCTGGGTGTGGTGGCAGGTGCCTGTAATCCCAGCTACTTGGGAGGCTGAGGCAGGAGAATGGCGTGAACCCAGGAGGCGGAGGTTGCAGTGAGCTGAGATCACACCATTGCACTCCAGCCTGGGCAACAGGGCGAGACTCCGTTTCAAAAATATATATATATACATATATATATATATATATGTATATATTAGGTAGTGTGTGTGCACATATACATCTGTGTCTGTACTTGGGTCTGTGTGATTATGTGTACATGTAAAATTCTGTACTTGGGTCTGTGTGATTATGTGCACATGTAAAATTCCAGGACTTTGTATAAAACCACACACAATAGTGAGTGCCTATTTTGGACCAGGTCAGTACCAAAATGTAGTAGGTGTTGGAGTAACATTGTAGGCAAGCAAACACGGCCTCAGCCCTCATGGAGGTGATAGCCTGCTGGGGAGATAGGCATTAAACAAAACACTCCCCAGAATGAGTTTGACAGTACAAGTTTGAACAGTGCTGCAAAGTTGAAATGAGGATACTCTGATGGCATACGACAGAGGTACCTGGCCAGAAGGCAGGGGGAGGTCCGAGAAGATTTTCCTGGGGAGATGGCCATCTGAGATATAATCTAAAGGATAAGGAGGAATAATCTAGGAGATGAGAGGGACAAGTGTTTCATAACTCTTTCTGGAACAGCATGTGCAAAGGCCCTGTGGTGGGAAGGACTATGGAAAGTGTAGGTGAGTGAAAAAGGAGAAGTGTGGCTGGAGCAGATAAAGTGAGGTTAAATACGGTGCAAGGTGAGTCAGGATTAGATCATGCATGGCCTTGAAGACCATGGTAGGAAGTTGTTTGGGTTTTATCATAAGAGCAACTGGAAGCCTCTGAAGGATTTTAAGCAAGAAGGGATTATATAATCAGATTTGCTTATAAAAAACAGCATTATCTCTATAGTATGAAAAAAACAGAGGGAGGGGGCCAAAGTTGAAGAAGAGTTCAGTTAAAGAGCTCTGGTATAGTCCTAGATAAAGACACTGGTGTCTTGGATTTGAAGGGTGGAGATGAAGAGAAGTGGATAGATTTGACAGAAATCGATGAGTGAAATGAACAATGTAGTCAAGAGTTGTGTAAGTGGATGAGGAAGAAAATATATAATGGCTCCATTTGTAAAAGTGGCTAGGTGTTTGTGCCCGTTCACCCAGACAGAACCAGGTATGAGGGAGAAGATCATGAGTTTGGTTTTGGCCCTATTGCGTTTGAGGTGCCTGTGAAAAAATCACAGATAAGTTATCAGAGAAGCAGTTTGATTCATGGGCCTTGTTCCTAGAAGCATGGTTCAGACTGGAGATAGGAATATGGGAGTCATCAGCATATAGGTGGTAGTTAAATCCCAGTGATGGTGAGATTACCTAGAGAGGAAGTAAGAAGAAAATGGAGTCTAGGAAGGAGCCTTGAACTTCCAACATCTAATGGCCCACTAGAGAAGAAAGCAGCAGAGGAGAGGGAGAAACGCGGCTGGAAAGGAAAGGAGGAAATAAGGAGAGTGCTATATTATGGAAACAAAGGGAAGGGGACATTGGATTCAAATGCTCTCCAGAGGTTAAGTAAGATGAGGACTGCAAATGTCCACTGGACTTTATGACACAAATGTAATATGAGCTATTTGAGTACTAGATTGGAGATGATTCCACACAGGATCTTGGAGCCTGTTGGTCTCTCTGCCTGGAATGCTTTTCTGTATTCTCACGTTGTTGAATTCTTGGCATTAAGACAGTTTGCCTGGCACCTCGTTGAGGCCTTTCCTGACTCCCCAATCTACGTGTTCTCCACCACATGACACCGTGTTCATCTTCATTTGGGACATTTTCCCCCAGCTCCTGGTTGTCTCCCCACTAGCATCTAAACCCCATAAGGGTGATGCTTTATGTCTGTCTTGATCCCTGATACTTCCCCAGCATGTACAACAGCTCCTGGCATATATTAGATTCGCAAACATCATGTTGGGGGTGAACCAATGCACAGGTGTAAAGATTGGGCATGACCTCCATTCCTGAGTAAGCACATGATTAATTTTCTGGGGTTCCTCCCTTGCAAAGAAACCAAAACATTCAAGAAATGATTTAAAAGACTTACAAATGCTTAAAGTAGAGATGATTATGAAAGCAAACGGCCTCTCCTTTAACTCTCTGAGGGGCTTTCATGGGGCAGAAAGTACAGACTTTGTGTGGCTCTAACATGCAGAAGTAGGACCAGTGGAGAACATTTTCCCAGGAGGACTTCCTAACGATAAGAGATTCCTGAAAATGGTAATCCCTGCTTCTGCTCCCAGACAAGGTTCAAAAGAGAAGAGAGAGCACCACAACAAAAAACAACCAGCCCACTTAGCAATTGGACAAAGGATTTGATTAAACATCGCTCCAAAGAGGATATACGAATGGCCAACAAGCACATGAAAAGATGTATAACGCTATTAGTCATTAGGGAAATGCAATTCAAAACCACAATGAGATACCATTTCACACCCATTTGGATGACTTATTTAAAAAAAAAAAAGAAAAAGAAAAGCAAGTGTTGGCAAGGATGTACATGAATTAGAATGCTTGTACATTCCTGGCAGGAATGCAAAATGGTGCAGCCATTGTAAGAAAACCGTTTGGTGATTCCTCAATAAGTTTAACAGAATTAACTTATGACCTAATATTTCCACTCTTAGGTATATACCCAATAGGATCACAAACAAGTATATCAACAAAAACTAGTATATGAATGTTCATAGCAGCATTATTCACAACAGCCAAAAGGTAGAAACAACCCAAATGTTCAACAGATGAATGCATGAACAAAATGTGCTATATCCACACAGGAAAATAGTATTTAGCCATAAAAAGGAATGAAGTACTAGTATGTGCTACAACGTGTATGAACCACGCAAACATTTTGCTAAGTGAAGGAAGCCAGTCACAAAAGGCCACATTTATTTGATTCCATTTATAAGAAATATCCAGAACAGACAAAGCCACAGAGAGAGTTGCCAGGGGATTAGGGGCTAAGATATAGGAAGTGACTGCTAATGGGTATGGGGTCTTCTCTTTTGGTAATAAAAATGTTCTGGGACTAGATAATGGTGATGGTTGCCCAATGTTGTGAATGTCCTAAATGCTGCTGAATTGTACACCTTAAAATGGTTATGATGGTAGATTTCGGTTATGTACACTTTACCACAATAAAACGGAGATTAAGGAGAGATGGCCTCTTGGCAGAGGAGCTGAAGAGGGGCTTCCTAGGGGCAGGGGCAGCATGAATCCTCTGTGAAGTCTTTTTCAAAGCCTGTGTTCTGTAAGAGCAGAGGCTCACCACATGTACCCTTTCTGATGGCTCCCGGTATGAAAACTTCAGAAGGCTCCCTCATCTTTCCCTTGTCCCAGTCCAGGCTTCCCAGGGTGTGAAGAGAAGGCCCAGTGTCTTGTCGTTGAGTTAGAGCCCCAGGATGTTGAGAACTCCTGCTGTGACCATAAGGAAATCAGGCTTCAGTTGGAAATGAGACCCGAGAGGACTTGAGAAAGATGATGATTTGCCCATGGCTGGAAGGAGACAGATGGTCCCCTGCTGGTGGTGAGGAGAAGGTACAGTTAGCCAAGGCTGGCCAGAAGCTGAATTCTGCCACAGGCCACGTTCTTGCTGTCCCCCCCACCCCCACTCTGATGCCACCATATCTGACTGTGGTGTCACTGCAGGCGTCTTTGGAGGGGCAGTAGCAAGGGCCTCCCTCACTGCCACAGGCCCGAGAAGCCAATTGGCAGGATGGACCTCCACCAAAGAGGTAGAGTCCCTGACCATACTAGCCACAAAGACCCTTCACTGCTCCCACCCCTAAGCCCTGGCCATGGTAACTTGTGAAATTGTGCTAGCCTATATGACCAGCTTGCTTTATGAACTTGGGCAGGTTCCTTCCTCCTCCACGCCCCCATGCATCAGTTTCCCCACTTAGAGATGAAGAGGTTTGATTAAACTCTCAAGATCTTAGTGGCAACACTTAGTTCGAGAGAATGGTTCTGTTTTGGAGTTCTGGAGCCAGACTCTATGGATTCAAATCCTTCTGCTGCCACTTACCAACTACATGATCTCAAAGCGATTTACTTCCACTGAGCCCCAATCTACTCATTGGTAAACTGGGCGTAATAATAAGATCTGCCCCAGAGGGTGGCTGCAAGGAACAAGTGAAATACTCTACTATAGGGAAAGCAGCTGGCCCAGTGCCTGCCACGTGGTCAGTTCTCAATGAGTGTTAGGTATTAGCATCTTATTAGCACACAGTCTCTCTTGGTCCTGAAATGCACCTAATGCCTACAGATCATTACAAGTGCTGCCAAACTTAAATCCTGAAGCTGTTGTAAAGGAGGGGCATCCCCCTTTCCATAAATCCTTTGAGAATAATCCAATCAAGATTGATTTCATTTTTCATGATGGCAGGACCTGGGGATTGGAGAACCCACCACACACAGCTCTCCTGAGGTCTAGGAGGGTGTAGCTGGAAAGAGAGGGCTGTTTCCTCGGCATCTGGGTACTTGGCTGGATTCTACATTCCTGGGGAGGCTGTTTCTGATACAGAACTGATTATTCTAATCAAGGCACTGCAGTGCTCAAACTGTTAAATATAAATAGGTTAGAACAGTGTGAAAGTGTGGCTGAAAGGAATTAAATGCGAGCAGACTTTCCAGAGAGGAGTCTAAAATAAGCACGTGGGTAGCATGCAGAAATAGCAATAAAAGAAACCCCAGGCTCTGACTGATGTGGCCGCTGCAAATGAGGCTCCACATGGTCCCAAAGCAATCACTCTTCGAGACGCAATCTGGAGGCTGCCAACAAACCCAGAATGAGATCTTCTTCAGTCTAGGGAAAACCACAAATGGGTGGGACAATGAAGTGCAGTAAGGATGCCCATAAGAAGGGAACCTGTGTGCCACTAAAGGCACTCTAGGGCTCTTGGTAGTAGACAAATGAAGGTCCTTTCTGCATGGGGGCTCCAAGGATTCCTGCTGTAAGAAAGCCCGGAATAACAAGATCAGGACTCTAGAACAAATCTGGAAGTTCGAAGCTACCTTGGACTTGGCCACAGGATAGGGGCAGGAAGCTTACAGGAAACAGGGGACCAAGGCATGTGAAACAGCCATAGGTGGCCTTGAGCAAACATGTCCTGGGGGAGTAATACTGGAGACAGTCACTCAAAATCCCTCTCCCCATCACCTCTAGTGGATGCAAGTAGGAGACTGTATCTCATTCTCTTCTGTTATTAGGCAGGCTCTGGCAAAATTTGAGAAGCCCCAGCATGTTGGAATAAAAAGTGGCCTTTGGCATCAGATGAACCTGAATTTCCATTCTACCTCTGTTATGGGTTGAATTATGTCCCCACAAAGTTCATATGCTGAAGTCCTCATTGTCAGTACCTCAGAGGGTGACCTTATTTGGAGATGGGGTTGTTGCAGATGGAATGAGTTCTGTTAGAATAAGGTCATACTAGAATGGGTAGGTCCTACTCCAATCTGACTAGGGTCCTAACAAGAAGGGAACATTTGGGCCGGGCACGGTGGCTCACACCTGTAATCCCAGCACTTTGGGAGGCCGAGGCGGGCAGATCAGCTGAGGTCAGAAGTTCAAGACCAGCCTGGCCAACATGGTGAAACCCCATCTCTACTAAAAATACAAAAATTAGCCTGGTGTGGTGGTGGGCATCTGTAGTCCCAGCTACTCAGGAGGCTGAGGCAGGAGAATCGCTTGAACCCAGGAGGCAAAGGTTGTAGTGAGCCAAGATCATGCCACTACACTCCAGCCTGGGTGACAGACTGAGACTCCATCTCAAAAAAAGAAAAAAAAGAAGGGGACATTTGGACACAGAGACGGAGACACAGGGAGAACACCATGTGAAGATGAAGGCAGAGATTAGGGTGATGCTTCTATAAGCCAAGGAACAATGCCAAAGATTGTTAGCAAACTCCCAGAAACTAAATGAGGGGCCTGGAACAGATTCTGCCTCACAACACTCAGAAGGAACCTACCCTGCTGACACCTTAATCTCAGACTTCCAGCCTCCAGAACTGTGTGTGAAACAGTCCATTTCTGTTGTTTGAGTCCCTCTTTGTGGTACTTTGTGAGGCAACTGGAACAAACTAAGACACCCTCCCTCCATAGCTTGGCCAATTGCACAGAGTGGGCAGAGAGGCTGAGCCACTCTATCTCTTGAGGTCATGGAGAGGCCAGACCGGGGAAGGCTGATCTAGAAGCTGAGCTGGCCATGGAGGAGAGGAGGAAGGTGCTTCTCCAAGGGCACTCAGTGGCCAAGTTAGAGCCTTCCTGGGTTCTCAACTCCTTGCCTTTTCTCCTCCCCAATACCCCAGAGGCCCCCAGACTTCTCTGGGAAGGAAAATGAAAGGAAATTATGGTGTTAAAGTGCTCAGCCCAGTGCCTGGCAGAGCAGACAGAGTGTAGGAGTTGGTCTCCCTTTCCTGAGCGGTGGGAAAGGCTAATGATTCCATTAGGGGTCCACAAGGCTTGGGAATGCCCACACCCCCACTAGCCTACAAAGGAAGAAGCCAGGGCAAGGCACTCAAAGTGGCAGGTCCAGAACAGCAGGCACTTCCACTCCACACCCATGTCGGGGGTGGGGTCACACCAACTCCCCCGTCTCCATTTGGCGAGGTTGTCAGGTTTGTAACCCCAGGCAGGGGGCTGTACAGGGCCTACTTTCCTTCATTAGTCCTCATGCCTATCTCTAAGGCAGGCGTCATCATCCGTGATATAGTTTTGATATTTTTCTCCTCCAAATCTCATGTTGAAATGTAATCAATCCCCAGTGTTGAAGGTGGGACCTAGTGGAAGGTGTTTGGATCATGGAGGCGGATTCCTCACGAATGGCTGGCGCCATCCCCTTGGTGATGAATGAGTTCAGGGGAGATCTGGTTGTTTAAGTGTATGTGGCACTTCCCTGCTCTCTCTGTTGCTCCTGCTATCATCATATGATGTGCCTGCTCCCTTTTTGCCTTCTGCCATGATTGTAGGCTTCCTGAGGTCTTCACCAGAGGCAGATGCTGGCGCTGTGCTTCCTGTAAGCCTGCAGAACCTCTAGCCAATTAAACCTCTTTTCTTTATAAATTACCCAGCCTCAGGTATTTCTTTATAGCAATGCAAGAACGGACTCACACAATCCCTAAGAATTAGAATCACCCATTCAAGGGCCCAACGATCTCATCAGTGGTGAAGTCAAGCTGCAGGGGGAGGTGGGATGGGAATCTGAGTCCATCTGATGATAAAGGCCACCTTTTCCCACCCCCAACATGCCGGGTCTCCCTAACAACTGAAGAGAATGAAATGCAGGCCCTGGGGGCAGCCTGGGGGCACAGCCCAAAGTTGCCGTTTTGACACCTTATGCTATAGCTCCAAGATTCAGTGAAGTTTGCATTCTAAAACATAATACATCCATGTTTGTTTAAATATAAGAAAGTAATATTTATGTTACCTACCAGTTAAAGTAACCCTCCCTGCCCTGCCGCATTTTAGAGCAAAATTGACCCTCCAGGGGAATGGGTCATAGGCTGTAAGGCTCCCAGCTGGAGACCCCTGGCATTCTACCATGCTGCCATTGAACACTGACAAGTCCTGTCACTTCCCTATTCGAAGGGAGCAGGAATTGCTTCCGGCATACTGCCCTTAGGACTTAAGCCAAGAGCATCACTGCTCACTGCCCCCCTCCCCCAGCCCTACATCTGGCACCTGTTCATCCAGCAGGCCCTACGCCTCCCTTACCAGGCCCTGCGTGTGCTCCCTACCCCTGTGAGGGCTCGGGGCCTTGCAAACCTCTGCCAGGCAGTGGTCCAGCTCCACCACATGTTTCCAATGCCTGGCAATGAGCCCTGCCTACCTGCCTACCACCACTTGGGATGCCAGAGCCGTGCCTGGGGACCAGAGGCACTCGGTGGGATTGGCATGACTTATCTCTCCTGGCCTTATCTCTTGATAGAGGATCATCACTAACTTGCTCATTCTCAAGAGCATTTACTGTATGCCAGGTACTTGTAAGTGACAACAAGAAGTGGTCACAGGGTCGTGGGAGGAAAAGATGTTATAGTACAGGATGGTAAGTGCTGTGGCCCAGGCAAACTCAGGGGGCTATGACCACGAGGAAGGAAGCCAAGCCTAGCCAGAGGAGAGGGCACAGAGGAGGTGTCACTCCTGGAGGAAGTGATATCTATGATAAGCCTGGAAGACTCCCATGAGTCTGGGGAAGGAAGAGCATTCCAACCTAAGCCCGTGGCAGCACACACTCCTAGCATGGGCTGCGCTTTCAACGATCCAAGAAGCCACTAGCCTTTTTAGCTAAGGATCCCCAAGCACCGCCACAAGGCTGGCAGGCCTAGTATACTAGGGTTAGCACCCAAGAGCACATCAGCCCTGTTTGTCAAGGCAGGGCCCCCTTGGCCCAGGCTGAGTGATCCATGGTTGTCTCATTGGTGGGGCATTCTCCTCACCTCCATGCACATGCACATGCCCATGGCAGAGGAGGGTGGCAAATTACAGAGTGCCCAGAAAATCACTTGAGGCCACAGGCTGTGTCCCTAGAAAGTAGCTTGTGTATACATGGGATCCTATAAAGCAAATGTTCTCTTCCCCTCGGCCACAGTGATTGTGATTTCAGAGGAATTTTAGGTTTATGGTAGAGGGAAGTGTTCTCCAGCTGGCTCAGTCAAGCCCCAAAGAGTTTACCCACAGTGGCCCCAAGAGGGCCTCCTGGGCTCTGGACTGTCTGACGTATGTGCCCATTTCATGACCGAATGGCTGAGGGTTCCAGCAGAACCCTGGGAAACGTTTGGCAAAGGCTGGGGGCTGGATGCTGGTATCACATCATTTGCCTTCTCCAAGCCGCACCAGGAAACCCCCCAGGTCCTCCCCTGCAGAAATGTAGTGGCCTTGGGCGCTGGGTTCCAGTCCTCTGTTTAATGGGCCACTGGGGACATGTGAATGGATTTATCCTGTACTACTGGAGGTGAGGGTTGTGGGTGTGATGGGGGGATACGTTTCCCTAGGTTAGCTCTCCTGACACTGAGAGATCATAGCTGCACTGAGGGCACAGACCTTGGCCTTTGTCTCCAGTACCCAGCTAGCTTAGCGCCTGGCACATAGTAGGTGCCCAAAAGATATTTGTCACACAAATAAATGAATGAGTATGTGGATGGATGGATGGATGGATGGATGGATGGATGGATGGAAGGACAGATGGATGGATGGATGGGGAGGAAATCTGGGTGATAAAGGGCAGGTTGGGAGATGACAGGAAGACTTATAGAAAGAGTGGGCTCGCATTCTGGAGGGGTCCTTGGGAGGTAGGAAGTTGTATCTGGGCAGCCCAGTGAATGATAACTGGTGCCAGGTAACTGCCAAGCGCTTCATATGCGTGGGCCCATCTACCCCTCAGCATCCCACGAAATGCTCAGTAGAATCCTTTGAGGTGAGGACTCTCACTCCTCCCCAGCCACCACTATAGATGAGATAACTGAGGCTTAGAAAGCTAAGGTAACTTGTCCGGGCCCCAAGCTACTAAGTAGCAGAGCTGGAATTCAAACCTAGGCTGAGCCTCAGAGTCCCCTGAGCAGATGGGGAAGTGAGGAGGCAGGGATCCTGTCCCCAACACCTAACCAGAGTAAGTTCATTGTGATCCATTTTTCTACAGGGACTTCACCTAAAATTTCCCCTGAAAGACAGATCCGCTGCTTTTGCACTGCACTGCGCCCTGACTTGGGCCGTAACTAAGATCCTGCCTCTCCTGACACAACAAGGGACTCATAACCCCTAGGCAAATCCCCTCTGTTTGAACCCCCAACCAGTGCCCCTCTGGGACCTGGGGAGATTCCTATGTCACTGTGTGGTTGAGAGGAGATCCAGTGCCTGGTGCAGGCCTAGCCCAGGCCTGGTGCTGAGAAAGTGCTCTGGAAACAGGCTGTATTAGGATGACCCACAAGCATTATTAATAACCAGACAGAGGGCACCGGTGTGTGTCAAACCCAGAAGGTGAGACAAGGACAGGCAGGCAAAGGAGGAGTGAAGTCAGTGGCTAAGAAAGGCCAGTGTGAGGGAGGGAGGATGGGTCAGACCTGAGCGGGCCCAGCTACTTAAAGAAGCCACAAAGGCCTGCCTCTGGTCAGCCCAGGCTCCCTGTGGCTGCTGGCCCGGGCTTTCCCCTGGGGGGAAACAGCTCAGGCTTTGTGCTACTTCGATGCTCACACACAGGCACACCCACTTCCATGGGCCCCTGCACATGGGAACCCATGCGTATTGATGGCCTTCCTCATCCACACCCCATGTCATTCTCATCCCCATGCGTACACTATTCAGACGTTGCGCCAACCAACCACTCCTCCACTCCCCTTCATTTAACAAATACCACAAAGCAGCCCTTCTGGGACAATCCCTGGGGCTACAGAAGACCCAAGACAACCCCTGTCCTCTCAGAACTGACAGTAAAAACCTCAATGACCACACAGTGGCTACACAGTGCTGTGACAGAGTGAAGCACGGAGGTTGAGGGAGCCTTGAGAAGGAGCTACCTGACTCAGCCTGGAGGCGTGGGCAGGGATGGAGCCTGGCGACACACAGCTCCGGATGAAACTTGGGAACCTAGCTTTAAGCCAAACAGCATGTGGTGTTTCCTTCCATGACAGTCACTGATCCAGGGGTGAGCAGGTGAACTAGGCAGACCCATCAAGATCTTTACTGACTCTCTCACCCAGTGAATTCCAACAAGGAGTTGTACAGCCAGAATCGCCATAGACAGTCATGTTAGGGACACAAGGGGAATCAGCCTTCAGATGAATGCCATGGATGGCAACGAAGAGAAGCAGAAAGAATCTGGGCGCTTGGAGATAGAGTTGGGCCAGCCCTATCTTTGGACTTCCTGTCTCATGAGCTAATAACTTTCCTAATTGTTTAAAATTTTGAAAGCAGGCATAGGTGCATTGCAAGCTGAGACAATGGGCCAAGAGAGGCTCCCGGGACTGGATTGTCAGACATCTTACAGGGCCTAGGTGGCGACTTTGAGATGCTGTAAAGCCAAAACCAGGAGGCTTCCACCCAGCCCATCGAGAGCAGCTCAGGGCAGACCTGGAGCACAGCTGCTGTGGCTTCAGGAACTTGGTCTGTTGTCCTGGGACTTGGGCCATGTCTCAGAGTGACTGATAGTGTCGCACAGCAGGCTCATGTCTCCCTGGCCCCTCTGCACTCCAGGGCCTGGCTCACCGAGGCCCACTCCCTTCTCCACTCCAGAATGCAGGCCCTGGCTGGTGAGGTGATGGGAGAGAGGTGTGGAGGGGGAGCGAGCGTTGGGCAAGTGGCAGAAGATGAGGCTAGAGACGGTGGAAGAGACGTGGGATCTGCAAATATTCTGAAATGCAAGCTAGGGAGCTTGAATTTCATCCAGAAGGCAATGGGGAGGCCCAGGAAAGTTTTAAGCAGGGGCAGGACATGTTCAGATCTGCGCTTCAGAAACATCTCTCTGGCATCAGGAGATGTGATTGAAGGTTACGTTAATTAGTGTATGGATTCTTCCCTATGTGCTTTCAAACTGGATTTGAGGCCAACTTCTAGGCACTAAGTTCAGAGAATAGAGAGAATGGAGTTTGAACCATGGCCTCTCCGCTCACTTGCTGTATGACCTTGCACAAAGCTTTTCCTTGTCTGGGCCTCAGTTTTCCCATCTGTAAAATGGGAATAATAATATGCCTTGTCAGAATCGTTGTGAGAATTAGAGGTTGTATAGCATGGAAAAATGAAATTGAGAAATAGAACTCTTCTTCTTTATTTATATATATCTGTTCCCTAGTTCACAGCTAAGGCCACTTTGTACTTGGAGCATCTGAATAGCCCAGCAGAACAGCACCCTCTGGAGAGGCAAATGGCCACCCTGCATCCTATCCCAAGTGTATTCCAAATGGGACACAGGGTAGTGGGCACCAACCACTAGAAGGAGAGTTGCCGAGAAAATGAAAGAGCCACTTGTCTAACAGTCAATATCCCTTTCAGAATCAAGGCATGTTCTGGGTCAACATCAATGGAGCAAGGCAGAGAGCTGAAATTCACCGTTCTGTTTTCTTTTGAGTGACATGGAATGCTCTTTTTCTAAGCAAAGAAAAACAAAACAGCCCATGCCATTGTTCTGATATCAATTCAAAGTACTTTTGGTGGGAGCAGTTCCCTCCCACTCCACCCTCCAAGGTTGATTCCCTTACAATCCACAGCATCTGGACAAGCTCCAGCTACGCTTGCCAGAGAAAATGCAGGGAGCCCTGTTACATTTGTTTTTCAGACAAACAACGAATAATTTCATAGTATAAGTATGTTCCAAAGATCGCATGGAACATACTTCTACTACAAAAGATTTGTTGTTTATCTGACATTCAAATTTAACTGGGCATCCTGTATCTTTATTGACTAAAACTGGGAAACCCTAGCTCCAGCCAAACCCTGCAGGAGTTAGACCAGCGCCTGGCCACAAATCTGGGTTACTAGGCAAATTGCAGGGGGCATAAAGCCTGCCTGAGCTCCAACCCCAGCTCTGCCCACGCCTCCAGAGGCAGCCATCTTGTGGATGGCACAGAAATTGGGAGGCAGCCAAGTACACTGCATCCTACCTGTGCTGGGCTATGGAGGCAGGTGAAGGGAGTTGATCCCTCTGCACACCCAATTCTAAAAGCATCTGGTCTCGGGGGTGGGTACTTTTTGAACCACTACCCCAGACTGTCAGCCTCTGCTTCCCTCCCCCAGCCCCAGAAGCCGCCTGCAAGCTCAGCTGTGCCCAGTTTGGGAACCACTCCTGGCCAAGCAAGACAGTGCAGCAATAGGTCACACAACACTTTTGTGTGTGTGTGTGTGTGTGTGTGTGTGTGTGACCGAGTCTTGCTCTGTCGCTCAGGCTGGAGTGCAGGGGCATGATCTCGGATCACTGCAACTTCGGCCTCCCAGGTTCAAGCCATTCTCCTGCCTCAACATCCTGAGTAGCTGGGACTACAGGCGGGAGCCACTGTGCCCTGCTACTTTTTGTATTTTTGGTAGAGATGGTGTTTTGCCATGTTGGCCAGGCTGGTCTCAAAGTCCTGGCTTCAAGCGGTCTGCACCCAACACATTTTTGTGGAGCACCTACTGCACACCAGGCTGTCTGCTTGGTGTGAGAGAGAGAGAGAGAGAGAGATGGTGGTAAGCAAAGAAGGCACTGCCCCTATCCTCCAGGAGCTCAAAAACTGCTATTTGCCAAGGACTGCTTCTGTGCCAGACACTTTACAGGAGTCCTTGTGTTCAGGCCTCATAATAATCCTAGTGCTATTATGATCATCCTGTTTTATAAATGCAGATAAAGAGGCTCAGAAACAAGCTAGGAAAAGGGAGGTAGATTTCAACTGAGGTTTCTCAGACTCAAGGAGACAGGAAGTGCTCAGAGGGTGGAACCACAACACAGTGAATGTGCTGGGGATAACCCTGGGGAAGGAGGGGTCCCTCGTCTTTGGTGGAAGGGGGCGGGAGGCTTCTTAAAGGCGGAGGCATGCACAGCTGGCTCTGCAGAGCTGGAGGCCCTCTAAGGCAGCGAGGTGTGAAGGAGTGGACTTTGGGACAAAAAGGAGGTTTGTTTTACTACATTGTTCAAACTTATGACATCCTCCCAAAGTGGGCACTGTCGTTATTTGGCTTGAGCCCCAGCTACGCTTGGCAGCGGAAGACAACAGCTTCCTCTCGCATGGCCCTGCCCTGGAGAATTGTCACAGCTCCTCAGATGGAGACATCACAGTTAGGAAGTGTCACCCAAGAAGCAAGTCTTCACCCCCAGCCACAACTGCCAGATTTCATTCATTCATCCATTTGTTTCTTCAGCAGCAAGCACTTCCTAAGCACCTGCTAGCTGCCAGGTCCTATGCTGGGCATGGGGTGAGTGTGGGGTTGATGAAATGACCCTGTATTGATAGCGAACGGTATTGGGGCCCCCTCACTAACCATCCCTACCCCTCCCGCCACTCTTTCGGGCTCTAGGGATGCGGGACAGGGCAGACGCGGTTCTCAGAAGCTGCCCCTCCCCCAGCACAACGCGAGGGTGGGCTTTGGAGCTTATGGCTTGTCAGCAAAAGAGAGCGCATGCAGGGCCTTGGCCGGTGGCAACCTGAGGGTAGCAGGTTCCCATCCCAGAATTCCCCTGGGCAGGCCAGCTTCTGAGGGAGTGTCCTGTTCCCTCCGGACTTGGCTCGATGGGGAGCCCCAGCCGAGTTACTGGCAGTCACCACCCTCCCGGGTCCCACCCACGCAGCGGCCAACGGAAAGCTCTGGCCCTCCCAGGCTGGAGTTTGTGCCAGGCAGGCTCCAGTAGCGGGGCAGGGCCCGGGTGCTTCGCTCGGCAGCCCCCACGCCCCTTCCTCCACACCCGAGGGTTGGCAGAGGTCCCCTAAGCCCTCGGCCTGTTCCGACCGCGCGCGAGTCTCCTCGCCACTCTGTGCCCTTGACCGCGGACCTCGCTGCCTCTCCATTGGCCCGGCCGGTCACGTGCTCGGCCGCCAGTCCCAGCCGGCTACAGAGCCGCTGCTGTGCCGGGTTCTTGCAAATCGCCGCCGTCCAGCCGCCTGCTCTGGTGCGAGTCTTCTCCGCTTTACGTCTCGGACTCAGAAAAGCCGGCCTGGGCTTCCGCCACTTCCCCAGCACCCGTGTCTGCCCTTCCAATTGCCCCTTTCCTGCCTGGCACGACCTGGCCTTGCTCACTGCACGCTTCCCTTCTAAGTGAGCCTTCTTTTTCCTTTCCCTCAGCCAGCCTTGAAGTCTCCTTCGACAGAGAGTGAGACCTGCTGTCCTCCCTGCCCTTAGTCACTGTCCACTCAGCCTGATGCCTCTGTGGAAGAGGAGGAGCAGCCATCTCTGAACTGTTAATGGAGGTGGGGAAAGAGAGCCAAGCTAGGAAACAGGTTGATAGACGGATCGGCCCAGTCAACTGTGAACACAGCTGCTGATTCATGCAATATGTGTTTACTGAGCACCTACTGGGTATCAGCAAGGTGTTAGGTGCTAGAGACGGAGCAGGGAACAAAACAGGTAAGATCCCTGCCCTTAGAGACCCACCATTCTAGAGGATAAAGCCAGACATCCCAGGTGTGGCCTTTCACAAGACCACCCCTTAGATGCAATCAGGGGCATTCATTCATTCATGCATGCAAGTGTTCTCTCACCAAGTCATTTCTGAGCTCTCCCCACCCTGGGTCCTGAATTCTGCTGGGCACTGTAAGGAGAGGAGAGAGGAGATCCATCAGCACCAGTCCTAGCCTTCAAGAAGCTCAAAGCCCAGTAGATGTGAAACCCTATAATTATACTGGAAGCTAGTAAGGGCTGTGCCTAAGGTATTACTCTGGACACAGAGGACAATGCAGTCTGAGCATGGCTGGGTGTTCTGCAGAGAGCAAGAGCAGAGCCACTTACTGAGAAGGGTAGGAAAGCTCAAACTTGTTTTCTGACACCACGGTTGGTATCATGTCTCCAGCCTAGGCTGGTGGCTTGACTTGCTGTCCTGTGAAAACACCAGTGTGGTTGTGACTCATTAGGCTGGGCGGGTGGCAGGAGGATTGCCAATTACATTTGAATTTCAGACACACACACTCACCACACACACATCATTTTTAATGTAAGTATATTTCAAATATTACATGGGACATACTTATACAACAAAATTCACTGTTTACATGACATTCAAATGTAAGTGAGTGACCTGTATTTTTATTTTCCAATTCTGGCAACTTTTGAAGGTGAGGTGTGGGAATGGGCCGAGGTGAACTTGTCTAGGAAGAGCAGGGGCCCCAGTGACTACAGTGCCCAGTCTGGTGCTCCCCTCAAATGAAAAGGTGTCCTGGAGCCCTGCAGCCTTGAACTGGGGTCCAGGCTATTGCTCGCTGACCCTGCTGCAGGGGTGGGCCTGCATGATAGAGGAGGGGAGCCTACAGCAGACGAGGGGAGGAAGAGAGGAAGTAGGATGTGTCCTACCCAAGGAATAAAGGCGGGAGGCCCAGAGGCTTCTTGAAGTTGACTTCTAAAAGGGGCTTAGGACCTACCCACCAAGGACAATTCCCTGAGAGCTCAGGGAGGTTGGGGAGTTTGTCCCTCTCCCCCAGCTTGGGAAGGTGGTGCCTGCCTGTCTGCTTCCCCATGGGGGTGGGCAGTGAAGTCCTTGAGTGCAAAGGGAGAGAGCCAGGAAGGGCGGAGTTCAAGCCTGGTTTGAGGTCAAGTAGGGGAGGGGAGCCTGAACTGGTACAGTCCTGAGAGCAACTTGGGGGGGCTCCCTGGGAGCATGTGTGGCCCCAGGAACTGCTGTCAGAGGAGGCCAAGTTTCCTCTGGGTAGCACTCTTAGGATTTGTGCCTCATTACACATTCCTTTCTGTCTGAGGATACCTGGGGAAACCTAGCAGGCTTTCCCTACAAGCTCTGCCCTCGTGGGATTGTAGTGCAAACTGGGAAGCCAAGTCTGAAAGGCAGTTGCCTGCGCTTTTCCCATACTCAACTTGATGGTATGCCAGGCGCAACAGCTGTCTAAACTCCCAAAATCACCAAAAGTGGAGAGAAGGGGTCATCGGGGCTCATCATTGGATGATATATGGTGGATGCGGGTTATATGTAAAACCAGAGCTTAATTTGGCCTAAAATAAATATGCTAACCACTGTAAATGGGAAGTAAACTTCAAACTAGCAATGCTTTTGTTTGCTTTTTTATAAGTTAGAGGTATTTGGGGAAATTATTTAAAAGGTCGAGATCTCTCCTGAAACAGGCACCCCCAAGGGTGGTTGAGCCAGTGCCTTCTTTTTAGCTCCATAAACTGACTATAGGAAGAAGAGAGCTTAGGAGGCAGCCCATGGGCAGGTCCTGGCAATGAATGAAAAAACAAAACAAAACAAAACAAAAAAGAGGCAGCTGCTGAATATGGTTAGGGGTGATGTGGCTGTGGCTGAAGCTCACCCTCTGCAAAGCACATCTGCAAACAAGGGGTGCAGCAGGGCAAGGAGCAAACGCAGAGGGGCTGGAGTCCAGCAACCTCGGGTTGAAGTCTCTGGGTCACTTAAGAGACATGTGACTTTGGGAAGATCCCTAAACATCTGTGAACTTCTGTGTCCTCCTCTCTGAAGTGGGCATCATAATCATCCTTCCCTCGAAGGGCAGTTGTGAGGATTCATCATGATATGGGAAAATAAGATAAGTTCCATGCTCGAGAAACAGGCACTCTTGGTAGGATGGGAGTAAGTAGATGGCCCTGAGACAGCCAGGTGTGGGAGTCAAGCTTGGGGTGTTTTGTTCACACAATTGCCACTCTTCACCCTTCAATGAGGCAGATTTCTCAAAAGGGGTTTCCCGATAACAGCTCCCAGAGTTGAAACAACCAAGACCCAGCCGGCATGGGCTTAACTGTGCCCCACTTCCTATCAGCCTGTGGGAGGCCGTAGATAGAGGGTACAGGATGGATGGCATGTCGGGGAGGGTAGCAGGGTTTTCTTCGGTTAATGTTTGTCCACAGAGGTTGTGCTGGCCAGCCTGTGCTGGTTAGGCTGGGCCATGCAGAAGGGCCAGGGCTGCTACTGCAATCACTGTGCGTGGGATATGTTGACCTTGAGAAAAGAAGTGAGGGGAGCAGAAGTGGTCCAGACTTGGCCCTCCCTTGTCTAGACTTCTCCCAATAGCATTCTGGAGCTCACAGCCAGCCCTTGCTGAGCTGGTGAGAAAGAGGACGAGGATGAGGAAGCAGGAAAGCAGCAAGTGTCCCAGCTCCAGCAAGACTGTGAGGAAGCATGTGGAAATGGATGTGGTCTGTCCCTCTCCTTCTGCCAGAACAAAGTATTGTACCACAAACTTCACGGCTTAAAACATCAGAAATGTTTGTCTCGTAAGTCTAGAGGCTTGGAAGTCCAAAATCATGGTGATGGCAGGGCCGTGCTCTCTGAGGGCCCTAGGGGAGGATCCTTCCTTGCTGCTTCCAGCTTCTGGTAGCCCCAGGTGTTCCTTGGTCTGTGGCCACATCACTTCAACCTCTGCCTCCATCTTCACATGGCTCTCTGCTCTCTGTGTGTCTCTGTGTCCTCTCCCCTTCTTATAAGAACACACCAGGCTGGGCACAGTGGCTCACACCTGTAATCCCAGCACTTTGGGAAGCCGAGGTGGGCGGATCACGAGGTCAGGAGATCGAGACCATCCTGGCTAACACAGTGAAACTCCGTGTTAAAATTAAAATGCAAAAAAATTAGCCGGGCATGGTGGCAAGCGCTTGTAGTCCCAGCTACTTGGAAGGCTGAGGCAGGAGAATTGCTTGAACCTGCGAGGCAGAGGTTGCAGTCCGCCGAGATCGTGCCATTGCACTCTGGCCTGGGCAACAGAGAGAGACTCTGTCTCAAAAACAAAACACAAACACACACACACACACACACGCACATGTCTTTGGATGCAGGGCCCACCCTAAATCCAGGATGATTTCACCTCGAGATCCTTAACTCATTTCATCTGCAAAGACCCTATTTCCAAATAAGGCCACATCCTGAGGTTCTCGATGGACGTTAATTTGGGTCAGAGGGGGGTGGGGGTGGGCGTTATTCAACCCACTACACGCTCCTAACTAAATTCTGTGCCTATGCAGGCATTTCAGAAATGGCTTTTCTTAGATCCTATTAGGATATCATTGGTTGAGAAAAATGTGCTCCATAATGGCTTCCACTGTCACCAAATTCCCCTCCAAAGAGGTAACCACAGAAACACATGCCTGTACACTGTCATCTCTCTTGAACAGTGTCAGGTATGCAGTAGGTGCTCAATAAATAGTTTCTGGATGAAGGAATACCGTGGACTCCATTTAATGATCAAATGGGTTTGCCCTTAGGCCGAGAGAAGCTGGCTGTGGGCACAAAGTCCCAGGTTTTCCCAACTTTTTACAAAAAGAGTGCAAGGCAGTTTTCAGACAAATCTGACAAGTGTAAAAGCAGCCCAAGCTCAGCTTCTCTGGTCTGCCCTCTCCACCCCCCAGGCAGTTCTAGGGCACTTCTGGAAGCACCATTGGACCCTAGAGTTCCATGAAGCCATGTGGAAACCCCTGTTGGAGGTCAGGAATCAAAGGCAAATGAGATTTTTGTGTGCTGATGATACATCACACACAACAGCAAAGCATTGACAACCATACCTAAAGTTAACCCATAAGATTAAACAACTTTGTATTCCACCCCACAAGCATGTACTGAAAGTCATCCTACACTGTGTATTCTAATAGAGAAAGCAATTGTGATCTTGCAAGCTGGGGTAGTAAAAATGATTTGAGAGTGAGAAAATAACCTTTCGATTAAAACGATTCCATTGTTTTCAGGATTCATATTTTGCCTTCTTTGATTCCCAAAAGGAAGTGCAATACTAAAGAAGGTATTTTTATAACTGGGGGGAGAATTTTAAAAGCCAAAAAAGCATTGTCTATCTCCAATTGGACCAAATTAAAGGACTGGGCTGCCAGGGTTACTGTTTTGAAACAGACTAAACTGTACTCCAGCTCACCAACTGGTCACAGTTCCCCATGATTTTCAGGACAGACTAGACTAGCGTGGCATTCTTTCACAGCTATAATCGTCTTCTGCCTCATTATTAAGGGTTGAATTTTGTTCCCCCAAAAGATGTTGAAGTCCTAACCCCAGTGTTTGTGAATGTGACCTTATTTGGAAAAAGGGTCTTTTCAGATGATCAAGTTCAGATGAAGTCACTGAGGTGAACCCTAATCCAATATGACTGGTTTCCTCATAAAAAGAGGAAATTTGAACCCAGAGATAGACACCCACCTAAGGAGACCACCATGTTAGGATAGGAGTTATACTGACACAAGCCAGGGAACTACCAGAAACTAGGAGAGAGGCCGGGAACACATCTTAGCCTAGTGCCTTCCAAGGGAGCGTGGCCTTGCCAACATCGTGATTTCCAACTTCTAGTCTCCAGAAGAGGGCTAATTTCTGTGGCTTAAGCCACTCAGTTTGTGGTTCTTGTTATGGCAGCTCTAGCAAACTCATGTACTCACCTTCCAACCCAGTCCCTCCCACTCCCAATTCTACATTCTAACAGCTTGGGTGTCATTACGCTCACCATTTTGTGCTTTTGCTAGGGACATCACATGTCCAGGTTTACAGGGACAGCCCCAGCTTATACCTGTTGTTTCTGCATCATAGTGAATAGTGCCAGCTTTCAAAGGTCTCCTGGTTTGGACCATGTGTTCTGTGGTCACCCTAGCTTGTGTCTGTGCTAACTCCAGCTCAGGGTGATCCTCCTTTCGTATTCTACCTGGTCATTGATCAAAGCCCATTCCAAACATCACTGTTGCTATGAAACATACCCTACCTCACCCAAGATTTCATCAGTTCATCTCCTGAACTACCATGGCAATTTGCACATCTCCAGCCTATAGCACGTATCACTATATGCCATGTGAACTCCAATGTACCTTCTTCAGGGATGTCCCCTGGTCACTGCTCTCATAACACCCTTCATGGTCTGTAGCCCAGGCTGTGATTAGCTATTTGTGGGAGTTGGTATCCATTATGGTAATCCATTAATTGCTCCTAACTAGTGGTAGTGGGGACCATGTTTGTGTCCTGGCACACAATAAAAACTTGCCAAATTTGAATGAAGAAACATCTTCCCTGTAAAGCTGTCATTGCCTGCCTATCTTGGCTGTGTCTTAATCCTCTCTGTGTCCCCTCTAGTGCATAATCCTGTGCCTAGAACATCAGAGGTACTCAATCCCGGTTTATTGAGGTAATGTTTAGTTTAATTTAATTCAAGCATGTAACACACTAGCTGAACAATACTATGAGTCAAAAAAAGATACTATATTTACCTCCGTCCCTGAAGGGATATCATGTGATATTGGGGGCTTCCTGAACAATAAACACAACTGGGACAATAGTGGGTCTCATAGTGACTCTTCCACCTGGACGGCAAAGTGATAATAGTCACTGTAGTTTGCTGTCCAATGATAGCTGCAGTATGGGTGGAGGTATAGGAAATGGGCCACTTCCACCTCTGATCCAGATGATTTCAAGCAAGAGTTGTTATAGAAATGCACAACTAATAACTCCTCACGTGTATTTAATCCTTGACAGTCTATGAAAGATTTACACTTATGTGAGCTACATTAAGTCTCACAATGCCTTTATGAACTAGCTAGGGTATGGGAAAAAAGCCCTGGGAGCTACTTTTATTTAAAAAGTCAGAGAGCATGTCTTCAAAGTCATACCATTTTAAAAACTTTTGGTTTGTGACTTTTTTTGACCAACATCTCCCCAGCCCTCTACACCCAGTCCCTGGTAACCACCATTCTACTCTCTGCTTCTCTGAGTTCAACTTTTTTAGATTCTACATACGAGTGAGATCATGCAGTATATGGCTGTCTGTGCCTGGCTTATTTCACGTAACATGATGTTCTGCAGGTTCATGCATGTTGTTGCAAATGACAGAATTTCCTTCCTTTTTAAGGCTGAATAGTATCCCATTGTGTATGTATGTAGTTGTACCTTTTAAAGAGCAAAGTGTGCTGTCCAGGAAGGAGCTTAGTTTTACAGGTGAAAGCTGGGATTCTGGTCTCAATTCCACCACCTACCAGCACAATTACCTTGAGATACTCACAGCCTCCCTGAGACTCAGTTTCCTCATCTACAAAAGAGGGATGGTCACCTATGTATTTGTCTTCTAAGGCTGTTTTGTGGGCCAGATAAGAAGAGGAATTTAGAGTGCTTGAAGACTTTGAAAGCACTAGATGTATTAGGAGTCGCCCAAGATGGCCTTCCCAATGAACCTGGAGAGAAAAGACAGAGAGAGAGAAGTGTGGTACTGGCATTAGCATAGACAGATCAATGGAATAGAATTGAGGGTCTGGAAATAAGCCCTCACATTTATGGTCAGATTTTGACAAAGGTGCCAAGACAATTCAATGGGAGAAAAAACAGTTTTTTCAAAAACTAGTGCTGAAACAATTGGGTATCCATGTACAGAATTATGAAGTTGGACCCCTACCTCACATCATATTAAAACATTAATTCAAAGTGGATTATAGACCTATAGGTAAGAGCTAACTAAAACTATAAAACTCCCAGAAGAAAACATAGTGGTAAATCTTCATGACTTTGGATTTAATGGTTTCTTAAGATATGGCACCAAAAGCACAACCGATGAAATAAGAAAACAGATAAATTGGCTGGGTGCGGTGGCTCATGCCTGTAATCCCAGCACTTTGGGAGGCCGAGGTGGGTGGATCAAGAGGTCAGGAGATCGAGACCATCCTGGCTAACAAGTCAAACCCCCATCTCTACTAAAAATACAAAAAAAAAAAAAAAAAAAGCTGGGCATGGTGGCGGGCAGCTGTAGTCCCAGCTACTCAGGAGGCTGGTGTGAACCCGGGAGGCGGAGCTTGCAGTGAGCCGAGATCACGCCACTGCACTCCAGCCTGGGCAACACAGCAAAACTCCGTCTCAAAAAAAAAAAAAAGAAAGAAAGAAAGAAAACAGATAAATTGGACTTCCTCAAAATGAGAAACTTATATGTTTCAACAGACCCTAATTAGCAAGTGAAAATAGAATGCACAGAATGGGAGAAAATTTTTGCAAATTGTATATAGTTGATAATGGAGTTGTATTCAAAATAGATAAAGAATTCTCGCCGGGCACGGTGGCTCACGCCTGTAATCCCAGCACTTTGGGAGGCTGAGGTGGGTGGATCAAGAGGTAAGCAGTTCAAGACCAGCCTGACCAACATGGTGAAACCCTGTCTCTACTAAAAATACAAAAAAATTAGCTGGGTGTGGTGGCGGGCATCTGTAATCCCAGCTCCTTGGGAGGCTGAGGCAGGAGAATCTCTTGAAACTGGAAGATGGAGGTTGCAGTGAGCCAAGATTGCACCACTACACTCTAGCCTGGGCAACGAAACGAGAGCAAAACTCCGTCTCAAAAAAAAAAAAAAGAATTATTACAACTTAATAATAGAAAAACTAATTACCCAGTTTTAAAAAAAACAGGCAAAATAGTTGAGTAGACATTTCTTCAAAGATGATATACAAATAAATGACCAGTAAGCAAATAAAAATATGTTCAACTTTATTACTTATTGGGATATGCAAATCAAAACCATAATGAGGTACCATGTCACACTATAATACAAATGATGGTCAATAACAAGTGTTGGTGAGGACATGTAGACAGTGGAACCTTCATACGTTGCTGGTGGAAATGTAAAATTGTACAGCCTCTGTGGAAAACAGTCTGGCAGTTCCTCCAAATGTTAAACATGAAGCTACGCTATGACTTAGTAATTCCACTCCTTATGATGTACCCAAGAGAAATGAAAACATATGTCTGCACAAAAAGTTATACAGAAATGTTCATAACTGCATTATTCATAAGAGCCAAAAGGTGGAAACTACCCAAATGTCCATCAACAGATGAATGAATAAACAAAAGATGGTAGGAAATATTCCAATGAAATATTATTCCACCATACTTGCTAGTTTGGAACCTATGTAACCCTACCCTGTATGTATGGAAATGGATGGAGGAGGAACCACCTACTAGACTAGTATCGCTACCAGCAATCTGGACCAGCACAGTGGCCAAACTTAGTGTCCCTTCCAAAGGTGGAAAAGTTCGGGTAAAAATAAATGACAAATGGAGAAAAGAAGGAATAATAGCCAAGGGTAAATAAATGAGTAAGCGGGTTATAAATTGTGGGAAATCCAGTATTGCACTAACAACTCAAAGGAATATCAGAGCAAGAGACGACATCGTCTCTTAGCTCAATTATTCCAGGTGCCTGAAAGGCTAAAGCTGTATATTTGCTAAGACCAGTTTTGGAATCTGACAAGACTGAAAGAAATTCTACTAACCTGAATGCCCTCACCCTGCAAGATATTCATACAATATGATGGACTGGACTACTTATTAATAATTGTGCATATTCGTTTTTTGTAAGGGATCCGTGGTCAAAAACCAGGGTATGGCTTGTAGTGTTATAATATCTATTGGTTTTCATCCAGGATTCCTGGCTCATGACTCCCATAGCCCTTGTAATGGTCATTGATTAAAATGTTGGGTTTGTTAGGCCTCAGGAGCAGGCCTCAGGAAACAGAATCTCTGGGACCTTCTCCTGCCCCCCTCTCACCTGCTCCAAGGCAAGACTCTAATCTTCCCTAGCCTTTCCAATTGTGTGTCTTAAGATCCTCTCCAGAGAGGGTCCTGGGGGAAGGAATGCTGACATCATGAAGCTTCCATAAAAACCAAAGGACTGGGTTCAGGGGGCTTCCAGATAGCTGAACATGTGGAGGTTCCTGAAGGGTGGCGTTCCCAGGGAGGGCATAGAAGCTCCATGTCCTTTCCCCCATACCTCACCCTATGTATCTCTTCATCTGTATCCTTTGTAATATCCTTTATAATAAACTGGTAAACATAAAAAAGAAATATTATTCAGCCATAAAAAGGAATGAAGCAGTTATTCATGTTACAAAATGGATGAACCTCGAAAACATGATGCTAAGTGAAAGAAGCCAGACATAAAAGGCCACATATTCTATGATTTCATTTATATGAAATTTTCAGAGTATGCAAATTCATAGAGAAAGTGATTGCCAAGGGATAGTGGAGAAGGAGAAATGGCGAACGACTGCTAATGGTTCTTGGTTTTCCTTGGGGATGATGTGATATTCTGGACATAGATAGCAGTGATGGTTGTAGAGCTCTGAATATACTAAAAACCATTTAATTGTACACTTTATGTGGGTGAATTTTATAGTGAGTAAATCATATCTCAATAAAGCTATTAAACGAGAACATGCACAATGTTCTATGTTGGGGGGCAGGTGTTGGGGGATGAGGGCTTGGGGGTTTGAGGGACGCTTAGCCTAAACAGGTAGGTTTCCATGTGCAGCGCTGAGAACCCAGGCTCTTAGTCTGGGCAGTTGCCAATGCTCTCACTCCCTAGCGCTTCGGCTTCGTTCCCATGAGCCCTCATGGTATGAGGAAGGGCAGGTGGGTGGTCTCCAGCTGTCACTAGAAATACTCCTGCTGGAAATGCTACGTTTTTACTTCCTAGGGGCCTGACAGGGGTAGGGGTAGGGGATTGGGGAGGTGGCTGAGACTCCATTCTGTTCACAAATAGCTACCCCCGGAGGCCCTCACCTGAAGATTGATAGGGTTAACAGGCTTCCTGGGGAGTGGGGGAGTGCACTTCCCCCACCCATTGGTCAATGACCTTTTTGAAGTGATCCCTGGAGGCTCTAACTGGAAAGGGCGTGCCTTTGTTAGACTCCATCTGAAGCATTCTGTCAAAGAACTGCACCTCAGCTCCCTACCTCCTGACGAGTGGGATCCTTAGAAGGCAGTTTCTAAGGCGATTCCATCGCGTCCTGCTCCCCTACACAGGCCCGCCTGCCTTCTCTCTGGTGTTTGCTCTCCTGAGTGGAGAGGAGGGGTCTGGGAAGATATTCTGGGAAAAGATCCCCCTCCCACCGCCTTCACAACTCTCATGGGTTTTTGGCAGTGAAACAAAGAGGGGTAGTATTTATTTTGGAAAGGACACATGTTCTGGCTTCCTCATCCTTCTAGTTGCCTGGGACTTGGGCTCTTAGTTACTTCTGGCTCCCTATGGGAGGCTTTGTTTCTGAAGCAGGACATGAGACCTCCTGTCCTGGGTGGAAGCTGACCTTGAAAGGTACAATCACATCTGAGATGAACCACACAGAATGTTATCAATGAGTCTGGGTTTTTGGTCCCCTAAGCTCAAGCTACTTGTGAGGGCTTAATTAATTTTTTTCAATGGTGGTAAAATAAACATGACATAAAATTTTATGATAAAATTATGATAACATGATAAAATTACCATCTTAATCATTTTTGAGCATACAGTTCAATAGTGTTAGGTACATTCACATTGTTGTGAAACCAATCTCCAGAACTCTCTTCATCCTGCAAAACTGAAACGCTATACCCACTAAACAATAACTCCTTTTTTTCTCCCTTCCCCCAGCCCCTGGCCCCCATCATTCTACTGTCTGCCTCTATGAATTTGACTACTCTAGGGACCTCATATCTTACAGTATTTGCCTTTTTTTTTTTTTTTTTAATTTTGAGACGGAGTCACGCTCTGTCACCCAGGCTGGAGTGCAGTGGCGCAATCTTGGTGCGCTGCAACCTCCACCTCCCGGGTTCAAGCAATTCTCCGGCCTCGGCCTCCCGAGTAGCTGGGATTACAGGTGTGCGCCACCATGCCCAGCTAATTTTGTTGTTGTTATTTTAGTAGAGATGGGGTTTCATCACATTGGTCAGGCTGGTCTTGGACTCCTGACCTCAGGTGATCTGCCCTCCTCAGCTTCCCAAAGTGCTGGGATTACAGGTGTGAGCCACTGTTCCCAGCCTGTATTTGCCTTTTTGACTGGCTTATTTCATTTAACATGATGTCCCCAAGGTTTACCTATGTTGTAGCATGTGTCAGAATTTTCCTCCTTTTTAAGACTAATATTCCATTGTATGTATATGCCAAATTTTGTTTATCTATCTCTCTCCTTTGATCATCAATGAACACTTGCATTGCCTCCAGCTTTTGGCTATCCTGAATGATGCTGCTATGAACATGGGTGTACAAACATCTCTTTATGACCCTGCTTTCTATTCTCTTGGGTATATACCCAAAAGGGGAATTGCTGGATCCTATGGTAATTCTGTATTGAATATTTTGAGGAGCCATCGTACTGTGTTCCACAGCAGAGGCACCACTTTACATTACCACCAGCAATGCACGAGGCTTCCAATTTCTCCACATGCTCATAAATATTTGCTATTTTCTGTGGGGTTTTACTTGTATTTTTTTTTTTGTTTTTGACAAAGTCATGTTTTGTTGTCTAGGCTGGAGTGCAGTGGTGCCATCATGGCTCACTGCAGCCTTGACCTCTCAGTTTCAAACAGTCCTCTAGCCTGAACCTCCTGTGTAGCTAGGACTACAGGCATGTACCACCACACCTGGCTAACTTTTTGAATATTTTGCAGAGACAGGGGTTTCATTATGTTGCCCAGGCTGGTCTTGAACTCCTGGGCCCAAGCAATTCTCCCGGCTTGGCCTCCCAAAATGCTGGGTTTACAGGTATGAGCCATCACACCTGGCTTGTGTTTTTTTAAAATAGTAGCTATCCTAATGGGTGTGAGCTGATATCTCATTGTGGTTTTGATTTGCATTTCCCTATTTTAACGGAGCTTTTTGTTGTTGACTTGTAGGGGTTCTTTTTTTTTTTTTTTTTGAGACTGAGTCTCGGTCTGTCGCCCAGGCTGGAGGACAGTGGCGTGATCTCAGCTCATGGCAAGCTCCGCCTCCCGGGTTCACGCCATTCTCCTGCCTCAGCCTCCCGAGTAGCTGGGACTACAGGCACCCGCCACCACACCCGGCTAATTTTTTGTATTTTTAGTAGAGACGGAGTTTCACCGTGTTAGCCAGGATGGTCTCGATCTCCTGGCCTCGTGATCCGCCTGCCTCGGTCTCCCAAAGTGCTGGGATTACAGGCGTGAGCCACCACACCCAGCCGGGGTTCTTTATATATTCTGGATATTAATCCTTCATCAGATATGTGAATTGCAAATATTTTCTTACATTCTTTAGGTTGCATTTTCACTCTTTTGTTTCTTTTGACGCACAGAAGTTTTAAATTTTTATGTACTTCATTTATCTACTTTACATTTGTTGCTGTGCTTTTGGTGTCATAGCTAAAAAATGATTGCCAAATCCTGTCAAGAAGCTTTCCCCTGTGTTTTCTGCTGAAAGTTTTATAGTTTTAGCTCTTACATTTGGATCTTTCATCCATTTCCAGTTAATTTTTCTATATGGTGTATGGTTAGGGTCTAACTTCATTCTTTTGCATGTGGATATCTGGTTTTCCCAACAGCATTTGTTGAAAAGATGTCCTCTCCCCATTGAATGGTCTTGGCACCTTTGTCTGAAAATCATTTGACCATATATTTTAAGGTTTCTGTCTGGTCTCTTTATTCTATCCCATTGGTATAAATGTCTGTCTTTATGCCAGTATCACACTATTTTGATTACTATAGGTTTGTAATGTTTTGAAATCAGGAAATGTGAGATCTCCAACTTCATTCTTCTTTTTCAAGATTGTTTTGGCTATTTGGGGCCCCTTGATTTTCATGTGAATTTTATGATGTATTTTTCTAGTCTAAAAATAAAATATCTCTGCTGTTGAGATTTTGATAGCGACTACATTGAATTTGTGGATCACTTTGGAATGTATTTACATGTTAACAATATTGAGTCTTCTAATCCCTGAACACAGCTGTCTTTCCATTTATTTGTGTCTAATTTATTTTAGCAATATTTTGCAGTTTTCATTGTAAAAGTCTTTTGCCTCCTTGGTTAAGTTTATTCCTATTTTATTCATTTTAATTAATCTTAACACAATTTCGTTCAGGTTCAGCAAATATTTGCTGACATTCAGTTTTGTTTTTGTTTTTGTTTTTTGAGGCAGTCTCACTCTGTCACCCAGGCTGGAGTGCAGTGGTGCAATCTCGGCTCACGGCAGCCTCTACCTCCTGGGTTCAAGCGATTCTCCTGCCTCAGCCTCCCAAGTAGCTGGGATTACAGGCACCTGCCACCACACCTGGCTAATTTTTGTATTTTTAGTGGAGACGAGGTTTCACCATGTTGGCCAGACTGGTCTCAAACCTCAAGTCGGACCTCAGCTGATCCACCTGCCTTGGTCTCCTAAAGTGTTGGGATTACAGGCATGAGCCGCTGAACCCGACCTCAGGTTTTTTTAATCTTTTATTTTTTCCCTTCTCATATATTCTCTCTTGGTTTTAATCTTGGGTCTACAAATCTGTGTTTGAGAAGTAGCATACTACACACCTCAACATGAATCAGGCCCTTCAAATAAAAGATAAAGCTCTTTTTAAAAAGCCTGTTTTGAGTAAAACACACTTGACTGTATCGTGAAACATTTCCTCATAGGGCTTACTTTCTTAAAAGTTATTTAGTGTAACAACTGAGGTTTCTTTTACTTTTATTTTTATCTTATTTAAGTCTTTGTAATTGGGGGTAGAAGGAGAGGATCGTATGAGTTGGGTTTAGTTTTATTTGTGATCTGACTGGGGCAATTTTGTCATGGTGTTGCCTGTGGACTAGACTTCAAAGTCCTCGGTGAATACCCTATATGTGCCTAGCGATGAAGGAAGCAAACAGGACTGGCACTTGGAAACATTGTGATGTCATGACCATAAGCCCTTTGTGCTGGCCCCGGTGTCCAAGAAGCCCTGAGACAAAGAACCTGGGTTTCTCTCTGTATGTGCTTTCATGTCCCATTACTTGGCTCAAACTTCCATCTAGCACCTGGCAAAATAGAACCTGCTGACCAGCGGGGCCTCCTCAAGGAGGCTCCAACTTAACATTGAGCTCTGTGAGAAAGTGGAAGCAAAATACCAGTGAGAAGCAATAGCGGTCTCGTCTGCCCAGGAGCAGAGTGTACAGGTTGGCTTTCACGGTCTCCTGGAGCCCCACTGCACATGTGCCTGCAGATCACTGGCAGCTCCCAGAGAGAAGCTGGGGGAAGCTTCTGATCCCTGGGGCCCACAAGGGTAATGCTCTCTCTGTCTGGGACGTAGATCCCAGGCCTCCTGCATCCAGGTAAGCTCTCTCTGTCCTGCCCCCATTAGGCTGGGCTCTGTCTTCTCCTGCTTCGGGAATGATAGAAATGTTCTATTTCTTGATTGTGATAGTGAACAGACTGGGTAGCACATCCTTGTTATTTTCAGGGCAAGCATCACCACTCTCTCCCCTTCAAGACCCCAGTCCTCTTAGAAAACAACCAACCCACCAACCAACCAAAAAGAGATAGACAATTCTGGGCAGCCTTAGGAATCTTACTGAGGCTATGTCTTCTTGTCTTCTTCCCATGCTTAAATCTCAGCTTTTTTTTTTTTTTTTTTTGAGACAGAGTCTTGCTTTGTCACCCAGGCTGGAGTGCAGTGGAGTGATCTTGGCTCACTGCAACCTCTGCCTTCCGGGTTCAAGCGATTCTCCTGACTCAGTCTCCTGAGTAGCTGGGACTACAGGCGCGTGCCACCACACCTGGCTAATTTTTGTATTTTTAGTAGAGACGGGGTTTCACCACGTTGGTTAGGCTGGTCTTGAACTCCTGACCTCGTGATCTGCTTGCCTCGGCCTCCCAAAGTGCTGGGATTAAATCTCAGCTTTATTGGGCCTGGCACGATGGCTCACGCCTGTAATCCCAGCACTTTGGGAAGCTGTGGCAGGTGGATCACCTGAGGTCAGGAGTTCAAGACCAGCCTGGCTAACATGGTGAAACCCCGTCTCTACTAAAAATACAAAAATTAGCTGGGCGTGATGGTGCACACCTGTAATCCCAGCTACTCGGGAAGCTGAGGCAGGAGACTCACTTGAACCTGGAAGGCAAAGGTTGCAGTGAGCCAAGATTGTGCCACTGCACTCCAACCTGGACGGCAGAGTAAAACTCTGTCTCAAAACAAACAAACAAAAAAAACAAACTCAGCTTTACCGAAGTATAACTTATCTGCAGTGAAATTCGCCCATCTCATGTTTATAGTATAATGATTTGGGGCAATTGTATAGGGTTTCATAATCGTGTCAACAATCAAGACACAGAACATTTCTATCAATCACCCCCAAAACTTTCCTCTTGCCTCTTTGGAGTCAATCCCCCACCCACCTCTAGGCTGACCTCTGGCCCCAGTCAACCATAAATCTGCTTTCTATCATTATTGTTTTGCCTTTTCCAAAATGTAATATAAATGGAATCATGCAGTATATAATATTTTGTGTACAGTTTATTTCATTTAGCATGATTTTTTGAGATTCATTCAAGTTGTAGCATATATCAATAGTTCTTCCTTTTTATTGCTGAGTAATATTCCATTGGGTGCATATATCACCATTGGCTTAGCTATGGGTTTAATCAGTGGGGATTTGAGATGCTTACATTCTTTTACTATTTATTATTATTATTATTATTATTATTTTGAGAGGAGTCTCACTCTGTCGCCAGGCTGGAGTGCAGTGGCACGATCTCGGCTCAGTGCAACCTCCGCCTCCCGGGTTCAAGCGATTCTCCTGCCTCAGCTTCCTGAGTAGCTGGGATTACAGGTGCACGCCACCAAGCCTGGCTATTTTTTGTATTTTTAGTAGAGACGGGGTTTCACCATGTTGGCCAGGATGGTTTCGATCTCTTGACCTTGTGATCCACCCACCTCGGCCTCCCAAAGTGCTGGGATTACAGGCGTGAACCACCGCGCCCAGCTTTTGACTATTATTTTTGAAAGGCTGCTGTGAATATTTGAATACACGTCTTTTTGTGAACGTATGTTTCCATATATCTTGGATAAATACCTAGGAATAGTATTGCTCGGCCATATGTACATTTACCTTTGTAATTCACTGCCAAACCATTTTCCAAAGGGGCTGCACTATCCTGCTGAGGCTGCTTTTTAAATACAGACTGGGGTTGGGGAGGAGGAGGTAGGCAGAGCTGCTTTGCAGCTCTCCTAGAATCAGAAGTTAGACCTGGCATTCATGTGCTTCACAACAAGCTTATGAAGGAGTTAATGAATAAAACCCATTTCACAGATGAGGAAGTAGAGGTTTGGAGAGATGTACTTGCCCGAAGTCACACACCTAACAAATGGAAGAGCTAGGATTTAAACCCTGGAACCTTTGTGTCAGTGCGCAGGGGCTTACCCCCTATCCTCTCCCATCTCTCTCCCCAGTGATCACCGTGGCAACTTGGGAATTCTGCTGCCTTGACACTCTATACATCACATTTACATCTATCCTCAAGGGGACACAACGACCCTGGGAGGTGGCATTCAACCCCTTTTTTTCAGAGGAAGCAGTTAATGATCAGAGAGGTGAAGTGACTTTCCCAAGGCCAACAGCTTGCCTATAGAATTTCTGGGACCTGAATCAGGTTTCCTAGTTCCAAGTGCTTTCTGCTAGAGCATGGTAACCCACAGCTACATTTAAAATTTTTCATTCCTAATTTTCTTTTTCTTCAGCCTTCTCTTTCCTCAGTAAGAGTGCCCCTCCCTTTCCTCCACCTTCCCCTGCCTCAGGCCCAATACATTGAACCTGGTAGGATTAAGTTGAGGCAGGAGTGGGGACTGGGGAGATCAGAGCACAGAGGCCAAGGGAGAAGTAGCAGGAAACAGGCCATTTCCTCGCTCGGGCCTGCTTCTTATCTAGGAGGTGAGAGGCCAGAGGTGGAGGTAAGGGATGAAGCCAACCAGATCCAGAGTGCAGGCTCCTCCTGGTGCTGCCTAGCCTGCCTCCCCCAACTGCAGAGAACAGGATGAAGCCTCTGAAGGTAGGAGGTGCCTCCAGCCCTCCAGCCTGTGACTTAGCAAAAGCGGGAGGACTCTGGGGGAGAGGGGCGGAAACAGGTGTAGGCTGTGCTACTCAGAAGGGTTGTGGAAGAAGCAGCCTGAGGTCGCATCTATTGCCCCCTCCTCTCTATTGTCCTGGAGCCCTGGAGAGGGAGGCCAGCCATCTTCTCACAGGCCTCCTGCATGTTGGGGGGGTGTATGTGTGCAAAATGCAGGGAAGCCTGAAGATTCCTCCACACACACACACACACACACACACACTGAAATGTGAGTGCAGCCCCAGCCTGGAAGAGGGCAGGCTCAGTCAAGAATACAGCGATGTCACCAAGGGCAAGGCGGTAACCCCTCCATAGTGTACAACCTTGTTTGTTTGTTTGTTTTGAGATGGAATCTCACTCTGTCACCCAGGCTGAAGTGTAGTGGTGCAATCTCAGCTCACTGCAACCTGCACCACCCGGGTTCAAGTAATTCTCCTGCCTCAGCCTCCCGAGTAGCTGGGATTACAGGCGCCCACCACCACGCCTGGCTAATTTTTTTGTATTTTTAGTACAGACGGGGTTTCACCATGTTGGCCAGGTTGGTTTCGAACTCCTGACCTCAAGTGATCCGCCCGCCTCGGCCTCCCAAGGTGCTGGGATCACAGGCCTGAGCCACCGCGCCCAGCCCATAGTGTACAACCTTTACAGTTTTCAAAGTGCTTCCTCATCTGTTCCTCATTCGATCTCTGCACCTACACCGTGAGACAGGCACGGCAGGGGTTACTCTCTCCATTTCACAGGCCAAAGGCTAATCTTCTCTACTGGCCCTTTCTGGTTGAATTGCATCTTTCTAGAGGTGGGGCTGGGCTGGGGCTGGACCCTGGAAAAATCTTCAGGAATTACCTCCTTAGGATGAGACCATCCCTGCTCTGCACCTTCCCCACCTCCCAACCCCCAGCTCCTCCCAGCTCCAGCGAAAAGCTTTGGCCTCATCTTGGGACACTTAACCAGGCCTATTATATGCAAGGTATCCCAGGCAGCTGCTGCCCTCCCTCCACCCAACCCCATTTTCCTCTATCCCTCTGCCCTAAGATTCACAGATACCAGGAATCCAGAGTTATTCAGCAGCCCACCAGGGAGCCTCTCTAGCATGCAAATTTACTGAGCGTGCTTTGAAATTCAGCACAAAAGTGAATGTGATTCAAAGGAGTTCATAGTCTGGGGAGGGGAGTTGGCAGAGCAGACGTGTAAGCAAATGATGACATCAGTACAACAAGAAGGGCTGGGTGGGGGAGACTTCTAATTGTGCGGGGGCCCAGGAGCAGCTGCTATTCTGCTGTCTTTCCAGGAGTTTGGCAAATCCAGGAGAGAGGACCAAGTGGAAAGGGCTGGAGGAAAGAAAAAACCCAGTGCATCAAGTTCCCTGGGACTAGGCCAGAGCTTGGGGTGAAGAGCAAAAAGAGGCACACTGGGAGAAGTGGCTAAAGAGTGGGTTGGGTTGGATTCTGGATGGCTTTGTTACTCTTCTAAGAAGTCTAGACTCTTCAATAAAGCATATATATGCATATATAAATGATATATGAATATATGTGTATATGTGTGTGACTATGTAGAAACACACGTACACATATACACTGGTATCAGGTAAAATGCTGTTTTTAGATGCTGGAGAACTAACACATACAAGAGAAAAAAAACAGGTCATAAAGTCATCCAATTTACTTGAACTTCTCATGTATAAGTATTATGCAGTACAAAGAATATTATGCTCATTTTTCTATGTGCCAGGTTGTCTTTTCTTTTTTTAATTTTTTTGACACGGAGTCTCGCTTTGTCACACAGGCTGGAGTGCAGTGGTGCCATCTCAGCTCACTGCAACCTCTCCCTCCCGGGTTCAAGCGATTCTCTTGCCTCAGCTTCCCGAGCAGCTGGGATTACAGACACCTGCCACCACGCCTGGATAATTTTTGTATTTTTAGTAGAGACGAGGTTTCACCATGTCGTCCAGGCTGGTCTCGAACTCCTGACCTCAGGTGATCCGCCTGCGTCGGCCTCCCAAAGTGCTGGGATTACAGGCGTGAGCCACCGCGCCCGGCCCAGATTGTTTGTTTTATTTGATTACGCAATGAATTCTCTTCTTGAAGTTTGCCTTTCTTCTCTTTTTCCTGTCCCTTTCTTTTTACTGTATCAATAGTTGTCTGACCCAAACCTCAACAAGTAGAAGGAATTTTGGACTGAAATGTTTCCGTTCACTAAGTCTCAATTGTGTTCTTGGAAAGGTGCTGGCACAGCTGAGGGACACCCCAGCTGTTAGTTGAGTTTGTGAATTGCAGATCCTGCTCCAGAGTCAGTGAAATTTCTTTTTCCCTTATACTATCTCAACTTTACGCAGCCAACCCTGTGTACCCAATAATAGCTCAATTTAGTGGCATCCGCTGAAGTCTTGTGTAGAGAAGTTTTCCCTCTGGATTTCCCCTTTACTGAAGAAAAATGGGGAGACCCAGACAAGGGTCCCGGGACTACGCTTCCCAGCCGCCTCCGCCCGGCGCTCAGTCCAACTTCCCTTACAGGGATGGCCCCTGGCATCTTGGCCCCGCCCATCCCCAGCGCCATATTGCGAACTACAATTCCCAGCTGCCTCCATGCGTCGGACCCTTCAAAATGGGCTTCCCAGCAGCCTCTCGGGCGAAGAGCCCCGCCCTTCGGAGCTGCTCTCCAGGTCGACCCGGCGCACTCTTCCTGCCCCCTGCCCCGTCACGTGATGCAGTCCCGCCAACCGGCACGGGGAGGAGGGCAGCGGGCGGTGGCCGGGGGCGGGCAGGCCGTGGGGGGCGGACCCCAGAGGGGGCGGAGCCCGGCCCGGCAGCCGAGCAGCCTGGCAACGGCGGTGGCGCCCGGAGCCCGAGGTGGGTGCGCGCTCACGGCTGGCCTGGCTCGGAGCCGGGCACTGCGGGGACCCGTGGTGAGGGGATCGGGAGGAGGAAGTTGGGACTCCTTGGGCCAGCGGGTCGCGCGGGGCCTTGCCGCACCGTCAGGGTTGGGTGGGGGTTTCGTCCAGGCGCCGTCGCTGTCCCCGCGGGGCAGGGCTGAGGCCAGGGAGCAGCAGGCAGGTACCTCCAGCTTCCTCCCGTTCTCCCCGCCCAAGGTGGCCGGCCGGCGGCGGGCGAAGGTCGGGACGGGGGTAGGGGTTGGCTGGCCGTGGAGCTGGGGGCGGACGTCTCAGCCACTGCCTGGACTTTGCTTCCCCGTCCCGGGGCGGTGAGTGGGCCGGGCGTCCGCCCTGCCTCCCCGGCGACGCTCCGCGGCTGGTCCTCGCCTTGGCCCTCCGCACGGAGCGGGCGTCCGCCGCATCCCCGGTGGGCCCTGCGGAGCGGCCGCAGCCCGGCACTGGCCGCGAAGCCTCGATGGCCGCTCTCGGCCAGTGTTTCTGTGTCATACACGAGAGGTTTATCTGCTTTTGCAACAGTTGAGGGAAGATCTTAGAGGGAACAGTTCCCTGATACGCAGTCGGAAGTATGTACAGGCACGAGCAAGCGCCCGTGGCCGGGTTGCCTCCCTTAACTGTCTTTTGCTGCGCTCAGGAAGTGAAAACTAATTTTAGTATTTGCCTAAGCAAGTAAGAAGTGAATCTGCTGCAAAAATTATATTAGAGCTTTATAGACGCACGCATCGTTTGAGGCGAAGTGGGTTGCGACTGGTTTTGAAACAGATACACCAGATCTTCACAAGAATAAAATTATAGCATTTTAGAATTGACTGGCACCCTGAAGTTTACATTGTTCATTTGTTTCCTGGATGGGGGAACTGAGGCCCAGAGAGGGTAACTAATATGTCCCGGGCTTCAGGGCAACTTAATGGCAAAGCTAATATCACAAGCCAGCTCTTTGGGGGTATCTTGGTGTCTGTCTAGTCTGGATTCTTTTTACCACAGCTCAGTATTATTCCTTGTGAAATAAGCACCTTAGAGTCTTGAGACTGAGCCAGCAATTTTGCTAGACTGCAAACCATTTTGAATTTCCTTCAAAATCGGTTTACCAACCAAATAAGACAATCAGGCCTGTTACTTTGCAGACACGTTTGCCTTCATCCAACATATATATTGGGCACGATCATGTATTCACCAGATTTGATTCTGAATGGCTTTTGGCTGCTTCACAAAATCAAATCTACTTTTCAGAGATTCCACACCATGGGGGAGATTTGAACCAGTGGTGCTGCCTGCAGCACCAGTGTATAGTAGCCTCCCGGGTGCTTGAGGGTGGATAACATTCATGGGGGGCTTGTAGATTCTAGTGTAGTTAGTAAATGATTGGTCTCTTTAACTTAAAGTTCTAACTACATTTATTAAGTTGTCGATGGTTTCATTCATTCATCAAACACAAGAATGCCAACGGTGGGCACTGGGAAGACAGCAAAGAGCCCCACTGCTGAGGTCCCTGCCTTATAGAGTTTATATGTGGGGAGGCACACAATAAAAAAATAAACAATGATATATTTTCTGGCAGAGATGAGCGCTATGAGAAAAAATAGAGCTCTGAAACCTTACAATGACAGTAAAACAGGCTGGCATGATTGAGAATGACTTGGGCATTACTTTGAATTTCTAGTTTTAGATTGCCAGCTGCTGCTCCAGTAAAGGAAATAAATCCAAAAGTAAATCTCTGAATCAAAGAGATTTTTTGGAGTCATCATTTCTCCAATGAGTGTCTTTTAGATGGTAAGCTCATCCCAGCCTCATTTTTACTCACATTTCCCCCCTCCCCCGACATGCAAACAGTAAGTGATTTCAAATACCTAGAGAGGTATTTTTCAAATCCTTTGCTGTTTTCATAGTTAGATAGCTGACTGTAGCTACAGAAAGCTCTGCTGAGGTCAATATTGGTTGTTGATTTCATGCCAGTGTCTGCTGGACTCTCAGGCTACCTTGCACAAGGGTTTCTCTTCCTGTGCAATGGTTTGTACTGTGAACCTCTTATCTGAAATGATCATCAGTCCTTGTGTGGTTTGTAAAGAAACTAGTTTATTTTGAAATAGCTCAAGAGAAAAGAAGCACTCATTCTTAGGAACAAGAGTGCTCGCTAATAAAATGGCATTAATGAGAGTTGACTGTAAAAGTTCATCTGTTTAATACCTTCTAAGTTCTCTCATATTCTGTATGTTCAATGGCTTCAAAGCAAAATTTTAAACTTTTACAGGTCTGAAAAATAATTAAAGTTACAAAAAATACTTTAATATTTTTTGTTCCAAAATGAGAGGCAGATTAACAAAATGTAGTTACTTAGAAACCACTGAAAACACATGGTTCTTGCTCTTATTGAGGGCTCCAAAATAAAGAGAAAAGTGGAGACTCTTCAACGATTAATAGGTGACATTTTAAAGGGGTAACCAGAGGATTTCAAAGGCTGGAGTTTCTCATTTCTAAAGTTTATTCGATTTTGTAACAGAATAATAGATTGTTTTCATTATTCTTTAGTAATTTTCCTTTCCTGTTTTCGACCTCTTTGAAGTTCTGCTTTCATTATTTTCTAGTTTTCTAGTTCTTTATTTCCTTTTTGGCAGATGTGGGGGATAGGGACCGTCATTTGCCTAGAAGATTTTGACTCTGGATTGGGCAGCCTGCCCCAATTTGAATCCTGGACCTAATATTATCTGTGTGACTTTAGGCAAGGTACTTAACTCTGTGCTTTAGTTTCCTTATCTGTCAAATGAGAATAATAATAGTACCTTTCTCAAAGGGTTGCTGGAGGGACTCAGTGAATAATCTATGCTAAGTGCTTAGAAAAGTGTCTTGCATGTAGTAGACATTAAAGAAAAGCTGTTATTGACTTGAACGATATGGAACTCTTTTGTTTTTAAGAAAAAACATTATTCTAGCTATGTCTTAATAAACTTTTGGAATCCAGTAGCTTGCTTTTCTCGACATTTCTCTGCATTTCCTTGTTGGCACGAGCTTTTGGTTCCAGGCGACGCTGGCAGCAGTGTCCTCAGTTCTTGCAGTGCTATATTCCCTTTACCATTTGGACTTAGAAATTTCTTGAGGCCAAATTTTGTTGCTACAAACAATAATAGAGCAAGAGAGGCCTTCTTCTAGTTTATCTGCCTTGAAAGTGAGAGTGTATCAGGAGACCCAGTAGGAGTTACTGAGTTAGGTCCCGTTGTCATCCTGTAGTTGGGGGAAGATTTTTCATTGGAAATCTTTGCAGTGTATTTTTCCACTGTGAGTACCACGACAGTCTCATCTTTTTCTTTTTAAGAATGCGGAGGCATCTCTTTAGATAATTGGCATTGTGTACTACTAGTGCTTTCTATTTCTACCAGAGGAACTATGGTAAATGAGCCTTTTGTTTGTGTGAGGTGGTAGAAAGCTTCCTGCATTTGGATTCCAGAAGCTGAGTTCAGGTCCCAGTTCTCTTCCTTAACTCTGTGTCACTGGACAAGTCATTTAACCTTGCTGCTAGTGGCTCTTCCATCTGTAAGATAGAGCTAATAAAACCTGCCCTGCCAAGTTTCCAGAGTTCGTCAGAGAATCAAATGTGCCTCAGAGCCCTTTGTAAAGTGTGCAGCATTATTATTATTGCATGAATGTGTTGTATAAGCAGTTGCTATTTGGAGAACTGGTATAAGAGGGCAGTTGTCCTTCCTGTTCTTGGACTGTCTTCCCTGTGGCTGTAGGTGTGGCCTCTCTGCCTCAATCTCCCTCTTCTGTCATCATTAAAATATGCAGGTATTTATATTGCCTCTTTCATAGGGGCCTGATGTCACTGGTATACCATAACAAGTTTTTGTTTTATGTATTCCTAAAATGGTAGTAGTGTATAACCAACAATCACAGGGTGACAGCAAGGCAAGCTCAGCCTCAGGGAGTGTTGCCTGCCTCTCCCAAGTGTCTCAGAATGGAAGACTTTCTCTTTTCCAATCGAGACCTGACCGCAGCTCCTGAGTCCATACTAGACTGGATGCTTGTGCTTCTGGGGTTAGAATAAAAAGCGATCCAGGCTCTGGGGAAGAGATCGTTGATAGCTCCCCAGGTCTGTACCATCCTCCTTGCTGGAACAGGGCGGGCTCCTGAGTGATAGGGCAGGCGCCTGAGCGGCCTTTTCTCGTTAAAGTTGTTTCTCAGTATCTTGAAATGTCTCTATAAGTTGCACTTTGCAATGAATTTCATGTACTTGTATTAGTTTAGTATTGCTGTTCCTTGACTGTTTGTCTTAATAGGTAACTCCTACATATTTCAATATGTTTTTCATTTTCTATGATTGTAATAAAAAGGGCGAGGTTGGAGATATTTTTTCTGATTGTCTGAAACCTAAGATGGTCCTATACACACAGTAGACATTTAGTAAACATTATTTAACTTGAACTAGACAAAGGAGGCCAGCTTAGAATTGTTCACGCATGATCATTGTAACCAATTCTGTTGCATGTCTAGAGATCATGCTCCCTGTCTGCCAGATGAAATGGAGCTCATGCTTAACCTTTCTTGCCGTGGTCAAACAGCAAATGAGAAAGTTCTTTGAATCAGTCATTGTCTTGCCACCCTTTTCTTCTCAGCTTCTTGATTTTTGAACTCTTGGCATGAGCAGTTTGAGTGCAGATTAGTTTTTGCTTTGCTTGCTAGTATGTTTGGGGTGGGAAGTTGAAGGGGGAATAATTGAAAGTAAAAATAAAAGTTGTTTGTAACTCATTCATCTCTTATCCCCTTGCCTCCAAACCCTGACAGCACACAGCAATGCCCTTTCTTTAGCATGTGATAATTGTTATATTTTGATAGCATGTCCTTGAACTTTTTTGTGAGAAGGAAGCATTGTTTATTTCCCAGAGCCTTTTGCTTGGAATGTAATGGATTGCTACATCAGTTATCCTTTCTCCTTCTTGGGAGATGTAGAGGCAGAGGTGGGTTATAAGGTAGATTCTTAGCATCAGGTGGTGGTGCTTTAAATTCCCTTATATGACTTTTAAATTGCTTTATGGCCCTGAGACAACTTAGGTGGGGATTTAGGAGAATAGGTACTATGCTGGAATCCAGCAGGCCTGGAATTGGCCCAAGCTCTTTTACTGAAATAAGAAATGTACCTGCCTGCACAGCAGTGACACTTGGCCATGACATGAAATATACCTGCGTGTCAGTACTGTTTGTGGATAACAGTAAGAAGGAAAGTTTGCACTTGGTTTCAGTGAGACCCCAGGAGGGCGCTGCGGTTAACACGGGTTATGTGACTAGGAGGATATGAGAAACCCCAGCCAGTATTCCATTTTGAGTTTCCTGGTTCTGAGGTGTTCCTTGCCCATGTCAGTGGTTCTGGATCTGGGAGAGAAAGCACAGGTCCCTACTGCCCTAACAAAGGGAGGACTGACCGTTGGTGCTGGCCCCCACCTCTTTGAATCCCTTGCTTGGAGAGAGAACTGATTTTTTCAAAGTTGAAGCTGAGTCTAACTCTGCTGGACATGTCCTTCCTTCACTATATCAACTCTAATAATCTCCCCAGAGATTCCCATTACGCCTATGACATGAAACAGGTTTTTCTTATTGATGGGGATTGCCCTTGCTCCCCGGGAGCTGGTGAAACAGGCAGAATTTCAAGCCCCATCCTCACCCACTGAGACCCACCACCGACTCCTTAAGCTGAATGTGAATTTTAATGAGGCCCCCAGGTGATTTTGCAGTAAATTAAAGTTCGGAAATAGTCTAATAGTACCAGCTCATATCCTGGCTTCCCAGTCCTTTAAGATAGCGCTAGCCAATAGAGAATGTGTAATTTAAAATTTTCTAGTAGCCACATTGAACAAGTAAAGAGACAGGTGAAATCAATTTTAATATATTTAACACAGCATATGCGAAATATTTCAATGTGTCATCGACATAATAATGACACGTTTTTCCTTTTTTGGTACTAAATTGTCAATCAGGTGTATATTTTACATTATAGCCCATCTCAGTTTGGATTAGCCACAGTTCAAGTGCTCAGGAGCTACAGCTGTGGAGAGATACATTTGGTCTTGATTTGCTGAGGATTTCATCAGATTCACTGTCAATGCTTAAATAGCCGCCTCAGTCATAACTTACATTAATATTAGGTGTAATCTTTGCCAAGTCCTTAGCCCAGTGCTTTTACATCAGGTCTCATATGAATCCTCACAGCATCGCTTTGAGGTAAAAACTGTTAAGATCCCCACTGAGTTTCAGAGAGGTTAGGTCTAAGCTGAAGCGTTTAGGAAGCAGCAATATCAGGATTTGAACCCAGGCAAGTCTGACTTCTGGGTTCGCAGCCTCCGCTGCAACTTCCTGCAGCTCTCATGACTACAGGGTTTTTTCTCGGTTTCAGTTTTTAGTTTTGTAAGCCATATTAAAAAGGCACCATTGGTATATGTATGAAATGCAATCTTCTTTCTTGAGGGGAACTTCAAAGAACTCGAGGAATGCCTCTTTCTTCTCTGGCTTTTCAGAGCGGGTACAGAGTCCCTAAACAGAAGTTTCCTCATAGAGGGAATACCACGGACCAGGGGATTGCCTTTCCTGCTGCTCATTAGAATCACTTGGGGAGTTTTACATACTTGCTGCCCTGGGCATCGCCCACAGATATTCGAACTTAATTGATCTGGGCTGAGACTCTGACATCTGCATTTTTAAAAAGTGGTCCCAGCGTGCAGCACTACCAGGAGTGCTTCTCCAACTTCATTGCCTTATGAATCACCTGGACTTCGAGTTGAAACACAGATTCTGACTCAGTGGTTCCGGGATGGGCCCGGAGAGCTTTTTCTTCTCATTTCCATCAAGCTCCCAGGTGATGCCAACAGTGTTGCTCTGTGGCTCCCACTCAGAGCAGCAAGCCACATCATAATCACCTGAGGGGTTTTTGCAAAACTACAAATTCCTGGCATCATGCCTGGAGTTTCTGATTCAGTAGGTCTGGGGTGGGGCCCAAGATCTTTACTTGAGAAGGCTCTTGCTTTCAATGTTTCACCATAAAGTATTGTGTTTACTCTAGGTTTTGTGTAGGGGCACTTCTAGTGTACATTTTTTTCGGTCATAAGTGGATGTTGAGTTTTATCAAACCCCTTTTCTTCCTTTATGGAGATAGGTTTTTGGTTTGTGTTTTTGTAGAGAGGGCTTCTTACTGTGTTACCCAGGCTGGTCTCAAACTCCTGTCCTCAAGCAATTCTCCTGCCTCAGTCTCCCAAAGTGCTTAGGATTACAGGCGTGAGGGAGAACCTGTGTTTTCCCTCCTTGAACTTGTTAATGTGGTAGGCTATTTTAAGGGATTTTCTAATATAACTTTGTAGCATTAACTAAGTTTGTATTGCTGGGATAAACTCAACAGGGTCATGTTCTTTCTTACTGCTGGGTTTGATTGCTAATACTTTCTTTAGGATTTTTACATCTTATATACATAAGATTTGGTATTAGTTTTCCTGTGCTGTCTTGGTCTAGTTTAATATCATGCTTATGCTAGCCTTATAAAGTGAGTTGAGGTATTCCCTTTTTCTGTTCTCTGGAAGTTTGTATAAGATTGGAGTTACTGGTTCCTTGAATGTTGCTAGAACTTGCACATAGAGCTGCCTGGGCCTGGAAGATTATAAACTACCAGCAAATGTCTGCCAAATCTATAGCTGTGTCTGTCTTTTCATTCCTGCATCCTACTATTGTTTGTTTGTGCCCTCCTTTTTTCTTTATTAGTCTAACCAGAGGTTTGTCAGTTGTGGTTATGGCACCAACTTGATAATATAATTATGTTCATTTGTTTCCCTTTTAGGGCTTTTCCCCCGCTTTTTTGATTAATTTTTAACGAGTAAAAACTTTATATGATTTTAAAGTCAAATTTATTTCAAGGTATATTCAGAAAAGTCTTGCTTTCACCCCATCTCTGACCAGGTATTCTGTTTCTTTTCCCCCCGTAGATGATCAATCTTATTAGTTTGTTCTTCTAAGTATCTTTTGCAAATTTGAGCAAGCACGTACATGTATTTTCCCCTTTTCTTGCACAAAAACATATTTCATACACTATTCAGCCTCTTGCCCTTTTCACTTAAAGAATATACCAGGAATCATTCTTCATTTTCTCCTCCTTTCTTTAGATTTATTCTGCTGTTTGGATGTTTCAAAACATAGTATTTTCATGATTATTTAGTTGTGATATTTTCTATTATGATTATTTCATTCACCTGCGAGCTGTTTAGAAGTATATTTTTACTTACAAATGTATTTTCTAGGTATTTTCAAAACTGATTTACAACTTAACTGCATTATGGTGAAAGAGTATGATGTGAACACTCGTAGTTCTTTGAAATTTCTCAAGGATAGGCTTATGTGGTATTTTTGTGGCTGGCTTCTTTCACTTAGCATACTGCTTTTTATATTCATTTTTGTGTTGTTGCATGTATCAGCAGTTCCTGACTTTCTGTTGCTGAGTAGTATTCCATAGTATGGTTATAATGTAATTTATTCATTCAGTAGTTGATCATTTGAGTTGATTCAGTTTTTGGCCATTTTGAAAAAAAGCTGCCATGAACATTCACATACAAGTCTTTGTGTGGACTCATGCTTTTATTTGCTTTGTGTAAATACTTAGGTGTGGCATTGCTGGGCCATATGTTTAGTGTATGTTTAACTTTACAAGGAACTGTCAAACTGTTTTCCAAAGTGGCCATGCCATTGTGCCATTTTGCATTCCTACTGGCTTTAATTGTCTGCCTTTAAAATGTTAGCCATTTGACTGGGTGTATAATGGTATCTCATTGTATTTTTAACTTACAAATTCCTAGTGACTAGTAATAGTGAGCATGTCTTTATGTGCTTTTGGCCATTAAGTTTATATTCTTTGGTGAAGGATTAGCTGAAATCTTTTGCCCATTTCTTATTAAATTGGATTGTCTGTCTGAAGTTGTGAGGGTTCTTTTTATATTCTGGATACAAGTACTTCATCAGATATGTGATTTGCAAGCATGTTCTCTCAAACTGTGGTTTGTCTTTCATTTTCTTAACTGTGCCTGTGCAAGAGCAAGGAGTTTTGATTTTGATGAAGTCCTATTTACTTTTTCCCCTGTTATGGTTTGAGTTTTTGTGTTTTAAGAAATCTTTACTTAACCTAAGTTCACAAAAATTTTCCCCTGTGTTCCTTCCAGAACTTTTTTAGTCCTGCTCTTATGTTTAGATCTGTTTTGGCAGACAGATCTTTCCAACCCCTGGTGTTTATACCTGTGTGATCCCCTTCCCTTGAGTGTGAGCAGGACCTGTGACTTGCTTCTAGAATATAGACTAGAATATGGAAAAAGTGTAGGGATTCTACAGATATAATTAAGGTCACAACCAGTAGATTTTGAATTAATCAAAAGAGAAGTTATCCTGGGTAGGCCTGAATTAATCAGCACAAAACCCTTAAAAGAAGGTCTGGGTCCTCCCCGAGGTGAGATTCTCTCTGCTGACTTGTTGATGTGAGCAGCCACATTGAGGAAGGCCACATAGAAAGGAACTGCAGGTGGTCTCTAGGAACTTAAAGCTGCTTAGCAAAAAGCCAGGGCCTTCAACCATGCAGCCTAAAGGAAATGAGTTCTACCAACACTCTGAATGAGCTTGGAAGCAGATTTTCCCCAGTTGAGCCTCCAGATGAGAATGCAGCCTGGCCATTACCTTGATTGCAACTTTGTGAGACCCTGAGCAGAGGACCCAGCTAAGCTGTGCCTGGACACCTGACCCACAGAAACTGTGAGATGATAAATATGTGCTGTTTATGGCTGCTAAGTTTGTTATTCAGCAATATAAAACTAGTATGTCTATGTTCCATTTCAAGTTAATTTTGTATATTTTGTGAAGTAAGGGTAAAGATTCATTTATTTTTCCATATGGACATCAAACTGTTCCAGCATCATTTGTGGGAAAAGGCCCACACATTTTGGTAATTTTGTTGAAAATCGATTGACCATTGCTAGGACCTCAAAAAGAAGGGCCTAATTATAGTCTCTGTTCTGTTCCATTGATCTGTATGTCTATCCTTATACCAGTACTGCAGTGTCTTGGATTACTGAGGCATTATAATAAGTCTGGGGATCAGGTAGTGGAAGTACTGCAACTTTTTTTTTTTTTTCTTTTCAAGATTGTTTTGAATATTCTTGGTCGCTTGCCTTTCCATACAAATTTTGGAATCATCTTGTCCAAGCCTGTTGGGATTTTGATAGGGATTTCATTGACTTTGTAGATCAATATTGACATCATGACAATTAGGAGTCTTTGATCCTTGAGCATGCGATATGTATCTATATATCTATATCTATCTATCTATCTATCTATCTATCTATCTATCTATCTATTTTTGTTTTGAGATGGAGTTTCGCTTTTGTTGCCCAGGCCGGAGTGCAATGGTGCAATCTCAGCTCACTGCAACCTCCGCCTCCTGGGTTCAAGCGATTCTCCCGCCTCAACCTCCTAAGTAGCTGGGATTACAGGCACCCACCACCACACCCAGCTAATTTTGTATTTTTAGTAGAGACGGGGTTTCTCCATGTTGGTCAGGCTGGTCTTGAACTCCTGACCTCAGGTAATCTGCCCGCCTCGTCCTCCCAAAGTGCTGGGATTACAGGCATGAGCCACCACGCCTGGCCCAAGCATGCAATATTTCTCCATGTATTTAGGTCTTTAATTTCTCTCAGCAATCTTTTGTAGCTTTCAGTGTGTGATTCTTGGACGTATTTTGTTCAGTGTTTCCCTAAGTATTTCATTTTTTTTGGTATTGCAAATGACATTTTTAAAATAAAGTTTTTTGAGACAGGGTCTTGTTCTGTTACCTAAGCTGGAGTGCAGTGGCATGATGGGGGCTCACTGTAGCCTCAACCTCCTGGGCTAAAGTGATCCTCCCTCCTCAGCCTCTCAAGTAGCTGAAGACTACAGGTGCATGCCCCCATGCCCAGCTAATTTTTTTTTTTATGTTTTGTAGAGATAGGGTCTTGCTGTATTGCCCAGGCTGGTCTCAACTTCCTGGGCTCAAGTAGTCCTCCTGCCTCAGCCTCCCAAAGTGCTGAGATTTCAGGCATGAACCATAGCACTTGGCCAGTATTTTTATATTTCAGTGTTCATATGTTCATTGCTAACAATACAAATATAATTAATTTTTATATTGGCTTTGTGTTTTATGCAGCCTTACTAAATTTACTTATTCTAGTAGTTTTTTTGTAGTATTCTTAGGATTTTTTTTGCATACGTGATTATGTTGTCTGTAAATACAGTTTTACTTCTTTTTTCCAATATGTTATGTGTTTTGAACTTGCTAGAAGCTCTAAAAGATGTTAAATACAAGTGATAAGAGTGACCGTCCTTGCCTTGTTCCCACTCTTATTGGTGAAAGAAGAAATGCTTTCTAAATGTGATGTCAGCTGAAGGTTTTTCATAGGTGCCCTTGACAATTCCTGATTTCCTGAGGGTGTTTTTAAAAATCATGGATAGATGTTGAATTACGTTAATAGAAGCCACGTCTCAGATACAATCTTCAGGAAGATAGCACACCTCATGAATAGTCTTACTGACTATACATATCACCACATTTATACCCATTCTTAACCACCACTACCCAGCTTTTCCTCCTAGTGTCGATAACAGAATTTCCATCTGGATCTTGGGAATTCTTTGTGGAGCAGCATATACTGCTCCTTCAAAAGATATAGAACTTCTCTGCGAGATTCACATGTATCATTATTTTAGAACTGGAATTTCTTCATCCTCTCTTTCCTTGCCATTCTTTTAACACTGGTTTTGGTTCTTCTTCATCTTCTTGCCTTTTTTATTTCTGCCTTTTTTTTTTAAGTTATTTCTGCCCCATCTGTGAAACCTTGTCTGCCAATAGTGCCAAGTTATAAAAATATGTACGTTCAGTCCTTTCACCTTCTTCTGTAACAAGGATAGGTGGTTGTTTGTATTTGTGACTGGAAGAAGTAACTGCTCCAAGTATGAAGATAACTATTGTCCATACTCTCTAGGTCATGGCAAGTCTTTCTCCTTCTGATTCTCCCAGGATCCTAATTAAGCCATCTTTGGGGATTCCCTTTGCATACTCCTTCTCTACTATGGCAAACTGCCTGCTGGGCAAGCTGCTACTCCTACTACTTATCTCTGCTAACCTTCAAGGTCAACCTGCTCTTGCAAGTTAGGACTAATTAAGATGTATCAAGCCCAACATTCTCAACAATCAAAAGACCCTAGGCAGCGTTCCAAAAGCCCCATGTAGAGGAAGGTCAGGAAGTTCCAAATCCAAATTATTCAATGTATTTTGGAACTCTTCTTTGGATTGACTTCAGAGACCATGGCACCTTTAAAAAAATATCCTCGCACCTTTAAAAAAAATATCCTCAAAGGCTCTAGGCCAAAATCATTTTGTATCACCTCTATTAATATATAGAATGGGCACCGGTGCTGTGTGGAGCATTGGTTTTGGTTTAAAAACTAAGATATGGTTAAAGTTCATGAGATGGTACCTTATGTAGCTTTAAATTCCAAAGGCAGTTTCAAAAGAATAATTCAAAGAATACTTTGAACAGTGGCCACATTGCTGGAATTTGTGTACACCATCAAAGGGGACTACTTTGAAGAATAACTCAGCTATATATGATCTGACAGGCTTTTTAACAAATGCCTCATTACATCATAGTTGCACCTCATGGGGTGTTTTGTGCACTAGTAATAAAAACTTTCTCCTTTTAAAAGATAGTTTTAATAAAGACTAAGTGGATACAAATAAATAGTAGACAATCAAGGGTTGTGCTGTTTCAGTGACTCACAGACATGGATTTCAGGGGAAAAAGCCTATTTGTTGACTCATCTTTAAAGTGAAGTCTAGGGTTCTTCTTTGTGATCATCAGATTTTATCACGTGGATGAAATTCCGAAAAGATTTTTTTTATCCAGCTGTGCAAGCAGGAGGCATGATGTCCTCATTTTAATATGATCATCTATGACAGAATGAGAATGACAGATATCTCTCTGTTAGTGGATGAGAGGGCCGGTCAGATTGCCTAGATTTCAGTTCCACCTTTGACAGTTATCAGCAGACAAATTGTTTAACCTTCCTGTTCCTTGTGTTTGTCAGTTGTCATATGATGATAGTAATACCTAGTTGCCTTTTAAGGTTTTGGTGGGGATTAAATGACTTAATCTGTGATTAGAACAATGTCTGACAGGTAGTAGATGATCTGTAAATGAAAGCCGTGATCATTAGCATAAGCAGATACTCTGTTTTGCTTTAATTGTATCACCTCTGTTATTGTCTTTATTACTATTTAACCTTTTTTATACATATTAATTATCTTTATTGTTATCTAAACATTTGTTTGTCATCTTCCCAACTCAGTTTTTAGCTCCTTGAAGACATATCTCAAATTTTTTTGGTTGAGGGGAGGGGGATCTCTCCATTGTGGTCCAGAGTAGCTGCCCACTATATAGTTACTGATTGTGAACTCTTTGGAAACAAGATTTAAATAATGATATATGCTGAGTTAGGAGTATCTCAGAATGATTGGCTTGTTGTCATTTCATTATTTCTTCTAAAAAACCATATTATTATTTCAGTACTAGTTAATTTCATAGGTATTCATTGAATGCTTATGGATAGATTGACAAATGAAATTGTTCTGAATGTAACCATATGTTGACATGACCATTTTGTAGATTGTTAATTTCTGTAGCCAACCTCCTGCCTATTATGGGTTGAATTGTGTCCCCTAAAAAGATATACTGAAGCCCTAGTCCCTATTTCCTCAGACTGTGGTCTTGTTTGTTACTGCAGTTGTAGTTAGTTAAGATGAGGTCATGCAGCACTGGAGTAGGGTGGACTCCTCATCCAGCATGACTGGGGTCCTTATGAAAGAGGAAAGCACCATGTGAAAACACAGACACACAGGGAGAAAGCCATGTGACAACAGGCAGAGAGATTGGAGTGGTGAAGCTGCAAGCCAAGGAATGCCAAGGATTGCAGCCACCACCAGAAGCTAGGGAGAGGCAAGGAAGCATTCTCCCCTAGAGGCTCCAGATGGCACATGGCCTAGCTGACACCTTGATTTTGGACTTTGGGCCTCCAGAACTGTGAGAGAATTTATTTCTGTTCTTTTAGGCCATCCAGTTTGTGGGACTTCTTTACAGCAGCCCCAGGACACCAATAGGCTGCCCATCTGCTTGAATTAGAGTGTTGACAAGCTTGGGATTTCATTTCAAATGGTGGATTTGCCTATGTTTTCATCTGTTATCCATCTGCTCCAGATACTTTGATTTAAATATATAAATATAAATACATATTTATATATTTAAATATAATTTATATAATTTATAATTTATAATTTAAATATATATTAAATTATATATTTATATATAATTTATAAATATATATAAATTATATATATTTATAAATTATAAATATATATAAATTATATATATAAATTATAAATATATATAAATTATATATATTATATAAATTATAAATATATATAAATTGTATATAAATTATAAATATATATAATTTATATATATTGTATATAAATTATATATAATATATAAATTATATATAATATATAATTATAAATATATATAAATTATATATATTATATATAATTATATATATATAATTATATATATTATATATAATTTATAAATATATATAATTATATAATATATAATTTATAAATATATATATAAATTATATATAATATAATTATATATATATAAATTATATATTATATATAATTTATATATATATAAATTATATATAATATATATATATATAAATTATATATATATTATATATAATTTATAAATATATATAAATTATATATAATATATAAATTATATATATAAATTATATATTATATATAAATTATAAATATATATAAATTATATATATTATATATAAATTATATATATTATATATAATTTATAAATATATATAAATTATATATATTATATATAAATTATAAATATATATAAATTATATATATTATATATAAATTATAAATATATATAAATTATATATATTATATATAAATTATAAATATATATAAATTATATATATTATATATAAATTATAAATATATATAAATTATATATATTATATATAAATTATAAATATATATAAATTATATATATTATATATAAATTATAAATATATATAAATTATATATATTATATATAAATTATAAATATATATAAATTATATATATTATATATAAATTATATATATTATATATAAATTATAAATATATATAATTTGCATATATTATATATAAATTATGAATATAAATAATTTGTATATATTATATATAATTTATAAATATAAATAATTTGTATATATTATATAAATTATAAATATATATAAATTATATATATTAAATTAATATATATTTAATATATAATATATTAAATATATATTAAATGTATATTAAACATATATTAAATATATAAAATATATATTATATATATTAAATATATTAAATATATAAAATATATATTATATATATTAAATATATTAAATATATATATTTAATATATATTTCCCATACCTGATCTGGCAGCAAATATATATTTATATATGGCAGCAAATATATATTTTCATATATATATATGAAAATCTGGCACAAAAATACGGTTCTTACATGCATGCCAGGAATGGGAGACATTTCCAAAGATGCTTATAAAAGCACTGTTTATAATTGAAACCTGGAAACAGCTCAAATGATCACTGGGAGGAGAATGGAAAAACCAAGTGCAAAGCAGTGGACTGCTATGCAGCTGTGAAAATGAGTGGAACACAACTATATGCATCAACATTTATGACTCTCTCAACACTATGTGAGAAAAGCAAGTGGCAGAAGAATATATAATGATTCCATTTACATAAGACTTCAGAAACATGGAAAATCATATTATTTAGGGATGTATACATGTGGAAAATTTTAAAGATATGCAAGGGAATATAAACCTAAAAATCAGCCCTAGGGAGGTAGGTTGGAGTACCTTTAATGACTGATGACTAACTTCTCCAAAGTCATGAAAGTTTATGAAGGTGATGCTACATTTGTTTCTTCACTGAATACTGAGTACCCAAACTGTGCTTTGTGCTGGTGCCAGAATGGAAAACGTGGTCCTTGGCCTTAGGAAGTTCTAGAAATCTAAGAGACGGGACACAAAATGTCAAGGCATAAGTACAGGGTAAGAAATGAAATACAATCGTCCCTTGGTATTTGCGGGAAACTGGTTCCAGGACTCCCGAGGATACCAAAATCCTTGGATGCCCAAGTCCTTGATATAAAATGGCATAGTATTTGCATATAACCTTGCATATCCTCCTGTGTACTTTCAGTCCTCTATCGATTACTTATAATACCTAATACAATGGAAATGCTATGTAAATACAAATAAAAATTAGTATTTGAAGTATTTTTCTATTTGTATTATTTGTATTTGTATTATTTTTTGTCATACTGTTTTTTGTGTTTCTTCCCAAATATTTTTGATCCGCAGTTGGTTGAATCCCTAGATGTGGAACTCCTGGATGTGGAGGGCTGACTATATTAGAAATATGTATGGTGTACAGAGAAGTGGAGAGAGAGAGAGAGAGAGAGAGAGAGAGAAAGAGTGTGTGTGTGTGAATGTGTGTGTAGGGGGAGGTCAGGAAAAGCTTTCCATGTTTTGAAGCAGGTAAATGCCAACAAAGCATATGCCAACGAAGCCCCTGCTTCTGCCTTCAAATGAGAGTACCTAGAGGAATTGTTCCAAATGGCAGGTTATCTCCAACCTTTTCTCCTCTCTTCAGTTTTCTAGATACTGTGCACATCCACTCTAGAGTTCCTTTTTTCCCCCCTCCTCCACTACTGATTCTGCTCGGAAGAATCTTCATCAGTAATGCCCAATGCCTGGGCTTTTCTTTGGGGTCCTTTAGCCCAGACCTGAGAAGGTTCTTGGAAAGTAAGGAGATGTTTTGATCTGGCACCTTTGTTACTATCATAGTTATAACTATTTATACGTTTCTATTCTTCAACAATTACTGTTTTAACTTTTGCTAAATAAGTTACTGTTTACTTATAAATTTAAAATGTACTTTTTGTGAATAGTTCTCACAGGGGAAAATAGTTCAATAAAATGCAGTTTTTTTCATTGAGAAGATCAGCTGGGTTCATGAGTTTTGGAATTGGCAGATGCACGGGAACTTGATCTTGTTCCTATTTTAAAACTTTGTTTACTGGCAGGTATTTGACTGTTAAAAAATCCATTGGTGAGTTTAATGATCTGTTTAAATGTGTGCAGTATTGCTAGGTAGCCTTTGTACATTAAAAACAGACAACCTGATAGTAGTTGACTTTTCTAATAGTTTACTTACCATATCACTTTCAATTTATGAAGAATTTCTAAAGTTACCCTGTTCCATGGCCACAGCTCATGCCACTAAAGCCAATCAGCTGTCTTGAAGATGTGCCATTTGTCGTGAGGGGACCAAGAAATAGGGTGAAGAGATCAGCCCAAATCCATCACTAGCCACTGGAAAAAATGATTCAAAATGCATTCTCCACTGAGTCTGAATTATATTATTTTTAGCCAAACGTCTTTGCAACATTTAAAGAAATAAGGGTAGGTATATCATCATGTTTAAAATGAATTGTAAATATCAAAATTATACAGAGAGTGAGATTTTAAATGAAATACTATATAGCATCATATAATTTTCAAAGAGGAATCATCAAACCAAATACACTGTAGCCCTAAGATTTGAAGTGACCAAGACAAATCAAGAAGCTCTAATGCTTCTGTTACATGTGTCTATGTGGACAGTAAGCCACTTACTTGGGGGATCCTTTTTTGGAGTAAATATAGTTAGATTTGTAGCCTATTTTTAGATATCTGAGCCTGAATAGAAAGTAATGAGATGAGATCTGTATGTTAAGTATTTCACAGAAAGATTCCCTGGGCTAGGAGTCAAGTGTTTTCTTTTTTTAATGGAAGGAGGCATATTTGAAGGTAAACTACTGTAAAGCTGATTGGAGTCTTGGCAAGATTAGATTGATCATCTTAGAAAACCTGTGTGCAGAATGGTTAGGCAATCAAGGATATGGTATATTTTGTGGACAACCAACCTAACATATTAGCACCAGTTTGGGGAGTGACTTAAGAGTTCACTGGGCTGGGTGTGGTGGCTCATGCCTGTAATCCTAGCACCACAGGAGGAGGCCGATGTGGGCGGATCACTTGAGGTCAGGGGTTCAAGACCAGCCTGGCCAACGTGGCGAAATCCTGTCGCTACTAAAAATACAAAAATTATCTGGGCATGGTGGCACACATCTGTAATCCCAGCTACTCAGGAGGCTGAGGCAGGAGAATCACTCAAACCCAGGAGGCAGAGGTTACAGTGAGCTGAGGTGGTACCACTGCACTCCAGCCTGGGCGACAGAGTGAGACTCTGTCTCAAAAAAAAAAAAAAAGCATAAAGCATCTCTGGTAGGAGGAAGGGAACTGGTGTTTGAGCATCTTTGTTATGCCATCTGCTGTGCTATAATTTTACCTGTTCCTCATGACAGCACTGTGAGGGCTGGCATCACACCCATTTTACAGACTGGAAACTGCAGTAATTAAGTGAGAGAATTGGGATCTGAGACACAAATTGGTCTGAATACAGAATCCCTTCCTTTTTTTCAACTATATCACACTGTTTTGTAGGTGGGCATAGTGGCATTTTGACAAGCTCTCAATGGTGGGGTTAATAGCTTGTTTTTTAGTTTAAGAGAATATGATTATTATGTACTTTGGCTGAAGACGGTTCACATGGGAATTATTTTAACAGCTTAATGCAGGGCGTGACAGCCTGTTTTTGTAAATAAAATTTTATTGGAATATAGCCCATCATTTATTTACATATTGCTGCTTCAGTGCTACAACGCAGTACTGAGTAGTTGCAACAGAAATGTCTGGGTATCTGGCCCTTTACACGGAAAATTTGTCAGTCCCTTGTTCAAAGGAAAATGTATAAAAATGAACCAAACTTCTGCTTTTGCAGATCATAGTTTATTTTCATGTGAGTTGAGCACTTATTCCCCCCAAATAAACAAATATATGTGTTAAATTGATGGTATACCTGGTCTCAAAATGGCTGGAATATGAACATTTATCTTGGTTCACAGTGATTTGGTTGAGGACGTCTCAAGGTATGTTTCATTTTTTTGCATCCTAGGTGGCCTACAATCCAAGCTACTTTAATGCAAAAAATCAGAATAAATTTATAGTAAATCCTGTGTTTACTGGCACTCCAGGTACAGAACTCTGTGAATGGTTCTCATTGGGGGTGACGCTCCCCCTAGAGGCCAAATTGGAAATGGGGGCATGTTTTGGTTATGGTGTAATTCATTGAAAAATACATTATTTTATTATAAATCACTGTCCTTTTATTTCTCCTTTATATTGGAGTTAGTACAGTATATTGATTTTGTATCATGTTTAGATTGAGGATATCCATGGTTTTCATTTCAGCCTAGCAAAGGGGACTTTACAGAAATTTGTTTTATAAAAAGGGAGTTTCGGGTCTGATGGTATTGAGCACCACTGCCAAAGAGATTTGGCATCTTTTTGAAAACAGACTTCTAAGTAAGGACAACTACCTTAGAAAGACCTGGAATTCTGAACGGAGAGGCTGCTTGTTCTCTGACAAACTTTAGAAGTCAAGTTTTAAGTCTCAGTATGTTTCCATAAGCAGCATCTTTCCAGAGAAAGAGCATGATTGAACTTAACGTAAATGCCAACACAGAGTCATAAACCACATTAAGGCTCATCAAAAGACAAAAGCTGCATACCTTTGTCACTGTTTTGTTTGTATACAGAAAAGTTCAGAAAAACCACTCAGGGCCATTGATCTCAACTCAGGTGATGATGGGAAATAGAGCTCTCCGTGGTGTTTACAGTTTGCTTGCAAAGGCCCTATGAGGCAGAGATCAAAATTATTTTCTAGTTCTGCTGCTTTTAGATTCTTAACATAAGCGTTAAAATGGCATGCATTTTTTAATGTTTTTAGTTAATGTGTGCTTCAGGTTTGTGTATTGTTGTTTTTCATATTCAACAGAAAAGGAAAAACAGTTCCTTAGTCTGGAAAAAGGGCGCAGTGAAAGAGGTTTTTGTATCTGCCTCCACAGATTCAACTGACCAATCCCAGCCCCCTGTACTGGGACGGCTGTACCTTAATTTGAAATGTTCATGGAAAAGTCTATAAGGGAAGGTAGCATTACTCAAATTATTTTCAGTGCAAATCGTTTCAAAGGGGTACAAGTTAACCCTGCAGTTAACTACATAACAGTATATACACTTAAATCTGCTGCCCAGAACCACCCTGCCTGGACCATCCTGATCAGCCAAGGCCTTGTCGTACCATTTCAAACATGAGTTTGTATGAACCTCTGGCTTAAGTGAAATATTACACTGCCAACAACTGTTATGTTCCTTGGCCAATCCTTAATTGCCCAGTTCATTCACTCATTTAACAAATACCTGTTAAGTATCTTTTGGGTGCCAGGCACTGTTACAGGTGCTGTAAATAAATAAAACAGATTAAATTCTTGGGGCTTAGAGGCCCCAAAGGTTGGTTGGCTAGGTGAGTTGAGTTCTCTTAACTATGTTTCTTAGTCTCAAGCTGTTCTACTGAGATTGGGACCAGTCACGTGCAACCTGGTTTCCTTCCAGAGACCACTTAGAAGCACTTTTCTGTAGGTAGAAGGGACTCTGCAATGCAGGGAGACCTAGGCTAGAGTTGTCCCTGCCAGTAAGTCACTCCAGGACCTTGTCACACACCCTCTAGGCCCCCCGCATCTCCTCTGTAACAGGAGAGGGTTGGGCTTAAATCATCTCAAAGGTTATTTTGGGGGATCAAGAGTGATAGAAGTCTACCTCTGGTTAGAATGCTGTAGTTAACATATATATACGGAATCAAATTTTAATTTTTGCTTTAAAGCCAAGGTAGCCAAAAATCAACATTTTTTTGTTTGTTTTTTAAATAAAAAGGATAAAAAAACTTGATTGTTAGGGCTTTGGGATGAAATACTCTGTAACCAAAAGGGTAGCTGATTTTTGTAGACTTCACTGTAGCTTCTGATTATCATCCAACTGCCTTTACACTAACATAGTCATTTTATACACGAAGATATGGATGAGCTTTCTTTGCTTGGTAAGTTAGAGACAGCCCAGGGCTTGTACACACCTGTCTAGTACATTTTCCAAAGTACTACACTGCTTTCCATTTTCCTATTAGAGTCATTATTGTCTTTTTTTTTTTTTTTTTAAGCAAAAAGCACTTTATAACTGAGTGGCTGCTAGCCATGCGCTATCCCTGTATTAGTTAACTTTTCTCCTAGTATTTCCAAGGTCAGGACTAATTTGTAGAATTGGCTAAGACATTGGCATTCACTAGCTATCCTTTTGTGCTCATAAAAATTAAAAATTTTAAAAATACTAGTAATTTGTTAACAGATACACTGTGTGGTTCCAAGCCCTTCATGAATGTATTAATTCATTTGTTTCACCTAATAATGTTGATGTAAAATGGGGGTAATAGCAACCAAAGCCCAGAGAAGTTAAATAACCTACTCAAGGTCAAATGGTGAGTTGGAGAGTTGGAATTTGAATGTAGTCAGCTGCAACATTTGTGCACACCAGCATGATGCTGTTCCAGCTTCTATAATCTTCAGAGATCAATCAAAACCATTCAACAAAGAGAGGCTCACTGATGAGATTTTAAAGTAAGCCTCATTGTGGAACTGGCACATGTTATCTGGACCTTTGGATTTCTCGGATGTGTACTTGATCCAACTATTAACAGTAGTAGTAGTGTCTGGTGTTCCTCTAAAAATTAGAGCTTTAGACATAAAGACTGCATATTGTTCGGTTTCATTTATATGAAATTCCCAAAGTGGGCAAATTTATAGAGATAGCAAATTCGTGGTTGCTGGAGGATTGGGAGTGGTGGGTGACTGCTAATGGGTATGGGGTGGGGTTTCTCTTTGGGATGGTAAAAGTGTTCTAAAATTGATTGTGGTGATGGGTGGCACAACTTTGGATATACTAAAAACCTTTAAATTGTACACTTGAAAAGGGTGAACTGTATGGTATGTGAGTTGTAGTAAAACAGTTAAATGAAGGGAAAATGAGGGATTTCGTCCTTTATATTCATTTTAAATTGAAATTTTTTCATGAAAATCAGAAATAGCAGGAAGACTCATCATTCTTTTATGGCCCATGAATAAACAGGGTGGTGACGTTGACTGAGTTGACTGTACAACCAGGATTTTAGATTTTTTCTACTGACTTGATAGTAAGAATTTAACTTTTTGTTTTAAAATGTTGACTTACATTAGTGAAGCATTTTAAATATTAAAGTATCTATACTAAAAGGTAGTTTTATATCTGTTACTGAAGAAAATCTGCCCCTAATATATATAGTCTTGTTTTGTCAATAGAAAAATTTCAGAGCAGATACATCTGACTTGCTCCATAGTTCATCTCATCCATTCTGCTGTCTCTGAGAATAATGGGTTATTTTGCTTGGACATGAACTTAAGGTTAGAAAGGTTTTTCAAAGCATATTTTACGATTTTGTCTGAATTTAATTCATTTTAGTGTTATTCATTAATCTTTTTAAAAAGTTACTTTTAATTTTGCATTGTGCTACCTGTAGGTAGTTTCAGCTCTTCTAAGTTGAGTATCTCTTTCTATAAAGACGTATTTTGCTCTAATTGTTAATTTTCAAGCATCAGTGGTAGTTGCCTAGTTCCAGTGTTCTGGGATTTGGTGAACTAGTATACATGTTTGCCCCATCATGACATTTCACAGTATTGTATATTTGCCGCATAATCATTCACCAGATAGTTGTGAGTTCCAGTGTGCACCAGGATACAGCCACGAACCAGACAGACACAAGCCTTGGCCTTGTAGTGTTGAACTCTCACGGGGGAATCCTGACAGTCCTAACCTTGTAAGATGGCCCCTATCTGGCCATCTCCCCACCTCTTCATCCTGGTGGCTGTCTTTTTCTGTGACTTCGTCACCTCTCTTGACTATTTCTTAAGGACAGTGGCCAGTACTGTGAAGCTATTAAATCCCACTAGATTTTGTGCCAAGGTGTGTTAACCCATTTATGCCTAGTGTTCCACTATTGGAACGCTAAGCTTGTGGGAGTTATTTACATCCTGCTGCTCAAGGTCATCACCAAGGTCTGATTTTTCACAAAAATAATTTGCAACCTCCGGCATAAATGGGTTAATGTTCTCCATTGCTGGATTTTGTTAGTGTGTCTGGTTGCTCTTAATACAGCCTGGCAAAAAGATATTTATAAATATCCACAGTCACCTGGTTGAATTGGATGTAGTTTACCTCCCGCCGACTTTATATGTATCTATCTGTGTCCTAAACTTTGATAAAATAACCAAAGCATTACTTAGTGTTCTGTTGTTGCTGTAATCTTCTTAAGTCTAAATAAATCCTTGCGTTAAAATGGTATTTGTGTATGTTCTGAATATAATGCTTTCATTTATGCCTGAATTGTGATGAATATGCATTACTTAAATGAAGTATATACTTTCCCTAGAAAATACTGATTAAATCAAATCTTACCAATTTGATTTCAATCAAATCCATGCCACTCTAAACTGCCATCATTTGGAGAAAACAAAATTCTTAAAAGAGAAAATAGTGTGAGTTAAATTGTCCATTCTTTTTTCATTCTGCTCGGCTGCCTCTAAATTATCTTTAAAAATTAAGGAGTATGGAAATTTGAGGCCTGTTGCACAATTAATAAACATTAAGTTTTTTTAGATGGCAATTAGAGCACTAGGAATTAAAATTCCTGGAATGTGTATGGCGTCTTCTGCTGAGCTCCCCCTTGTGCATTTAGCTCCCCTTGTCTGTTCTCCCCTAGTCCCCTGCACCTTTATTGGAGCTCTCACATACTGCCTGTGCTCTGGTTCATCGTTTGTATGTCTTATTACCACTGGGGCCTAGTATGGAAATAGAACCTGTAAAGTAGTACCGTTTGCTCTCAGTTGCCATATTTAAGTCTCAGATGTCACATATGTTTGAAATTGCATACAAATTCAGTTGATATTGAATGTTGTGTTTCTTGGTAGAGTTTCCAGGATGGCTTCTGCATCAACTTCTAAATATAATTCACACTCCTTGGAGAATGAGTCTATTAAGAGGGTAAGTTGAATTTTCAGATTTATCTGTCTCTTTCCTTGCATTTATTTTGATATTTGAATATTAGGTCATTTTGGGCTGGCCTATTGAATTATGAATTTTATTATTCATTCACATATAAATACATTTATACATGTGGTTTCTTTATTGTCTCACCTTGTTCTAGAAAAGCTTTTTTTTTTTTTGGAGACAGAGTCTCGCTCCGTAGCCCAGGTTGGAGTGCAGTGGCGAGATCTCAGCTCACTGCAACCTCCGCCTCCCAGATTCAAGTGATTCTCCTGCCTCAGCCTCCCTAGTAGCTGGGATTACAGGCGCGTGCTACCACACCCGGCTAATTTTTGTATTTTTAGTAGAGACGGGGTTTCACCATGTTGGCCAGGCTTGTCTTGAACTCCTGACCTCAGGTGATCCACTTGCCTCGGCCTCCCAAAGTGCTGGGATTTACAGGAGTGAGCTACCACGCCCGGCCCAGAAAAGCTTTTAGATAGAATACCTTATATGTGTTAAGTGAGTTTTACATTTGTAAATCCTTTCACATAACTTCATTTTTGAAAACCTCTGTCTCGTGAAATTACTGCTAGACCTTATGTTTAAGGTACTAGGCAATCCTCCACCTGGAAAGGTTGCTGAAGGACATACTGGAAGGCTAAGGCCTGCTGAGCAGGCTGCTACGCCTTCCTAAATATTGGCATTATTTTCTAATTATGATAAAATTGTTGCATAACCAAAACAAATACAACTTTAACAGAAAATGGTTCAAGGTATCCAGGGGGAGATTGTGTAATTAGAGGGAGATTTTGGAATGTGCATTCAAAGGAAGGGATTAATTTAAAATAAGCTTTATTCATGGCCCTTTAAGGCCCTAAGATTATCCACCAGAAAGGCTAATTTATACTCCCACCAGGTGAATAGAGATGCCTAAGCAATCAGAAGGGAGCAAAAGGTGATCTTTTCATTGGTATTTCTTGATTACTAATGAGGTTAACCTTTTTTAAAAAAGTGTGTTTATGGTCAGGTGAGGTGGCTCATGCTTGTAATCCTAGCACTTTAGGAGGCCAAGGTGGGAGGATCACTTGAGCTCAAGAGTTCAAGACTGGCCTAGGCAACATAGTGAAACCCTGTCTCTACCAAAGATACAAAAAATTAGCCGAGTGTGATGGCGTGCGCCCATAGTTCCAACTACTCAGGAGGCTGAGGTGGGAGATTGTTTGAGCCTGGGAGGCAGAGGTTGCAGTGAGCCGAGATCTCACCACTGCACTCCAGCCTGGGCGACAGAGTGAGATCCTGTCTCAAATAAGTAAATAAAAGTGTGTTTGTTATTAGTTTGCATTTCTCTTGTGAAGTGATTGTTCATGTCCTTTATTTGGCTTTTGGGGATTTTGAGGGGAGTTCTTATTGATTATGTGTTCCGTGTGTGTGTGTATATGTGTATGTGTGTGTATAATTTTTTTTTGAGACAGAGTCTAACTCTGTCCCTCAGGCTGGAGTGCAGTGGTGCAATCCTGGCTCACTGCAACCTCTGCCTCCTGGGTTCAAGTGATTCTCGTGCCTCAGCCTCCCGAGTAGCTGGGATTACAGGTGTGCACCATCACACCTGGCTAATTTTTGTATTTTTAGTAGAGTTGGGGTTTCACCATGTTGGCCATGCTGGTCTTGAACTCCTGGCCTCAAGCTATCCACCTGCCTTAGCCTCCCAAAGTGCTGGGATTACAGGCATGGACCACCACACCTGGCTTGTTCCTTATATTTTGATAATCAGCTCTATAATATGTTACAAGTCTTCTTCCTGATTTATTGTTGGCCTTTTAATTGTATTTATGGTATTTTGATTTTGAAATACTGAAGTTTAAAGTTTTTATGTGATCACATATATCAATCTATATTTTCTGTTTTGGGTACCTACAAGGACCATCCTCATCTCCAAGATTATATGTTTTTATTGTATTTAAGTATTTTTATGTTACCAGAATCAGTTCTAAACACAGGAGTAATTTCAAGAATGTAACTATAAATCCTTTGTGTAATGCTGCTCTGGTATAATGTATAGCCTATGTTAATCCCATGTTATCCTGTTTTAATCAGACATTCACTTCCCTTATTTTGTGGTTGACCTAGAACTGTGGTATTTAAAAGGTATACTGAGTATTGCATTTGCTCGTTATGCCTGTTTTTAGTTAGTGAGAGGGAGTGTTAAAGGGTGATAATTTCTTTCCTCTCTTACAATTTATATAAGGTGTGTGGTTTTGCTTCTCATTGAGGAAGGCATTCCTGGCTGAGAACAGTTTGTCTTGCCCAGCTGGTTAAAATGTTTAGCTTGCAAGTACTAGAAAATTTTTTAAATTGGCTAGGAATTTTCATTCTGCCTCTGAATGAAAAAAAAAACATTAAAGATTCAGCATAACACCCCTCTTTGACAGCTTATATCTCACCTGAATATACAATTCACATTTCTCTTGTTTCATAATAATTCTCCCCATTTGCATAGCCTCTGATAGTTTACAGAAGTGTGCACAGTAGCTCACACCTGTAATCCCAGCACTTTGGAAGGTCAAGGCAGGCAGATCACCTGAGGCCAGGAGTTCAAGACCAGCCTGGCCAACATGGTGAAACCCCGTCTCTACTCAAAATGCAAAAATTAGCTGGGCGTGGTGGCACACACCTGTAGTCCCAGCTACTCAGGAGACCGAGGCATGAGAATCTCTTGAACCTGGGAGCTGGGAGGCAGACGTTGCAGTAAGCCAAGATTGCACCACTGTTGCCTGGCAACAGAGCAAGACTGTCTCAAAAAATAAAAATGTGCTTGTATATATATTTTTTCACTTAATACTCACAAAACTGCTCTAACGGAAGCATGAGTAACTTCACTTATGAAATGATTGCAGTGTGATTTTGGACAACAAATAGAAAAAAATGAAATATTGCTGAAAAAAACTTTTTGCCCAAACAGATGTTAGTGATGTGCCTCAAATGTCATCAGACTAGCACCTGCAACACATCTTCGTATTAATCCACTAGGGCAGCTGAATAACCTGAAAGACAATGGGTAGCTATGGCAAATTAGGCTCTGCGAACTCGCCTGCAGGTTGTAGTGGTTAATATTACTGTGCCCACCTAGCAGAGCTGTGGAAGTGATTGAATGAGGCACATGCTTGGGAATACCTCTAAAGCCAGGAAGCCTAGAGAAATAGTAAAGTGATGTGAAGAATTTGTACAAATGGCTCCTAAGACTTTTGCCAGCTCAAAAGTTCTCTGACAGACCACTCTTTCCTCTTATCTAGGACAGGGATCTTAGTAAATGTGAGGAAGTAAAAAGAGAGGAAGGGTCTTAGTGAAATAGGAAACGCAATAGGTAATCACAATGATTTTCGGGCATTGTAATAGGATTCTGGCTAATGGCTGTGCTGTTATTCAGTTAAGCCTCTGTGGAATTGAAGTTTTCCTTCCTACTCTTCCCAAAAGATGGCTGAATATGAAAAAAAGAAAGCTGCTACAGTGTATGTGTATCTATAGAACACACTTAATGTTTACTTTTTATCACTTTCTCGAAAGCTGTTAACTTTAAAGTGCTTGGAAATGTAGTTTAAAAAATAATATTATTGAAAAGCATGCTAGCATTATTTAATACTAGTTTGACACATCTAATTAATGTTGGTGCCAGATTGTAACTTTTTTGTTTGAATTTTTGTGCCAGTTTTCCCAAATGCTAAATCTCTAATGCTTTTTCTTTAAAAAACATATTTCTAGTGGCTTGTATTCCTAGTTGCTTAAAAACAGTGTGTAAATGTAACGTCATTACTTCTGATGCATCTGTTTTGTTTCTAGACGTCTCGAGATGGAGTCAATCGGGATCTCACTGAGGCTGTTCCTCGACTTCCGGGAGAAACACTAATCACTGGTAAGGACCTGCTGACATAAGATTTGCATAACTTGAGGAGAAGTCTGGCAGGATCAGGTGGCTTCAGTCCCGCTTACTCTTTAGCAGTCAGGCTTAGACAAATAGGCTACCTTTGTTTAGAAGCGTTAACACAGAACTCTCTGCATCCCTTTCTTGATTAAAGAGTTCTTTCAAGAGCTTCATGCTCACAAGGGTAGTGATATTCTTGTGTCTGTACCAAAGACTGAGAATGATTTAGGGGAAAAAAATGTGGATTATCTCTTGAAAGTCTCTCATTGGAGCCATAAGCTCTCATGGTTTAAGGTTGTAAGAGCAAAATGATTTCCAGTCAATGATGCATGCTTTAAAATGATAAACTTAAAGGCTTGAAGGCTTAATCATTCTCCTCTTTGAAGTATAGGAGAACATATTGCTTTAAAATATCTTTCATCTGTCAGAAAATGGAAGTTAGTATTTAGGTAATATTTTGATGTTATTTTTCATGATAAACGTATACTAAAAGGAAGGGATCAACTTTGGAAGGGCTAGATCACTACGGCTTAAGAATATAGAAGCATCTGACAGCTTCTAAGCCAAGTGCTAATGTTCTGGGCAAATTTTATATGTGGATTAACACCCTCCTTTCAGACTTCAATGTATTTGAAGCAGATGTGATGACCATTGTTCCAGGGAACCTTTTGATTAATTCAGATCTGGGTTGTTTAGCTTAAATGGCTAAAACCTGGTGCTAATTAGATGGCGGGCCTCAGCGAGGTACCTTTGGGAATTAGCCATACACCGTGAGAAATTCTCTTCTGAGTCCACAAACTTGCACACATTCTAGTCTTGAAATGGAGACCAGTGGGATGTGTTCATCCCAATTTCTGGATAAGAGCAAAGAAGATATTTTACTTTTGATCGTCTTCATATATGAAGTTTTGGTGGTAGGTATCAGCGCCTGAACCTTAACCCAGGTGGTAACTAATGGAACTAGCATAAAGTAGCTTTATTAAGTATTTTTTATTTAGAACTTGAGGAGAAAGGGATTTCAAAATCATTACGAGTCATTAACACATTCAAGGACATCCCTGAAAGATGAGAGGCATATTTCTATTATAATTAATTATTCTGATTTAGCTTCTCCTTATGTTTATTCTACCAAAGATGTACTATTCTTTCGGCCACCTGTTTTATATCACTTCAGTGTTTGAAATGAACCTAGCCAAACTCTATTCTAGACTATTAAAAAGAAAAAGGTTTGGTGCGGTGGCTCACACCTGTAATCCTAGCACTTTGAGAGGCCAAAGTAGGAGGATCACTTGAGGCCAGGAATTGGAGACCAGCCTGGGCAACACAGCAAAACTTCATCTTTACTAAAAATTAAAAAACGAGCTGGGTGCAGTGGCGCATACCCATAGTCCCAGCTACTCAGGAGGCTGAGGTGGGAGGATTGCTTGAGCCTGAGAGGTTGAGGCTGCAGTGAGCCATGATTGTGCCACTGAACTCCAGCTTGGGCAATAGAGCAAGACCCTATCTCAAAAACAAAAAAAGACAGAATAAACTGGAAAGATTTCTACTGCTGACATTTATTTATTAAAAACATGATTATGTTTCTGTGGTTAGAGATTGGTAGCCTCATCTCTCAGTCTAGTGGTTAGTCCGTGAGACTGTCCCAGGTGAGTTGCCGTCCTCTGGCTGAAGTAGCTCAAATAGTTACCTTTACAACCACCTTAGGGTAGCAGCAGCAGTATTCTCATTCACTTCTATTGTCACCTTGCCCCAGGTAGTGACAGCATTGTGGGAAAGCTCAGGGAAGCACTGTTAGTGCCTGGAGGTGGTGTGGCCCCACTAGTTCTCCCACTACCCCAACTCAACCCAGCACGGTAATGTAGAAACATTGCCAGTGCTTGCTTTCAGCCTTTTCAGTAATTTTTAAAATTGTAGTTATTCTTAGCTGAATAGTTTATATTAAATTAGTGCCATTTGTTGTGTATCTTGGTATCTATTTCCATTATTTTAGGGTACTTTTTTTATCTTAATAGACAAAGAAGTTATTTACATATGTCCTTTCAATGGCCCCATTAAGGGAAGAGTTTACATCACAAATTATCGTCTTTATTTAAGAAGTTTGGAAACGGTAAGTAGAATATAAGACCATAAAGATGACCCTAACTGTTAAAGATAATGCTAAATTGTTTCTCTTCTACTTTGCAAGATTGACTGTGGGTCAAATTAACATGGGGTATATTTGCTTCTCAACTCTTAATTTTTTGCTTATGCAAAACTCATTTAACACTAACACTTGTATATGTAAGGAACAGGGTCAATTAAAAAAAGTCTTATCCCTCATAATGGTGGGGGAGGGGTTAGTAATTGTAACCATTTGCTAGTTTGGAGAAGTTAGGTGTAGAACAGTGGTTCTTTGCCAGAAGCACATATGAAACCCACTTATGGAGCTTAAAACACAGTATCCATAAAAGTTAAAAATAAAAAAATACAGATGTCCTCGATAGACTGCATCAGAATATCCAGACCTGTGGTCCCGGCACAGTTATATTTTCTAAAATATCACAGAGGAAGATAGTGATGTGAATTTCTGGGTAAAGCCCAGCATTCTAGAACTTTTCCAAGTGTTCAATGATAAAGTACCAGGTAGCAGTGTAGAACTAGGATGACTATGGTATGGCTTACTGCCACTCTACCTTTTCAATCCCTGACCATGAAAGGTTTGTCACAGCATTCTGAGGAATGTTCCATCACTAGGACAATAACATGGAAAAGAGATGCCCCAGAAAGGGAAGAGAGAGTGAGTAGCTGCTGTGGCTGTCACCGAAGGACTTCCAGTGGATGTGGTGGGTTGTCATTGCCCAGGTCAGCCTGAAGGGGAGGTATATTTTGATAGGATGTGAATGGGGAAAGAGGTCCAGGGTTCACAGAGAGTAGCCCATCAGCAGCTTCTACACAGGTGACCTTGAGGCTGTCGGGGAAATGTAGCTTTTGTTTTATTGCTTTTACCCCACCATTTTTTAGGACAGTTCTAATCTAGATTAGTTTGTATCTTTTAATCTTTTTTTCTTTTATGGTGTTCATTATTATGTCTGAATTCTGAAAAAATGCTGTTTATTATCCCCATTGCCTTAGCTGTGGGAGCCCACTTTTATAGCTGCCCCAACTTCTGGAATCTCCTCTAGCACAGTGCTTGTAGGGACATGTACATGGATCAGGCCACAGGGCATTTTATTTATGTGACTCTGTTCAAACTTTTAAGTAAGAGTGGAGATGAGTGAATGTTCTAGATTTCCAGAATGGGAAAGAAGATTCTGAAAATTAACAACAGCGAGCTGCATGTTCACCCTTGGCAACAATTGGCAAAAATTCTACAAATAATCATTTTAAACAAGATTTTTAAGTCCTTAGAAAAGAAACCAACCATTGGGAGTGTTATTGACACATTGTCTTGATGGAACCAAGGCCATATGACAGACCCCGGTAAAGACACCTGGGCCAAATGGTGGCAGTACACTTAGGTGGAGTTACAGCCTATGGATTTCAGGCTTAATGCTAGGAAGGGTGGTCGCTAACATCTTGCTGTGTAGGGCCCTTCCTTTCCAGCATTTCTGATGCAATGCAGAGGAGCACATAGAAGACATGCATTTCCAATGTATGAAAAACCCCATACTAGCCAATGTGTGCTAGGTGATGGGATCAGGGTTTGAAATGATCTTAACTTGGTAGGATATTGGAGCAAAACTAATAATATAAAATTGATATAGATAACAGTTACTCAGTTGTTATCAGTAAAGGATGGGAGGTCTGTCTTAACGGATCCAAGCTTATTTGAACCAGTAATTGGATATGACTGATTAAAAAGTTAATATTCCCCTAGGCTGAGTTAACAGAAGTATAACATAATTGCCAGACAAAATGTAACAATAGCCCCATCTGAAGTGTTGTATTCCAAGCCAGATGCCAAGTTTTAAGAGGGACATTAACAAACTGAAGAGAGTTCAGACACAGATAACCAGGTTAGTGAAGGGACTGCAGTTGGAGCAGTGATCAAAATAAATGCTGATCTTGTCTGAAGAAAAGATGACTAAAAAGGGACATGATGGACCCATCTTTGAATATTTGAAGTGCCTTTCTGTGGAGCAGGGATTCGATTTATTCTGTATCGCTCCCAAGGGTCAAATTAGGATAGATTGAAAGATTTTATGCTAATATATGTGAGAATTATCAAAAGTTGCAATTAAACATTATGGTCCCTTTTGCTGCTTGTACTCTTGGCTTTTTGACTCACCCTGTGTACCCAGTTCCACCTTATGCTGTCACTGATGATGAACTGGGGAAGTTATTCAAACTGATGATATGACAAGGTTGTGTATGTAGTGTGACCTCAACTACGAAAAACAAAAATTATCTGTAGAAAAGAGGCTGGAAAGAAGTACACCAAAGGTTTCAGTATTTGGGCTATCTGAAGAAAGGGATTATGCATGTCTTGTCTTCTTCCTTTCACTTGTCAATATTTTTCAAAAACCCAGAATGAACATGTATTACTTTTACAATTGGGAGAATTCTCAGCAAGTTTTATTTTTGTTTGTATATGATGCCCTAGAGGATGGAGTTAGTGCTGAGTGGGTGAATAAAATGCCTGTCTGACACTGACTACTAACTTATTTCTTCTTCCACTAAGTTTTACATAAACATTTTGAGCAATTGGCCACAACATTTAGTCCAAGTATAAAAGCAAGCAGCTGACAGCAGAAAACATCATATAAAGAATGCCATTTAAATGGTTATACAGGAGTCTAAAAACATAGTCATCATAGTGTTTCTTCAATTAAAGTCCTAAACAAGAACATTAACTGTGGATTCTGCTGCAAACTGAAAAAAATTTTGTTGCATGTTTGACAAAAAGCTGTCATCTCACTGGCGTTTTGAAGTGGACACCTGTTTGTTTCAGGTATGTAAACACTGCAGTAGGAGTGATGAGTCCAGATGTGTGTGGTCTGATTCTGGAGTCAGCTCTGCTATTTTGTAAGGAGTCAAGGGCAGATTCCCTGCCTCCTGTTGCCCAGAGAAGTAGAGAAAGAGTGTCCATGTCCTGAGATTGCCACAGTGGCCTGCTTCTACCTAGCCCTCCTTGCCTGGTCTGCCCCTGCATTCTGGCCCACGCCCTGTCTCCAGCGTGTTCGTCCTTAGAGTGAGGCCGACCAGCTTGTTTCTCAGTTCCAAAACTATCATCGGTTCCCTGTTGCCCACAGAGTGAAATCCATTCTCTTGGTATGGCCTAAAAGTCCTTCTGACTCCTCCAACCTTGACTTACATCACTTCTTCCCAAGTGCATTGTTCTCAAACTACGCAGAGCCTTTCCTTCTCCCATCATGCATGTGCCATTCTCACGGAACCTGGATGCCCTTTCTCCACCCCTTTCAGAAGCTGCTAGTCATCCTTCAGAACCTACCTCAAGAGCCACACCCTCTCTGGATTCTTCCCCAGCTTCTCTTGAAGGAATCATTCCTTCTTTGTGTCCCTGCAGCCTTTTCTTCATGCCTCTGTGTTATTAACACATTGCTATGAAACCTTCCCTGGCCCTTTAGCTAAACTTTTAATATGTCTTTTCTGTGTTTAATTTTTCTCTTGAGTGCTTGTCACTGTGTCCTATGTTATATATTTCACTGATTCATCTTGTTTGTTGTCTCTCTAAGGACAAGGATGCTTGTCTGTCTATTCACTGATGTTCTTTCAGTTCTTGGGAAGGAGTCTGGCACATTGAAGATGCTAAGTCAGTGTGTGTTGAATGAATGGATTCTGTCATATTTATTTGCTGCTATGTCTGTGGTCTTATCAAATGCTGAGTCTGTTTGGTCCTTCATGCCTAGCTAGTACAGTGTCCTGGTAGACAGTAATACAGAGTAAAAGTGTATTGAGTGAACTTGGGAGGAATTGGGCTCCTAAGTTGTTAGTGCTGCTCAGAGGGCAAAGGCCTAGTCACTGTGGTTTGACCACAGTATGGCTCCTGCTACAATGTGGCATCTTGAATACTAACATTGCTTCTGGATTTGAGAAATCCCATAGCTACCTTTTGGCCTTGAGGGTACTAAGGAATTTGGCTTTGGGTTAATGTTGTGACTATAGTAGGGCCTACTGTAGGTAGGTGATACCCTGTAATCTGGTAGACTACCATGAGTAAGACTGCTTTCAGGATTCCTTCCAGGAGCACTTTGTGTTTAGGTGCTCTAGTGCATGAGAAAGATACCTTAACCCTCGTTCATTCAGGCATTCATGTCTTCATTCCAGAAACATTCACTGAGCACCATGGTGAATTTAATACTGTGCAAGGTGCACAATACTATACCCTGAGGCCTGCATAACCTCATAGGATATAGAGTTGAGTAATTGTGGTATAATATGACAAAGCCTACAGTGGTATGCATAGTGCTGTGAGAAGGAAGAAGATGTACAAGGGAAAAGACGATTATGCCAGTGTAGCAAGTCATAGAATGCTTTATAGAGGAGATGATACTTGAACCAACTCTTGAAGAATGGTAACAATTTTCTGGACAGGAAGGAAAAAGGAGCATATCAGGTAGAGAGTTACCGTGTCTATATGGTACTTTTCTGTATCGCATGTATAACAATATGGAAAAGCACCATTTGTTATGAAGATGGTTGAATGATCGGTTGGAGCTGGAACATTGGGGGTTGATGGAGGAGTGGGGAACAGAAGAGGATGAGGCTGGAAGAAGAGCCAGCAGCCTTAAGAGTCTCATAAGTCACAGTTAAGCAGTATGCAAGTTACACAGACAATGACATATCCAATGTGATTTCAGGAAGAGAACTCTGGCTGCAGTGTGTGTGTGATGGGTTAGGGGCGGGAGAGACTGAAGTCAGGAAGCCCAACTAGGAAGTTATTTTAGTTTCCCAGGTAAGTGATAAGGGCCTTAATACAGTCATAGTGGAGATAGAAAAGAGGGGACAGCCATGAGAGATTTGGAGGGCTTGAGTGGCCATTTGGAAGATGGAGTTGAACAAACTTTCACTTGAAAGATAGGAGCTGCTCCCATTCATCTGAATAGACATATTACAGGAGAAGGAAGATGTTGTAGATAAGCCCAATGGGGAAATTAGTCTGAAGGCATGGACTTACAGCTCTACAACTACCACGTGGAAATGGCTCAGAAGCAGTTGGAAACCTGACTCTGAAGCTTCTGAAGTCATTAGCATATTGGTAGCACTAAAGACCACAGACATTCATGAGCTGGGAAGAGTATGTAACATAAAAATATATGGGCTAAGGAGAGGACCCCGGGGGACATGGACACTTTTCCATGGTGCGGAGAGCGAGAAGAGCCAGTGGAGACAACCAAGTGGCAGCAGCCAAAGCAGTAGAAAATCTTTGGATAAAGGGCTGTGATGGAAGTCAGTAGGAGAGAGAATCTCAAGAAGGAAGGGAGCAGACCATGGTATGAAATGTTGCAAGTTTCAGTAAGATAAAGAATGAAAAGAGGCCATGGAGTGTGTGGCCAGGAGGAGGCTCACAGGAGCCCCAGCGAGAACAGATTCCATGGAGATGTGAGTCCTTGGGTCTTTCTCGCAGTCCTCTTCCACCTTGCTCTTTCTGTAAAGATTCTGCAGCTTCCAGGCCTCAGCAAGCTGCTCTGCATTTATTCTTCTCCCCGTGGCTTTAAGCTACCCCCTTGGCTTTAGTCACTTCCATGCACATGAAATTGTATAGTAACAAAGCTCCTTAGAGTTTACCCAGCCTTTTTCCATTGACTCTTTCATCTGAGCATGACAACAGCTGACAGATAGGCAAAGCAGATGCTACCCTAGCCATGTTTTTTCCCCTAGTGCTACCTCTCTTTTGAGCCCCAGTTTCTCTTTCCTTACTGCCTGCTGGAGATCCCTTGAGTTTTCACCTGGCATCCCAGACTCATGGTCAAGCTGAAATTGTTCAACTCAATTTTCTCCCTCCCCCGAGTTCCTTCTTTTGGTGTTCTTGTTTCTCTTAATGGTGCCATTTTCTTCTCATCACCCTGGAGTCTCCTCTGTCTACCCATCCCCGCTTCTCTGTAGACTTCATCACATTTGCCTCATCCTTTCTAGTCACGTTGCCCTACCCTCATCCCCGGTGTCTGTCTCCTAGGCCCTGGCAGTCTCCTTCAGCTAGGCCTCCCTGACTTCAGCATCTCTCCCTTCTATTCTATCTGCTCCCTAAGACATACCTGCAGTCTTCTCATTCCCTTACTCAGAAACTCTCCTTTCCTACCTTATCGCACATTCCCTAGCCAGGTGTTCACGGTCCTCACCACTCTGCTGCCATCTTATCTTCCCAGCATTGCTCTTTCTCCCCTCCCTTGTGTATACACCCCGTGCTTTGGCTCCCATAAGCAACTTGGTCTTCCTAAACAAGCCCTCTGCCTCCTCACCTGTGGACTTATCGTGCAGCCATTTTGTCCCCCTAGAGCATACATTCATCCCCACCCCATCTCTGCCATTTGCCCCCGACTCCTCTTAAAAGTCGTTCTGAAGTATTTGCTATAGAAAGCTTATGAAAAATAACATAAATGTCTGTGGGTCCACCACCCAGCTGAAGGAATTCCATCCTTTCCTCCCTCTTCACAGCAGAGGTAATCACCATCCAAAAGTTGGTATTTCTCACTCGTGGTCATTTCACACATCCCTTTTTAAAATAGAATGGAATATAGGAAATGTGGAGGAAGCTAAAGGAATGGGGGCTTTTAAGGCTTCCAGTGGAGCAGATCATAACCCTTGGTCAGTATAATTTGGCTCTAGGTTCAGGACTGCTGGCAGGGTGAGAAACATGTTGGATATAGAGTTTTCATTTTCTGAAGACAAGTCAGAAACAGCACATTCTTCCTGGATTAAATTCAAGGACAAATTTGTTGTTTGGCTTTTCTCTAAAAGATAGTGACACAGTGATTCAATTCTTCAGGCAGTGTATTACCCAAAGATTCTTGAATCCTTTTCAATTTGATGGCTCTTTTGTTGATTCTCTATAAAGATGGAGCATACAGTGTTAACTTTTAGTTGGTAAAAGTGCTTCTGTGAAGAAGTATATAATGTGGCCTACTTTGTTTTTCTGATGAGTTGCCAGTGCAAAGGTAATATTTGGAGAATCAAGACGAGTAGGCAGTTTACATGTCTGTCAAACTCTGTCTCAAATACCTGGTTATGAAATGGCTTTCAGATGGGTGCTGGGTGTTGTGCCATCTAAGAGCTGGGCATGGAACAAGTGCAGCAGTACTCGGGTTTCCTCATCTCTATTGGTGGCTGTCATTGGATCTGTAAGCCTTGGATACTACCAGGAAGGGAGGCAGAGTTTACCTTTCAGTGTGAGCATTTCAAAGCCAGACCTATATTCTTTTTCAGAGGGAAGGCCAGTCCACTTAATTACAAGCACAGCCAAAAAGGATTCCTGTAGTATTTTTTCCTTGAAGAAAAAAAAAAAAAGCATTGGAAACTTTTCAAGACTGTCCTTTTCAGGTCCTTCTCTCTAGTGGATTTGGCGCCTCTTTTCATTTTATAGTAGGTGAAATAATGCTAAATAGACTATAATAAAACACCCTAGTCTGTCCATAAATCGGAACATCAGTGGGAGCATAGGATCCATGCTATAGGTATTATTTTAAACTTCCAGTCTTAAATCATCTTCTTATATTGCTGCTGCAAAATGAATGCCTTCTTCACATTAAAAAACAAAACAAAACAAAACAAAAACCTAATTCCTGCCAGTACCCTTGGTTCCTTTGTCCCTTGTCCCCATGCTAATCCCCAAACTTTAGGGTCTGTAAGCTACTAAGCTCTGATGTTGAAAGTCACATAACAGGTTTAATTAATTAGTTCCACTACAAGTTCAGGCTTTCAGAAAGGGTCTCATCGCTGCTTTGGCAATTCCTTCGGTCTCAGATTGACTTCTCACTACACCTTCCACCACTACAGTGACAAACCTTTCATGCTCTTTGGCTAACCTCATCTCTTGTTCTGTTGAAAAGTCCCCTTGTCACCACCTAAGGAGGTCTACCTTCACCCATTTTTTCCTCCTTCCCTCGCATCTGAGAGGAAGGAATCAGACATCTTATTTTCCAAAGTGAATCCCATTCTTTACACCTTTCTCCTCTGGAGTCTTAGTTCCCCATTGGTTATTCTGTGTCTTACATTTTTGGTTTTCATCATTTTTGATTCTCCTTCCCCCCGCTCTGTGAATCTGCTCAACTTCCTTCCCTTCCTTCCTTCCCTCCCTTCCCTTTCTTCCCTTTCTTCCTTTCCTTCCCTCCTTTCCCTGGGTTCCCTCCCTTCCCTGGGTTCCTTCCCTTCCCTGGGTTCCTTCCCTTCCCTCGATTCCCTCCCTTCCCTCCCCTCCTCTTCCCCTCCCCTCCCCCTCCCCTCCCCCTCCCCTCCCCTCCCCCTCCCCTCCCCCTCCCCTCCCCTCCCAAAATGGACAGAGCTGTCCATTTTGAGACAGCTCTGTTGCCCAGGTTGGAGTGCAGTGGCATGATCTCGGCTCACCGCAACCTCCACCTCTTGGGTTCCTTGGGTTCAAGAGATTCTCCCGCCTCAGCTTCCCGAGTAGCTGGGATTACAGACATGCACCACCACAGCCAGTTAATTTTTGTATTTTTAGTAGAGACATTGTTTCATTATGTTGGCCAGGCTGGTCTCGGACTCCTGACCTCAAGTAATCTGCCCACCTCCGCCTCCCAAAGTGCTGGGATTACAGGCGCGAGCCACTGCACCCAGCCTTGCCCAAGTATCTTTATTTGAAAACACCTTCTTGTATTCCTGCTACCACTGATACTATCATCCTCTTTCTTCCCCTTATTGCACAAACTTCTTTAAAAATTAGTCCACACATGCTGCTTCCACTTCCGTACTATTGACTCCTTACTTCTTGTGGTCTGGCTTCTGTTCCCTATTGAAACTACTTTACTGCTCAATTCCAGTGGCCTTGGTTGAGTTCTTGACTTTTAAATTTCTATGCAGGGATTGATTCTGTTGACTGCTCCTTCCTTTATCCTTTTCCCTATACATTCCTGGCTCTCCTCTCATTTCTGCCTCTTGCCTTCTATGCGGCTCATTTTTTCTTTCCTACCTCCTAAATATTATTTTCCCCAGAGTTCTGTCCTCACCCTCTTTTTTCTCCATTGTCAGTTGCTTTCCAATTCTCTAGCTCCAGTTCCAATCTTTCATTCTGTATTCATTGAGTATCTGAGAGTCCAGTATGTGTTAAGCACTATGCCAGGTGCTAGGATATGATGGTGAGCACAGCAGACAGTTTCTCCCTCACGAAGCTTATAGTTCTCATGGGATTGATAAACATTCTTCTGATAGTCACGCCAATATATAATAACAAGCTGTGATCAGTGTTGCGTGGGAGTAGTACAGGGGCACAATAGTTTGAGGAGCCTGGGAAATTGTCCTGAGAAAATGCTTGACCTGGGGTCTGAAGAATACATATAAGTTCCCTAGATGTGAGTCAGGGGCTGGGGAGGTGAGAAGAAGCTGAGAGAACAGCATATGAGAGGACCTGAGACCAAAGGAAGCATGAAAAATGACAGTATGGCTGAGTTGGGGGAGAATGGCAAGAGATGAGGTGAGAGAGGTAGATGGTGGCCACATGTCCTCGGCCTTGCCCACCCTGTTCAGGATTTGGGGTTTTTATTTTTTCATTTATTCATTGGATTGATTGATTTGAGACAGGGTCTCGCTGTTGCCCAGGCTGGAGTGCAGTGGTGCAATCATAGCTCACTGCAGCCATGACCTCCTGAGCTCAAGCAGTCCTCCCACCTCAACTTCCTGAGTAGCTAGGACTATAGCTGCACACTACCATGGCCAGCTAATTTTTGTATTTTTTGTAGAGATAGGGTCTTGCTGTGTTGCCCAGGCTGGTCTCAAACTCCTTGGCTCAAGCGATCCGCCTGCCTCCGCCTCCCAAAGTGCTGGGATTGCAGGCATAAGCCACCATGCCCAGCCCTTTAATTTATTTTTTAATTGACAAAAATTGTATATATCGTGTGCAACGTGTTTTGAAATACATACACATTGTAGAATGAGTCAATCAAGCTACTTAACATAAGCATGGCCTCACATACATATTTTGTGTGGTCAGAACATTTAGAATTTACTCTCAGCAATTTTCTAGTACACAATAGTTGTTAGTTGTAGTCACTTTGTTGTACAGTAGATCTCTGGAACTTACTCCTCCTATTAACTAAAATTTTGTCTCCTTTGACCAACATCTCCCCATTGCCTTCCCCAGGATGATGATGATGATGATGATGATTATTATTATTATTATTTTTGAGATGAAGTCTCGCTCTTTACCCCCGGCTAGAGGGCAATGGTGTGATCTCGGCTCACTGCAACCTCTGCCTCCCGGGTTCAAGCAATTCTCTTGCCTCAGCCTCCCGAGTAGCTGGGATTACAGGCACCTGCCACCACGCCCAGCTGATTTTTGTATTTTTAGTAGAGACGGGGTTTCACCATGTTGGCCAGGCTGGTCTTGAACTGACCTCAGGTGATCCACCCGCCTCGGCCTCCCAAAGTGCTGGGATTACAGGCGTGAGCCACCACGCCTGGTCAGGATTTGGGTTTTTAGAGTTCAGCAATGAGAAGCTTTTGAAGCTTTTCACACCACTTTCAAAGTGGTGTGAGCCAAGGAATGATAACATCAGATGTGCTCTTCTAAAAGATCACCCTGGCTACTCTAGGGGGAATGATAGTAGATTTTGAGACCACTGCAACCACGGCAGTGGCCCGGAGAAGTTGCTGGTAGAATTGGAGTGGTTAGCAGAGTTGAGACTGATTTAAGAGGTAGACATAGGAGACTGGCTTAAGGATAGCGGAGAAGGGGATGCCAGGGGTGACTTCTAGGTTTCTAGCTTTCGTAACCAGCCACTGAGATAGGGAACTTTGGAGAATAATGTAGTTTGGAGAGAGAACTGCATTTAGTTCTAGACATTTTTAGTTTGAGGTACCCTTGAGATCTTGTCAGTTCTGAATATCCAGCCATCTCCTGGGTATCTGTACTTGGTTCATTTATCATAATCTCAAACCAACAGTTTCTAAAATCGGCCATGTTCATCTTTCTCTAAAACCCCCTCCTGTGTTCTTCACATCTTTTGGTGGTACCACCACTATTTAGCCCAGAGATCTGGGCCCAAAGCTGATTCATCTTTGAGTCTTCCCCAGTGGCTAGTCTCTTTTGCTTTCTACCTCGGTCCTTCTCTACTTCTAGATCCTCATAGCCTCTCACTTGTACTGAAGTATCGGCTTTCATGGTTTTGAGGAGTGGTTGTAGCCCACTTCTTGCTAGTCCAGAGTGCTCAGTGCTGCCAGATGAGTCTTCATAAAGCACCAGTTAATCATGGCATTCCTGTTCTCCAGAAACATCCTTTAGATCTCAGTCTCCCTGATCCTAGCCGTGTAGTACTCCCCAGGAAATTCCCATCACCGTTGCTGAAACCTGGCCTACATTTCTTTAAAATAAACTCTCCATGCTTTTCCCACATGTGCAGCTGATGTGACTCTTACTTGTTTCTCAAATGCCAATCTCCAGTTGCTCTTGATCCATCCTTTAAGGATCATTTTTAATGTAGTCATTGCCACAGAACCTTCATGCTATCTAATCATCAGATATGGTTTGCCCTCCTTTGACCTCCCCTTTCACTTTGTGTGGACTTTGCCTATGGCTCTTGGCACTAGCAACCTGGCATTGTAGTTACATGAGTCCATGTGTCTTATCTCCCACATAGAGCTAGGCCCTGAACTCCATGTGGGCAACTCTGCTTCTTAACTTCATGAACCCTAGGGCCCAGTAGAGTTTCTGTTACTTAGTGTATGAGACAGACAGACAGACAGAGACAGAGAGAGAGAGAGAGAGAAAGAAAGAATGCATTATTTTAGGTTATTTAACTCCCCTATTTTCATGTCAATTACTTTAGGTAGTTAGAAGTACAAGGCATAGACTTTTGAGTTAGAATGGGCCTTTGAAAATCCTTAAATATTTAATGATATTTAGATACTGATGACTTAGGTATCCAGAAAGTTCAGCTAATTTGCCTATTCCTGGATCTTGCAGTTTGGCCTGCTGGGTTATCTGATCTTGAATGTGTCATTCAGGGAGAATGTAGCAAGTAGCCTTATTAGACGGTGGGTGCCTTTGGTCAGAAGCTGGCTGGTTCTCCTCAGCGACCTGTTTTCTTTTTTCTGTGTAGGGCCAGGGCTCTTTGAGCTATACAGTTTCCTCTGTACAGAGACAAAGAGTAGCAAGGTGTTAGCTCACTTTTAATTCTTCCACTTTTTTCAAACATCCTTGCTTCCATGTTGATGCTAGAGTATCAGACTTATTTAGTGTCTATTCTGTGTACTTTATGTATAAATTTGACATTTAAGAGTACAGTTCACAGACACTCAAATGTCAATATGGTATATCTAAGCATAATAACAGACTGATACTGTGTTTTAAATAACTGCACTGTATCGATAAGTAAATACATGAAAATATGCTGCTTATATACGTACACTGTTACTGAGTAGTATTTTTCTCTTTGGGCATTTAGGTTTCAGTCATGTCATGAGGTGTCTTACCCCGTGACATTCCTCCTTATAGGTACAAACAGTAAGATCTGTTAGATGCTTGCTAGAGCATACTGATCCACTATATTTGAAGAGCACAATTACATCTTCCAAATACTAAGATATTCTTTGCCATAATAATAATAACTTCCATTGTTTTCTAGCTACTGTCATCAGGCACGATGCCAGGTACTTTAAACTCATTTTCTGTAATCATTTCTACTTTCAGATAAATGTGACTGAGTGATAGTAACTCACCACTGTTATCAGCTAGTAAATGTCAGTATTCAGATTGAGCCAGTTTTGTCCGCCTTAAGAGCTTGTACTATTTTCTCTACATTATGATAATTATACTCGTACACTTTTTTGCTTTTTTATTTTGAAATAATTATGAGCTCATAGAACTTGCAAAAATAGAAGAGGTCCTTTGTACCTATTACTGAGTTCCCCACAATAACTATATCCCTTTATCAAAACCAGGAAGTGGATTGGCACAACTAGACTGACCATACTTGAATTTCACGCACTCACTTTTTGTGTGCTTTTGTGTACAGTTCTGTAGCATTTGATCCCAGGTAACCACCACCAATAATCAAGACATGGAACTGTTCTGTCACCACAAAAGAACTCGCTCGTGCTGCCCGTTTAGAGTTGCGCTATCCCTCCCCTCAACCTCTGCAACCACTTCTCTGGGTTCCCTCTCTACAATTTTGTCATTTCAAGCACATTATATAAAAGGAATCATATAATACCTTACCTTTTAAGATTGGCATTTCTCAGCCAAGTGTGGTGGCCCACGCCTGTAATCCCAGCACTCTGGGAGGCTGAGGCAGGTGGATGGCTTGAGCCTCAGAAGTTCGAGACCAGCCTGGGCCACATGGTGAAACCCCATCTCTACAAAAGTACAAAAATTAGCCAGGTGCGATGGCATGTACCTGTAGTCCCAGCTACTTGGGAGGCTGAGGTGAGAGGGCTACCTGAGCCCAGGGAGGTTGAGGCTGCATTGAGATCACACCACTGCACTTCAGCCTGGGTGATGGAGTGAGGTCCTGTCTCAAAAAAAAAAAAAAGATTGGCGATTTTCATTCCACGTGATGCCCTTAAGATTCTTCCAGGTTCCATGTATCCATAGTTCATTCATTTTTCTTGCTGAGTGGTATTCCGTGGTACGGATGCTCACAGCCTTACACTTTTTGAATTTCTACATAACCCATGAGCTGCATTTATATTTTATGAATAACTGCTTATTTTCTGTATTGTATTTCAATATAAAAGGCCAGGAGCAGTGGCTCACACATGTAATCCCAATACTTTGGGAGGCCAAGGCAGGAGGATTGCTTGAGCCCAGGAGTTTGAGACCAGCCTGGACAACATAGACCCCCCCACCATCTCTACAAAAAATACAAAATAATTAGTTGGGCATGGTAGCATGCATCTGTGGTCTCAGCTACTCCCAGCTACTCAGGAGGCTGATGTGGGAGGATCACTTGAGCCCAGGAGTTTGAGACCAGCCTGGACAACATAGTAAGACTCTGTCTCTACAAAAAACTTTTAAAAAATTTGGCTGGGCATGGTGGCTCATGCTTATAATCCTAGAACTTTGGGAGGCCGAGGCGGGTGTATTACCTGAGGTCAGGGGTTTGAGACCAGCCTGGCCAACATGGCAAAACCCCGTCTCTACTAAAAATACAAAAATTAGCCAGGCGTGGTGGCACATGCCTGTAATCCCAGCTACTTGGGAGGCTGAGGCAGGAGAATTGCTTGAACCCAGGAGGCGGAGGTTGCAGTGAGCTGAGATCGTGCCACTGCACTCCAGCCTGGGTGACAGAGTGAGACTCATCTAAAAAAAAAAAAAAATTAACTGTGGCTGGTGGTGTGTGCCTGTGGTCTCAGCTACTTGGAAGGCTGAGGTGGGAGGATCCCTTGAGCCTGGGACGTCGAGGCTGCAGTGAGCCACTGTACTCCAGCCTGAGCAACAGAGCAAGAACTTATCTCTTAAAAAAAAAAAAAAAAAAAAAAAGGGAAAGAAAAGAAAAACTTTATTTGTAGCCCCAAAAGGTTTTTAAGGAACAAAAAACCAAATACCCCTTAAAAAATTTTTTTCTTTAGTTTTCAAACTTATCTATCACAACATGAAAGAAAAGTTTGGATTAAAAATGGTGTAGCCCTTCATGTCTTTGTCTCTGTAAATAGATATTTCATGTTATTGTAGTCACCGTGTATGTTGTATGCTGCTTTTTCCCACTTAAACTTACTTTTCCATGTACCATAATTATTTTAAAAACTGTATACTTGTTCCAGCGAGTTGACTATAATTTTTTCTACCGTGTTATCTACCTCTAGCTCCATTGAACATCTTCCTTCTGTTAAGTGATAGCCATAAGTTCTTAGTAGCGAAATTATTGGATCAAAGAGTAGGACAATTTTTATGGCACTTTTAATGTGTGTTTTCAGGCATTGCCTCGAGTCTCAACCCTGCCCTATACTTACTAAACAAGTTATTGAAGCTTTGAAAAACTTAGGAAATGGGGATACTTCACCTATATCCTGGAACGGTTGTGAGGATAAAATGAGATGATGCGTGCAAAGCCCCTAATGTAGTACCTGGCACAGAAGAGAGGTATTTCCTACATGGCAGCTGCTGTGATGATCTCCTGGTGATGATTGTGCTATTACTTGACTAACATGATTCCATCATGCCAGCAGTCTTCTAGACCACTTGCACCCAGCATTGGATAGCAAATGATGGAGAAGCCTTGCTGTGCATTAAGGCCCTTCTGCTTTGGGAAATGCACCCATGCCAGAGACAAGCACCATTTCCAGATGCTTGGTCTCTAGTGGGGGAATACATATGTGTAAATTTGTGGTAACAAGGCAGAGTGAAGCAAGTGGTTAACAGCAGTCGGAATCAAGTGCTATGGAACTTCTGAGGAAAAAGTGATGAATTCTGCCTGATCTAATTGGGAAGCAAGGCCTCATTAGAGGTGATGCTTGCTGAGCCAAGGCGAAAGTCATGGGGACAATTTTGGTAGCTGGGAAAGACAGATCATTCTAGGCAAAGGGAACACCCTGAGCAAAGCAGGTGGCTTGATCGTAGATGAAGCATCTGAAGAATGAAGAAGTTTACTTAGTTGGAGTGCAGAATATCGTGGGAGAGAATCCCACAGAAACAGGCTGGAAGTGACATCACGGACGTCCTGGAAATGTGTACCTAGGAGTTTAGTCTTTACTCCAGAGGCAGTGCACAATGGCAAATGTTTGGGGATGCATTTTGATTGCATAATTGACTGTTTTAATGCTCGCTCTGTCATGTGTGATCTGTATCATATTTTTGTTCATAAAGTGCTAAAAAGGCCAAGGTAAAATCACTCTGAAAGCATATGGTTGTTTTTATATGTTTTTTGATGTTTTAATTATACTGACAGAAATACTGACTATTGTATTTTTGTCCATTACAGGATTCTTCTCTAATACTTGATGTTCCTCTGGGTGTGATCTCGAGAATTGAAAAAATGGGAGGCGCGACAAGTAGAGGAGAAAATTCCTATGGTCTAGATATTACTTGTAAAGTAAGAGATTCGATACTTTCTTATGCAAAGAACAAGGCACGTTAGTGTTGAATGATAGTAGACAATTAATGTGGATTTGAAAAAAAAAAATCAAAATCTCATGTTCATCTAAGGCCCTGGAAATGGTTCTTCCCTTAAGAACAAGCTTTTCAAAAGTGCCTGGGAAATAGTGCCCACGTGAGGGACCCACTGCAATCACCAAATACAAGGACTCGAGGAACTGGTCAGTTTGTTAGCTTGACTGAATGGGAAGAGAACTTTATAGATAAAATTTCTTAAACCACTTTAAGTTTTTGCTCCAGCTTGCTCCTGGTGCCCCTTCATGTCATATGTTAACATGAAGGAAGGAGGAATAGAAGAGATTTTGCCCTCTGTTAACAGGATGTGTCCTTACCTCTAATAACCTTCGTAACTTTTGCTTAGGTCATTTTCAGAGGTACACTTTGCTGTGATAGTAACCATGTATTGAACATTTGTGTCCATCCAAACACATGCTAGGTGCTTTGCATTTGATCCTCAAGTGCAACCCTCTGAGATGGCGTGATGGGAGCCCGAGGCTCCAAAGAGTTGGGTAACTTTGCTAAGATATAATTTCTGAAGGCTGGGACCCAAAAGGTGGGGATGTGTTCAAGCGTCTCGTGTGACTATGAACCACCAGTCCAGTGCAGGGCTTTGCAGACTTTTTCTGTGAAGGGCTCAGTAGCAAATATTTTAGGCTTTGTGGGCCACATCAGATTTCTGTTGTGTATTCTTCTTTGTGTGTTGTTTTTTCAACCCTTTTGAAGTGTTAAAAAAAAAAAAAACAGTCTTAATTTGAAGACCTGGGCTGAAGTTTGCTGGCCCCTGGCCAATCCAAGTCGTTCATTGTATTGATAGAGAAGTGAGGCCTTTGCTGTGTGAGATTACTTGCCTTGTGTTGCCTAGGGAGCCAGCGGAAGAGCCAGAACCAAAAACTAAGTCTCCTTTTTCTAGTCTCATACACTGCGATTTCTCAAAACCAACATTGTGTGCTTATATTTGGATTATGCTGCAATATGGTGTTTTTCTTTCCAGTTTATAAAAGATCAAGACTCGTTTTTTCTATCAGAAACTAAAGGATAATGCCATTATTAAATCTTAACTGAAATTCACCACTACCATCCACCTCAGCTTTTTTTGGTGGTGTTTTAATTCGAGCTACCTTAATGCTTTATCTATTATCCCAGCTACTGTCTACCCTTTGGGGCCTAGAAACATGGGAATTTACTTTGAAGGAAGGCTTTTGTACTTTGCATAAAAGGATTTATGGGAGTAGAGTGTTTAATATTAGAGTACTCAAGGGAAAATGGGGTTGCTATATTGACAGTTTTGAGGTGACTTTCATTCTTACAGGGTTTAAGAAAACCTATTTTCTGCCTTATAATAGGAAAAACTTGTACTTAAATATCAATCCCCCCAAAATTAATGAGACAAAGCACATTTTCACCCTTGACTATTTACGAACAAAAGGCGTAGGAACAACTCACCAAGCATAATTCTGAAATGTTACATATGTATATTTTTTGGAGTTAGCATGAGCCCAAAGGTGATGGCTTAGAACAATGTTGTAGCACAACCTTTTAACTAAATTGTCTCCCCAGAAACACTGACGTCACAGAGTCATATTCCATTTTCTCAGTAACAAACCTGACATTGATATAACGGAAATCTGCTTCGGTGAGATAAAAGACTCACTGTCCTGTCTCTCATAGGTCAACTTTCGCCTGCAGTCAATAACCATGATACAACCGCATTTCTCTCTTGAAACAAGTAGTTACAACTCCTATAAATGTGGCTATGCCAGCAATGCACATAGAGATTTCTGCTTGCCAGTAGCAACTTTCCCATGGTAGATACAAGTCCCAGAGGATGTTGTCCAGCAGCAGGAGAAAGGTAGTTCTGAATATGCAAATTCTTACCCTGCAGGCCCCATACCAACCCCTGGTGCCTGTGTGGAGTCTTTCAAACAAAAAAAAGTGAAGTAAAACCATACCACCACAAAGCCTTCTCTTTCCTTCCCCACCTCACTCCCATGTACTCGCCTTAAAGACATAGTGTGGCATTTTGAAGTCAGCAGTCATGTGTGTTGTTTCTTTAGAAATGATGCCTCAATAAATCAACTCTTCAGAGTCGTTGCAGCAGGGATATGTATTCTTCAACTCTTACTGTAGTGAGGCTTGGAACATCACCATATGACCCGGCTGTTAAAAAGGCTGAGGGTCTGACTAGGAGACTCTTAGCCCATGTGGATCTTTCCCTGATGAGTCAAACTCTGAGGAGACCAGGTGGAACTTACCAGTTAGTCTGTGCTCCTATTTCTGTTACAGATTTGGTGATCTGCCGCCTGTGAGTCATTTGCCTTTTCTACTTCAGTTTTGTTGGCAAGAAATAATATTCTGTCTTTAATTGCATCTTAATCAGATGGCAAAAAGAAGTTACTTGAATCACTTGTGCTTTGGCACATTAAAAGTAGCTGTTTGAATCACTGATAGATCAGAATAAATATTCATGTAGAGGTGGTCTAATTTCTGGCCAAGCAGTGAAGAGAACGATGTTACAGAGTTACCATCTGACTTGCGGCTGTTAGGAAGAAAGTTCCTCACAGGGCCTGAGCCCTGAGAGTACTCAGCTCTCCAGTATTGCACTTGTGGCTGGTCGTAAACCCTTGTAATGCATATCATCCCATTGAAATGATTATTCCCCTTATTTAACTGTTCATTTCATCACAAACCAATAACCAATAGCCCAATTTTCTTGGGAGGTGATATGAATGGGTTGTTGGACTTTATTCTGTGACATGCTTTTTAAAAAAGCATGGAATCGTGGAGCTGGCAAGGCCTAGTAGATGTCATCTGTATACAGAGTGCTCAATCTCAAGTTCTTTATTAGTGGTCTCAGACTTTAGTTCTTCATACTTCATTTGCTGCTATTTGTGTTTGAGATGTCTTGTGAAGGCCATAGCCTGTGCTGGTCCTTCAGACTGAAGACTTGGGAAGCGTTAAGAGTGCTCTTGAGATGAGGAAGGAAAAAGCACCTTGAAAAAAAATGAAGACTGTGATATCCAAGAGGGCAACAACTAGGTCTGTACCGCTCCTGAAGTGGCTCCATGGTCCAGCACAGCACTCCTTTATCTGAAATGAAAGTTTAAAGTGCACTGCAGAGCATAGGGTTCCAATGCAGAGCCATCACTCAGTCACAGCACTGTAATTGATTTTTTTTTAAGATACAACCTTAAAAAAACTCCAGTCTTGAAAATAAGATAGAATGTTATATCTGTATATATAATACAAATTGACATTTAAAGGAGCTTATTTGGTTTGGATTTGGTTTAAGACAAAGTTTTCCTGCTTATTGAACAGATATGTATTGGAAGCTACCTTTAAAATCTGGTTTTGACTGTTTATTTTTAGTTCCCAAAAGTGTAGTTACTACTAATATGGGCTACTTTAATGTGGCTTATATGGAACTCTGTGAAGGTAAAATTGTAGAATAAAAATATATTACTTGCATGAGAGCTTAAAATGTCAGTCATTTAGGAAGAGAGCTTCTGTATTTTAATGACATGTTTGACAATGTTGAGATTATATTTGATAGCAGGTACTCTTTAGAAAAGTTGTTTGAATAAAATAGTTTTATAATTAAAAAAAATATCAGGGCCGGATGTGGTGGCTTGACACCTGTAATCCTGGCACTTTGGGAGGCCGAGGCAGGCAGATCACCTGAGGTCAGGAGTTCGAGACCAGCCTGGCCAACATGGAGAAACCCCATCTCTACTAAAAATACAAAAAATTAGCTGGGCGTGGTGGTGCGTTCTGTAGTCCCAGCCACTCAGGAGGCTGAGGCACGAGAATCCCTTGAACCCAGGAGGCGGAGGTTGCAGTGAGCTGAGATCATGCCACTACACTCCAGCCTGGGCCACAGAGTGAGACTATGTCTCAAAAACTAAATTAAATAAAATAAATTTTAAAAAATTTAAAAATACCTCAGAACCCAGTGAAAGTAAATGGATCATTGTAGATGTTGTGCAAGGCAAGGTTTGATTTTTTTTTCCTTTTTATAAAATGAATTTTAGCTCTGTCTTCTCCTTAGTGCTAGTTGCTTTATCTTGTCTTCACATCCATGGCTATGACGGAAATATTTTCAGGTGTTCTTAAGCCAGATATATCAAATTACCATATAAAACAAAGCAATTTTGTAATAATTTAGATTAATTGCCCTTTTAGGTAAGTGAATCTTCTCCCTTAATTGAATGGAAGATTTCTTGCTAATTAACATGACTTTCTTTGAAGACTGAACTGTCATACTTCTCCTTTGCCCCCAGGACATGAGAAACCTGAGGTTCGCTTTGAAACAGGAAGGCCACAGCAGAAGAGATATGTTTGAGATCCTCACGAGATACGCGTTTCCCCTGGCTCACAGTCTGGTAAATTCCAGCGCTCTCCTCAGCGTGGGAAGGTTCTCAGTGCCTCCTCTGTGAAAACTGCCTGCAAACTGGGATCCTCTTTCTTTTAATGTCTGTGTTGTGTTTCCCAGTGTGATGTGTCTGCAGAGGTGTTTATTAAATAATTTCATCATTTCCAGAGGGAACAGGTCTCTCCCCTGTCAGTCAACTTTGGAGCTAATGAGCAATGAGTGTCAGGCTTTTGTGGCTCCAATTGTAAATGGGAACAAACTCTCTGAGCCTAAATGCCATTTGAACAAATACAGATGTGTGGTGTAGGTACTGCACCAATAGCTGAATAGGGGCAGTTTTATTTTTGAAAAGAATAACCTTTCAAATGTCATTTGATAGCATTTATTATGTAATTGTCAGGACCAATTTATTATGCATTTAATTAGTTGTAATCTATGACTTAGTCCAAAGGTGATTCAGTATATGTACCTAAAACTTTTCCTTCCTCTTCACCAAACTACTGGAGTAACCTTACTCTTACTGCATGACTGAAATAAGCCTTTCTATGAGTTTTGCTTGTAGAACAATCTTTCTTTATATCCTGCCTCGGCCTTGCCTCCTTTTTTACTGCCGTGCCTTGCTTGAATCTTCTAACCCCAGTCCTCCTCCTCAGTTTGACTTGAACTTAGATGCAAATACCTGCTAAGGGGAGAGTGAAAAAATAATTATTTACAACATATACTGTATAAATGCCTTTATCTTAAGTATAGGATGATCATATTGCAGACTAAACCGAAGGTGATGGAAGGGACCCTTAAGTAGAAGAGGCATGTGTTGAACGCAGATGAAAATGTAATGCTTGGGAACAAATGTGCTGATCTCATAATTGAATCTATTTTCAGCCTTTTCTAAGTTTCTGATTAAATATGTGATTTTTAAAAATATGTCTATATTAGAGTTTTTAATTCTATTAGGATAAAAAGAGAGTCTGATGGGAACACATCTTCTTAATTATTATGAAAGTGAGAATGTGAGTCTAATTGATGAAAGTTCAATTAGGAAATGTGTTCTGTCTTGATTTATGCATATCTGGCCCTAAATTATCAGAAATTGACAGAATGGCAGGTTTGAAGGAGCTGAAGCCCCAGTCTGTCTCCTGCAAGATCTTGCAAGATCTGTCTCCTTGCTTCATCAGACATCCCCTTTCTCTGGTATCTTCTGTTTCTTCTAGGGTATACTCCCCTAAAAAAGTCAAGTGCTGGACGAGCTTTCCCCTTATACTACTGTGCCATCTTTCACTTCATTGCCAAACTTCTGGAAAGAATATTCTAGCCTATCCTCGTCTCCAGTGCATTCATTCCTCCAACCCATTCCAGTATGGAGCTCATTACTGGCCAAATCTAGTGGCTCATTTCCATCTCATTCTGTTTGATCTCTTCCCCAGCATTCAACAATTTTGACCATCGTCTTCTTGAAAGTCTTGGTTTCTGTATTCCTGCACCATCTTGATTGTTCCTTTCCAGTCTCCACTACCTCTGTCTTTTCCTTAAATGTAAATATGTCTTCACTCTCATCCCTCTTCTCTTCTCATCTTATTAAATTTGCCTTGATGGTTTTGTTTAGTTTAAAGTCGTCACTGCTATGTAGATGACTTCTAAATCTAACCCTGATATTGTCCTTGAGTGAGTCCAATGAGTCTAACCCTCAAATTCCTTCCTCTGGGAGTCTGAGAATCATGAGCTCATCTGGCGCAGTGGCTCACGCCTGTAATCCCAGCACTTTGGGAGGCCGAGGAGGATGGATCACTTGAGGTCAGGAGTTCAAGACCATCCTGGCCAACATGGTGAAACCCTGTCCTACTAAAAATATAAAAATATTAGCTGGGTGTAGTGCTGGGCACCTGTAATCCCAGCTACTCAGGAGTCTGAGGCAGGACAATCGCTTGAACCCAGGAGGCAGAGGTTGCAGTGAGCTGAGATCGTGCCATTGTACTCCAGCCTGGGTGACAAAAGCAAAGCTCCATCTCAAAAAAAAAAAAAAAAAAATAGAATCACAAACTTCTTGTTGCCCTGACCTCTTTGCAGTTCATGAAACCTACCTTTCATCCTATATGTCCTGCAAGTTTGAGGATCCCCAGTTGTTTAGGTTTGATAACTTGAAGTCAGCTTTTCAACTCCCCCCCTGCTATTCCTCCCATAGGCACATCAATTCTGAATCCTGTAAGTTCTACTTAGTAGCAACACCCAGCTATTTCCTCTCTTTTCTACTTATGCTTCCTACCTTAATCCATGCTTCCAAACTGGCTTCCCTTCTTTCAGTTTCTTCCCCTTCCAGCTAATCCTACACAATGCTGCCAGTTGTTGTTTGTTTTGTTTTTAAATATGATCATGTTACTGTATCACCCTCTACCCCCCAAAAAACAAACCCCCAGTTACTTTTCATAGCTTGTGCCCTACACTGCAGCTGCACAGGGCTGCCCTATGCTCTTCTAGCACACACAGTACTTTCTTGGTTCAGATTTTGCTGTCCCCTTTACCTGCAGTCCCCTCGTCTCTTGCATACCCATCTTCCACACACTTAGCCTTCAACATCTTAATCTGTCCTGTGTCCTTTTCCAGGCCATATGTGTGTGCCCCCAGTGAGAGTTCATCTTACCGCTCAATTGTTAGTCTTTGCAAGTTCCTCTATCAGAGCACTTATCTCAGTGTGCCTTATGGAATAATTTTGTCATAACTACCTCCTACCTCCCCCTACCACTGCCTGATAAATTATGAGCTTATCAAGGCAGGGATCAGCCTTTATTTCTCTCTCTACTGTCAGCACAGTGACATCTGCATGGGAGTTTTGTAATGATGGCTTTCTTCTTGAACTCGGGTTAGTAGAAAGGAAGGAAAAATCACTATATGGAAACAAATGAGATGGATGTTTCTGAGTATTACAAATCTAACACCAAAACCTAGAAATCTCTGTTGCTATTATTGGAGTCATCCACAGAGGGCTTGATTTCTCAAGTCTGTGGTACTTGGCCATATTTTTCATACCTGTGCTGAGAATCCCTGCTTCTTGTTTTAGGAAGTCAATAAAGTAAGAAACTGCCAAAAAAAAAAAAAAAAAGTCAACTGAATTGCTCATATGAAGTTTTGGAAGGTGACATCTTAGGTTTTAATCACTGAAAGTCATCCTTAAAAAAAGTTTGCCAGTCACCAATACAATGCAAGATACAGATTGAAACAGATCAGCCCTTGACCCTGCTTTTGGAATAGCAGTCCCTGATATTCAAGTCCACATGTGCAACTGTTTCATCAGTCAAGTTCATTTCATGTCTTGTGTTGGGTGGTGTCAGGATGCAGTGGGGGCAGTCAAGGATTTAGTAGTGTGTAGGATGAGTGATACCTAGTCCCATTGAGGGATGTGACAGTCAAACAGTAGTGATGTGACAAATATGTTTAGCCCCAACATAAGATAGTATACATTCATTTGTGCAAGAGAAACGCAAAGGAAATCCACGGGGGACTCATAGGAAGAAGAGACCACATCTAACCAAAATTGGAAAGGCCTACATGGAATTGATAGTTGTTAGTGTAGGGCCTTGAAGAATGGATTTAATTTCCAGTGAAGGACTTCTGAGGTCTGGGGCTTGAGTGATGAGGGTGGGGCACTGTCCACAGAGTAGGGAAGTCAGAAAAAGATTTTATTTGCAGAAACAGGTGGAAGAAAGGGGAAGGGGGAGGAACAATGAGTTCTGTTTTGGACACATAGCATTTCATGTATTTTGACAGAATTGACAGCAAGCCACTGAAGGCCTGCCCCTCAGAAAAGAGTCTAGAGATATAGATTTGGAATAGTGGTTCTTAAGTCATTTGAAGTTATGGGCTCCTTTGAGAATACGATGTAAATTATAGTTTCTCTTCCCCTCAAACATGCAGTCATGTACAAAACCTTACCTAAAATTTTAGAGGACTTCTGGCCCCTCTGAAGCCCCTTTGTAGGGCCCTGGTAAAGTAATCCTGGTATGTAATAGAGAAGTCCCGAACCAGAATCTTGGGAGAGGCCATCTTTTAGGGAGTGAAGATAGGAAAGGAGCCAGAAAACGGAATGGTTACAGAGGCAAGGGAAGAGCCTGGAAAGGATTAACAGGATGTCATGGGTGTCAGTGCTGGGAGAGCTGGGGAGATGGATCACAAGCTCCCTAGGGACCTGACCCTAACTGTGACCTGCTTAAAGTCGGGACCTCCTTTTATTATCTTTGCAACTCTAGTGCCTAGTCCAGTGCCTGGCATACGTTTTTGTTTTTTGGGTTTTTTTTTTTTTTTTGAGCCTTTATAAATCTCAGAAAATGATCTCGGGGTGACGGGGACAAACACCAGTTTGCAGGTGTTTAAAGGAAGCATAGTTGGTTTAAAAAAGAGTGGCAGGCATGTTGAGGGAAGAAAGTTTTTATCTTAGAATTTGAAAAAGGAAAATGAATATATTTGTGAAAAGAAATCTTGCCTCTTTTCAAGGCAAGAGAGAGAAGGGATCTTTTCTTGAGCAGGATCCTGAAGAAGGCAGAGGGGGATGGGATCCAGCCCAGTTTGTGGGGCAGTTTGGGAAAGGAGAAGGGGCCATTATTTCTGTGAGACAGGAGGGGAAGAAAAGTTTCCAAACTGTCACAGTGGGGAATGTGGGAGTGTGCCAAAAAGGGCTTTCCTAGGAGGTAACATAAGCCTGATTGCCTTGAACAATACAAAGGGCCCCTGCTTGAAAAAGATCACTTTGTTAATATTATTGGAACTGTTCAGCCAGCTGCAGATTATCTTAGTGATTTTTATTGGCATTTGAAGTCAGAAGTGAACTTGCTGTTGCATCTATGAAATGGTGTCTGGAGGCCAAGCAAGCTGGGTCCTGACTCCAGCCAGGTCATGAATACACCATGAGTGGGCTTTTTCATTTCAGACCACCCCTTTGGCTCTCTCTGGCCTCCTGTCCCATTAGTATTTTCACCACTCAGTGTTTCAAGTCACGACTTAACACTTTGAATTGAACTTGAGCTGTTCAGCAACACAGAGTTCACCCCAAACCATTAACTTCATTGTTTCTGTGTTATGTCAATCTGGTAAGATGCGCACTTTTTTTAGTAACATTTCTATTTTGGCCAAAAATGGAAATTTATTCATTTATTTTCTTTTTAAAAATCTATTTGCTTTGCTTTTCAAACACTAGAAATTGTACTGAATTCTCATAAATTGCATGAAGCTCAATACTAGTTCTAGGTAAATGATATATTTTAATAAATGTCAGTGTTTCTGATAGTATGGCGATTTTTTTAAGGCAGAAATTAAAATCATGTATAACTGAACAGAGCCTGATACTGCTACAGAAAGATAAAGAGTTTGATTGTTGGGGTGATAAGTTCAATGGCAAAGTTGTTCTTTTATTGATTTTCTTTATTGTTTGCTCATTTTTTACTCAGATGGGATAATCAGAGATAATACACATATTAGATGAGAGTTTTTTAAACTGTCAATCCTAACCTATTAATGAGTCATAAAATCAATTCACTAGGTTGCAGCCAGCATTTTTAAATAGAATAGAATAGAATAAGAGCATAACATAATATGGATAAGTGTGGCTACGTGAAACATTTCTCTCCGGTGTATGTGTGTGTTGGGTCATAGTGTTGAAGTGCATTGCTTACCGTTAATCGTGGTCCAAAAAGTTTGAAAAACACCATTTTAGGTAATGGTAGAATATGTGGAATAAACTGCACTTTAAGTTATTGTAGGCGTGAATATAGTCACTTAAATCTGCCTTTATAGCAGTAGGCGCACATGGATTTTCTTGAATTTTAAGTGAAGGTTTAGAGTTTATGAATAAACTTGTGGGATATAGACTCACACAAAGGAAGGCTAGGGCTAGAAGAAATGAAGCCTGAGACCTGGGTGCCAGGCTCATAGCAGCCACTGATGGGGAGACCCTGTGAGGGGACACGTTTGCAGAGCCTTTCTGGTGTGTGGTAACAAGCATGTGCCATTGGAGTCCAGTGGTCTGTGTCTGAATCCAGCTCAGTCACTTACCTGCTTGGTGACCTTGGAAGTCACATAATGTTTATGTGCTTCTGTGTTCTCATCTGTAATGGAGATAATAACAGTCTCTACCCCGTTGGGGTTTTGTGAGGATTAAATGTAAAGTGCTTACGACGCTGCCTGGCACGCAGTAAGTACCCAATAAATGTCAGTTCTGTTCTTAGTGTGCCGTTTTCCCAGCAGGTGTAGAGAATAAGGATGACTACCCAGCACACTTTTGCCCAAGACTATTAATAAAGTAATCGTGATAACATGTGGGGCACTTTAAGCTGTTTCAAAGAAAGATGCTATATATAGATTAGTATTCTTATTAACAAACCATTGGTTGTACCTTGAGAAAAGACTCTTTGAAAGTCAGAGCATAATATCCAGAAAGCATGTGACCTAGAAGGGTGAGATACGGGGGGCAGTGATATGTATGAAAAGAATTCTTTAGAAATGGTTTTCCATGTTTTTCTTTCCATCTTTTGACCCTACTCAGGCTTACTGCTTTTAGGGAAACATGGCTCATTCAGGTTTTTGTTTTTGCACTTGCCGCTTTCCTTTCACATTCTGCATGAAGCTCTTTAGCATCACAATATTTCTGTTATTCTGTGAACTGATTAGCAGTCATATAGTTGCGAAATTTTTGTTTTCGTGTGTGTGGTGGGAGATATTTGACCTTCTTATGTCAGTCAGAAAAGACACAGGTGAGGTAACTTGCTCTTGGTAACTCTAATTTCAGGAGAGAAGCAGCTGGGTTGCACAGCCTTTGCTGTGGAGACCAGCAGCCTTCTGAGGACTGCTGGTGTAGTACATTAGATTGCATGCAAAGGATGGAAGCAAGGTCTTCCAGACAGCAGCACCTTTGTGAGCAGGGCTCATCAGCATTTGCAGGTGTTTGTTACAGCCGCCTTTGGTTTTCATAGTCTTTGCTGCTTATTTCTTTTTGCCTAGCTTTGGTGAACCACATCAAGCCCTGCCGTGTGGCTTAAACACTACCATATCTACCCCATGTCCTCTCTTGCTCTACTCCAGTTGTGCTTACTTGTAAAAAGATTTTCATAAAAGTTAGTAGAGTGCGTTATGGAGGTATATATCTTTTATGATCATTTGAATGACAGGTATAAATGATCCTATGAATGGAGAATTAACATAGGATTTTTTTGTTATTGTTGTTTTTGTTTTTTGAGACGGAGTCTTGCTCTGTCACCCAGGCTGGAGTGCAGTGGCATGATCTCGGCTCACTGCAACCTTCGCCTCCCCAGTTCAAGCGCTTCTCCTGCCTCAGCCTCCTGAGTAGCTGGGACTACAGGTGCTCACCACCACGCCCGACTAATTTTTGTATTTTTAGTAGAGACGGGGTTTCACCATGTTAAGATGGTCTCAATCTCTTGACCTTGTGATCCGCCCGCCTCAGCCTCCCAAAGTGCTGGGATTACAGGTGTGAGCCACTGCGTCCAGCCAACATAGGATGTTTTATTTTGTGCCTCAGAAATGTGGAAATTTTTATAAATTGCTTTGCAATTTTAAACGAGGCTTAAATTTAGTGGACCCTTACTTTCTGGGCTGATTATGGAATTAATAGATAAAAAGAAACAACTCATTTTCAGAGGGACACTGAAATGAAGTACACACACACGTGCTTTTAGCCTAGATGTGGCCTAATGACTAAAAGTTATGTCTTAGTTATCTGTTTCCTTTTTGGGCAGGACCGTTTTTTCTTGAATCAACAGTAAACTTGGCAAATTGACACGCTAGTTATGCTTTTAAGTCTCCTTCCTTCCTGCCTCCTCTAAGACTTGGTCCTCTATTCTCGTTGATCTCTCTGTCTCCACCACCTTCTCCCTCTCAGCCTTGAAGTGTGCTTGGTTATTCTCCCTATTGCCTGTCCTCTGGAACTGACATTTCACCTGGTCTCCTGTAGCATTGTTGTCTATGGTCAGAAGCGTAGAATTCCCCGCTTGCATCCATTCACTCCATAACTCATTGCAATCAGTCGTCTAGCCCGCTCACTGGAGTGGAATGATTCTTCTGAAAATGACCGAAGACCCTACAAGTTAGAAAACTTGGTAGTCTGTTAGACCATATGCCTTTCAACTGCACCATCGTTTGACTCTCAACTATCCCACCCCTTCCTTTCAAAGTGGTGCTTTTAAAATATTGAGTAGATACAAGAGGATATTTATAAAATATGTATAAAATCTAAAGAATGCTGATTGATGGAACTTTCCTTTGTCTCTCCTGAGATGTAAGCTGGGTAATTTCTTCAGTTTTATCTTCTACTTCGGCTGTGCCTGATCTGAGTTTTTGTTTGCTAAAATTTCCATTGTTATGTTTTTTTAATTATAAAAGTTCTATTTGATTGTTTTTCAGATCTGTTTGGCCATTATTTATAATCTCTTCTTCTGTGCTCAGATTTCTCATCCTCTTTTTGACTTCCGAAAGCACATTAAATGTAATTTATAATATGCATCTGATGATTACAATACCCGAAGTCTTTGTGGACTTTTTCTACCACAGGTGTGTGTGTTTGCTGGCTCATGGCACTTTGTTTCTGATGTGGGTGTGTCTTGTGATTATTGCCTGCAAATTCCTCTTCCTTGGAAGTTTATCTGTGGGAATACTCTGAGCATATAACTGAAGGCAAATTTACCAAGAGAGGATTTGTGTTTCTTTCTGCCAGGCATCTTGAAGCATGACTGGTTTGAGACGCTTATGAATTAAATTCTCAGGTTGGATGTTTTTGGGACCATCCAAGTTTTGTGAGTTTGGTCCACATACTACTTAAGGGCTGACTTGTGACTACAAATTTCTAGTGGGGGATGGTGGCAGGGATTTGTTTCCTCCCTTGCTTAGCACCAATAATCTAGACAGGAAGGTTCTCTTGAAGTCCCCAGGTGGTCCTTTCCCATGCATCCTTCCCCTGAGTGTAGCACTTGGGAGGTTTCCTCATTTTGGTTTGGCCAGGTCTTCAGGCCCTATCTCCTGTGCCCCAAGAGGCCATGAAAACCAGTTCTGGAAGTGGCCTGAAAGTGAAAGCCAGTGTGTTCCTCTTGCTGTCTGCATTCCTGTTTGCAGTTAGTTTTTGGCTTCTGAGTAAAAAAGTCTCTGTTATATCCAGCATTTTTAGGTGTTTTCAGCAGAAGTCCCATTATGGCACAAAGACCATCACATTTGCAGACACCTCTCCCTCTTTTTTTTGAAACCTAACTTTCCCCATAGCTTCTGAGATCTAAGTCCTCTGCCTCTCACTTCTTTTCTGGCTCCTCTGCATCCTTCTACCATCTAGACATGGGTTTTCTACAAAAGTCTGTCCTTCTTGCCCTGAATTATGCCCTGGGCAAACTCATGTCCACGAGCAGTGCCTTTCTAAGCATGGCTTCCAAATATAAAGCATGGCTTTATATTTCCCTGTAGCTGTTATAGAACTTCAAGCAACACCAAAAGATCTGTTTAAAATGACTCTCATATGCCCCAGAAACCCACTCCTCTGTGTTCCCAGTTACTCTTAATGATATCATTGTCCTCTTGTTCATTCAGATTTGAACATTCGAAATCAAGGCCATCGGAGGTTTTCATTTCTTCCTTTTCTTGTTTTCTTTTTTTTTTTTTTTTTTGAGACAGGGTCTTGCTCTGTCACCCAGGGTGGAGTGCAGTGGTGTGATCACAGCTCACCGCAGCCCACAGGTGCATGACTCTACACCTGGCTAATTTATTTTTCTTTTCTTTTAGATGGTGTCTCACTGTGTTGCCCAGGCTGACCTCAAACTCTTGGCTTCAAGAAGTCCTACTGCCTCTGCCCCCTAAAGTGCTGGGATTACAGGCATGAGCCACCATACCTGGCCCCTGTTTCGTAGCATGTACTAAATCCAGGGGATTCTGCCTCCCCAGCCTGACTTAATTCATATCTTCATCTCCTCTCTTCTAAACTGTTGGAACATTGTTAGGAGGTCTTTCTACCTCCATTCTGTCTCCTATCCCTTGCCCGCAAACTTCAACCAGTTCCTCCCTCTCTGTCAGTGTGAAGGCAGACCTCTGTCTCTTTCACAGTGTGGCCCACCTCTCTCCGTTGTTTGTTATCCATCTTCACTCAGTGGAGTTGAGTGTAGACTGAGATGTTCGCCAGTGGCCATATATTCTCTGAGTTTGGCTGCCATTTGTGCCTTTTTGTTGTCGTCTTGTCCAGAGTTGTCTTATCCTTCCAGGGTAGTTCAGATACCAACAACGTCCCTCCAAGCCCCATCTGTCAAGAAGTTATCTGGGCATTCTCTGGGCCTCATAGTACTTTCTCTCTCCCACCTGTGGCACTTGCTGCTATCCTCTCTATATGCCCTCCTCATCTCTCTCCTTTGGATGACTTCCAACTCCTTAAAAACAGAGGCTGTGTCTTCCTTGCCTTTTTCTCCACTTCATACCTTGTTCATAGTAGAGCCTCAGTAAATGTTTATCGAGTGAATATACTAATGTAAACAGAGCGAATTAATCGGAATCAGTAGCAACCAAGACATCAATGAGAATATTCTGCTTTTTAGAAATAGCATTTATTCAATAAATATTTACTTCTTAATTTAAGTTGTAAATAGGTAATATATGTTCATGATTGACAATTCAGGAACTGTAAAAGGGTATACAGGAAAAAATCTCCCTCCCGGCACACTTCAGCTACCTCATTGCCCTCCTCATAGACAACCAAGGTTTCAGTTTATTGTGTCTCCACCCAGTGATAGTTTAGGCCTATACACTTAACTGATTCACATGCCTTCCCCCTTAACCCTAATGGTACAGAGCTATATACACTGTCATGTACCTATTTCCATCCACCAATAGACATTGCCCAGTGAATGTGCTTCTCCACCCTATGATCTTCATTCCATGTACTACCTTAATTCCTCATTGCCATATATGGTAACGTAACACAGGTTTGAGGGATTAGGACATGGACATCTTTGGGAAGACATTCTTCTTATTATTTTTTTAAACAGAGTCTTGCTCTGTTGCCCAGGCTGGAGTGCAGTGGCACAATCTCAGCTCACTGCAACCTCCGCCTCCCGGGTTCAAGCGATTTTCGTGCCTCAGCCTCCCAGGTAGCTGAGATTATAGGCGTGGGCCACCACACCCGGCTAATTTTTATATTTTTAGTAGAGATGGGGTTTCGCCATGTTGGCCAGGCTGATCTTGAACCCCTGACCTCAGAGGTGATCTGCCCTCCTCAGCCTCCCAACATGCTGGGATTACAGGCATGAGCCCCAGCCCTGGCTGGGAGGTCTTTATTCTGCTTACCATAGCAACCCAGTATGTTTTCTGATCTTTTAATCTTTTTCAATCTAATAGGTGAAAATGTAGCTTCCAGTTTTATTTTGCATTTATCTTATATGAGTAAAATTGAATATCTTTAGGTTTGAGCTATTTGTATTTGCATTTCTCCATTGTCTGTATCTTCTACCTATTTTTTGTTTGGATGTTTGGTCTTTTTCTTGTTAGTTGTACGTACTTTTTATGTAATAGCTATAGTGATGTTTAATATGAGTGACTAATATTTTTCCTGTATGTTTTTTGACTTTATGATGGATTTTGCTATGGAGACTTGTTTTCTATTTATTTGGTAGCATTTGAGAGTCTGTGTTGAGGGGCTCTAAAACCACCCCCACGTGTGGTGATTCGATAACAGGACTCACTGGACTCATATTGTACTCACAGGTATGGCTTATTACAGCACAAGGATACAAAACAAAACCAGCAAAGAGAAAAGGCACATAGGTTGAAATTCGGGGGAAACCAGGCACAGGCTTCCAGAGTTCTTGTCCAGTGGAATCAAACAGGATGCACTTAATTCCTCCAGCAATGAGTTGTGCAGCACATATGAGATGTTGCCCAGCTGGGAAGCTCATTGGAGACTTTGTGTCCACAGTGTTTATTGGGGCTGGCCATGTAAGCACCCACTGCCTAGCACAAGCAAAATTCCAGGCTTCCAGAAGAAAAGCAGGAGTTCAGTGTAAACCACATTGTTTATACAAACAGTTTGGGCACAGTGAACCAATCTTACCAGTGAGGGAATGGTGAGAACTCTGCTGAAATCCAGATTACCAAGTGTCTGGCAAGGGCCAACCATGTATGCAGGCCTTTCTAAGGAGGGCAGCCTCAGGCCTGCCATGTTAATTCTTCTGCACACTTTTCTTTTATAGCTTCTGAGCTTTCTATCCCAATTAGGAAGATCTTCCCTACTCAGACTTATAAGGAATTATCTCAGCCAGGCGTGGTGAGTCACGCCTTGCAATCCCAGCACTTTAGGAAGTCGAGGCAGGCAGATCACCTGAGGTCAGGGATTCGAGACCAGCCTGGCCAACATGGTGAAACCCTGTCTCTACTAAAAATACAAAAATTAGCTGGGTGTGGTGGCACATGCCTATAATTCCAGCTACTCACGAGGCTGAGGCACGAGAATTGCTTGAACCTGGGAGGCAGAATTTGTAGTGAGCCGAGATTGCTCCACTGCACTCCAGCCGGGGCAACAGAATGAGTGAGACTCCATCTCCAAAAATAAAAAAAATAAAAAAATACATAAATAAAATAAATTATCTCATATTCCTCTAGTAATTTGGCTTCTTCCTTAAGATTTAAGTATTTCATCTATTTGGAATTTATTTGGAGTTAAAGTATAAGATATGAATCCAACTCTTTCTTCCCCTCTTGTTGCAATATCATTTGTTGACTAGTTTGCTGATTTGAAGTACTGTCCTTATCTCACACTAAATTCCTCTGCATGTTTGATTTTATTTCTAAGAGGTTCTCGTTGCATTAATTATTCTATTCATGCACCAGGTGTGCTCTTTTAACTATTGAAGCTGTATAAGATGTTGCACTGTATGGTAGAACGAGCCTCCCCCTGTTCCTCTTCTTTTTCTTTTCCTTTCTATTGTTGCTTAAGCAATTACAGAATGCTACATTATGGCTGTGCTCAGGGATCTAGAGCTGATACCCACTTCCTGTTCCCAAGGAGTGCTGTTTTCCTGGGTAATGCAAACAAACAGATGCATATGATACAGTGGTGCACAGGATGTCACAGGAGCACAAAGGAGGGCTTCCTAGAGGATTCAGATTCTGCAAGATGAGTAGGAGCATTTGTCAGGCAGAAATTGACATGCCATACTGAAGGAACAGTCTGTGGGCATGCCAAGAGGCCGCACAGATGCAGGCTGAACTCACATGCAGTTTGGTGTCCGGGAGCACAGCGTGCATGTTGGGGTACCAACAGGAGATAGTGCTGGGGGCAGAGGAGGCTGGGTCAAAGATTGCAGAGCCTAACATTCCCCACTCAGAATGTCTGCTTTTTATCTGAAGGTGAAGGGAGCCATTTAATGGTTTTAAGCAGGAACGTGGCATGATTAAATTTCCATTTCAAAAAGATTGCTGGGCTGCAGTGTGTGCAGAGTAGGTGGAGGGGACGGGAGTGGAGGAGAGAGGAAGACCATTTCTGGGGATTTTTGCTAGTCACCCCAGTCGTTGATGATGAGGGCTTGAAATGGGGCAATGGACAGGGACTCCAGATGATGCTTTTGAGAAAGATTCAGATGGTAAAATCAGTAGAATTTGGTGGTTGACTGAATGTAGTTATGAGGGAGGATGGGATGATAGGGAAGAATCCACCCTGGATAACCAGACCGATGGTGGGGCCAGTGGTTGAGCTGGGGAATATAGGAGGTGAGTGAGGAAGAGGTGGCAAGTTCCATTTTGGTTATGTTGAGTTGAGAGTGTCTGTGAGACAGCCAGGCAGAGATACCTAGGAGACAGATGACCACATAGATCCAGAGCTCTGGCCTGGGGAGAGCTTTATTTGGTAGTCCTGGATCACATCCACATCACATCACTAGCATTTTCATAGATGTGGCCAAAATTGCCAGGAGAGAGAACTACAGTGAGAAGAGGGACAATGTATGAACCCTCAGAAATCTCAGCCTTAAATGATTATGATAGTGGACAAGTTGTAAAGAATCTTTTTTCTAAAATAGTTTCAAATGACATTTCAAATGTACATTTGTGGTCCTTTCGTGAACAAATAAATAGGTACGTTTATATATGAAGACAATGATGACACAGGAATATCAAGCCATTTCCCCCAGAGGTACTGATTTAGTCAGTAGTAGAAATAGGATTAGGAGAACTGTTTATGCAAACAGAAGTATAATTGGTAATCTATGTGCTAGCTGCTTTTGACCTGTTATCTTTTGTCAGGTTTTTGGAATAACTGCATCAAAACTGATATAAATGAACTTACTGTGTCAAGTCGTGTGAAATATACAGAAAGCATTATCTAGCATTAGGGCATTAGAATTATAAACTTTACCACATATCAGTACGTCCTATGGTTCTTTAAAATTTTAGGCTTTCCCCTCCAATTTTAATGAAAGCATTTTTTTCTTACATGAACAAGTCTTGTTTCTAAAGTTTAATCTAAAAGATGAAAATGAGATAATTTTACATTACTGTACCCTTAAATGGTAGATGGAAGCTTTTTAGAAAGATGAGTGTCTTTAATTTCAGAAATCAAATTCAAAAAAAAAAAAAGCTAGCTTCAATTCCTGTTCAAACGTTGCAAAATTTAATCCAGAAAGAAGCAGTTGGGCCAGATGCCGTGGCTCACGCCTGTAATCCAAGCACTTTGAAAGGCCAAGGTGGGTAGATTGCCTGAGCTCAGGAGTTCAAGGCCAGCCTGGGCAACGTGGTGAAACCCTGTGTCTACTAAAATACAAAAAAAAAATTAGCTGGGCGTGGTGATGTGTGCCTGTAGTCCCAGCTACTCTGGAGGCTGAGGCACGAGAATTGCTTGAACCCAGGAGGTGGAGGTTGCAGTGAGCCAAGATGGCACCACTGCACTCCAGCCTGGGCGATAGAGCCAGGACTCTGTCTCAAAAACAAAAAGAAGCAGTTAGTAAGTGGTTCCCTGAAGTTTTAAGTTTAGGTATTTGGAGACATAGGTCATTAAGAGTCATCTTCCTGAAAAATCACATTCATCAGTTGTGCCATTGGGTGCTGTTAACATCATTTGAAAACACTTTTAAATGTTCATAGTTTATCAATTTATTCCCCTGATTATGAGCTGGAGAGAGCCTATGACAGTGACAGACAGCTGTCCGTCCTCAAAGGAAACTCAAGAATTAACATTTATAGATTCTGTTTAAATAAACAAAAAATCCAATCTAGATGTTTTAAGGAAATCAGTGCATCTTTATATAGGTGCCATTTAAAAATAATGGCTAATTAAGTGAAAGCTAAAATCTGTTGTCATTTCAGAGACTTTACCCCCACAAGTTACAATGATAAATGTAGCTAAATTAAAATGACAAGTTATATTCCCTATATCAGAGCTGTTTTTATCCCTGGTGTGAAATCAGAGAGTTTCATCTCAAGTTTGTCCTTTAACATTTTTCAAATGTTACATTGTGCTATTTTTAATCCAGAAACAATGCACATGATTGCTTTAAAAAAAAAAAAAAGTCTCCATGTACAGTATCTCTTGACTAGTACGGATCTAGTGAATTGTGAATTGATGAAATGCCCAAATACTAATATAGAGCAAAATTAAGGAAGACATGACTTGCTCACTTGAGGAAGGTGAGGGTGGCCATTTGAGAGTATCTTCTGTCAGTTTCCTGATTTTGATATTGTGCTAAAAGTTATACAAGATGTTAACACCTGGAGAGGCTGGCTGAAGATTTACTTCTTGTGAATCTATAATTATTTCAAAATAATCTAAAACAAACTAAAGTAGCTCCCCAACAGCTTGACCACACAGAATCCTTAGGCTACATTCCTGAGAGTTCTGGTACATCCCACATGGCCCTTCTAGGACCAAGGAGGTAGAAAGTCACCCCCTAGAGATTCTGATTCAGTAGGGGTGAGGCAGGGCACAGGGCATGGTTTAGCCTCTGGAAAAAGCAGCCCACTTCACCCCCAATTCTGAGGCAGAGCCGTAGATAAGGACCACACCCTAGAAGAAAGCCACGTAGGACTTGCTGAAGCATCTACTGAAAGGTGATGCTCAGCAAAACATCTTCTCTGTCCTAAGACTTTGCTCAATTGGGACTGAATCATTCTTGAATTTTCCATAGTCGATGAAATCAGTACTTGGACGTGTTCATTGAGTAAGCTTTATCATTACCCATTTAGCAAACAAGACGCGCTTGATGGTTATAGTGGAAAATACTTGAGAGCCAGCTCTCTCCATGTGATTTAGAGTTCCCAAATTAAGGGTCAAAATTGACCCAAGGTTATATTTAAGAATAATAGTTGAAAGTGTCAACACATTAATAAAGTGTTAAAGAATACATTGTCTGGAAGAGAAAGTAAATGACAGCTAAAAACCTCAAGACGTATAACCTATTCACTTCAGGTTTTAACAATTTTGAAATAGGAGCTTTAATTAGGCTTGTAACAAGTTACCACTTGTAGGGAATTTTATACTTTTTGATAATGAGGTACAGATGAATGTGTTTTGTTATTGCTTTATTTTTGTTTTTGTAATAATCCAACTTTATGTTACTCTGAGAGCCTATATTCTCTTAATCTTTAAGAAAAAAAGAAAATATATCTGAAAAGTAGGTCCTCATACTTTCAAGTTTAGAAAATGGTGGTATTGGCTCTTTCAGACTGCTCACTTCAATTGAGCCAAGTAGCTTATGGAAAACTTAGTTTTTAAATAAAAACACCACATAAACACTACCTAGTAATGCTTTTTGAAAAATGTTTTTCTGTGTTTGTAAGCTAATTTATTTGAATGGTGAAAATATTGGTTTAAGCACCCAGTCTTTTCTACCCTAAGCTCCAATTTAATATTAGATGTGTTGCTATGTGCTTCACGAGGAGAAATATTTGGCTGTTGTGCGATTCATAATTCTTCCTGAAATATCTGGGGTCCAAGCCTGGCTCTTAGCATCAAGAGTAAACTGGGAGTTGTTTTTGTCACCAATTCTAATAGACATGTTTCGGGTTAAAGGATACCAGTTAGTTGACTCATTCTGGATATTAGTCAGAATGTGAAGTATCATCATAGAAGTGATCTCATCAGAGAGGCCATCTGATGTGTGGTTACCATGGGGACATTGTCTCAGTCTCATACTAATGACAAAAAAAAATTGATGTTGCTTCTGTTCAGGTTCTTTTATAAAACATATTAAGGAAGTTAGGTAGATAATTTTTGTTTAGGCCATATAGCTTTGATTTTCTGATAACAATTTTATAAACTTAGAAATTTTCTTGTAAGATACAGGAATACTGGAAGCAAAAAAAAGAAGGTGCTTTAACATTAGGGATTGAAAAAATAGTAATTTAGGTTGAAAATGCTGCTTGAAAGTTAATGCTGATAGCATTACTACACATGATGATTTTTTCTGGAAGGAAAGCTTTATCTGGGCCTTCAATTTAGGAATTTTTCTCTTTGGTTTTTAAAAGCTGCCATATTCACTTGAGCTTCATGGGAAAGATGCAAATAACTAAAACAAATGAACAAAAACCATGTTGAGGTCAGGAACTTATTTCAAGAAAGCAAGTTCTAGGTTTTCTTTTAAAGTGACAGTAGAGCCTTAGGTCTCAAATCATCTACAACCATGTTAACAGTACATCACTCAAATCATTCAACATTCCTGAATGTTTACCTGTGCCAAGTACTGACCAGCGCAGTATTAGATGTTCACAGTAATGATATATTGCCAAGGGAATGCTTAGGCATGTCCCATATATTCTGTTTATGGATAAAGGAGTGCACCAAACATTTTAGTGCTATTTTCACCCAAAGTCCCTCTGTCTTTAATTTAAACTTAACAGAAATCACTTATTTTTCCCAGTGGTACTGAATAATTATGCATTGCTGTGGATTCAGTGTCAGGTTAGAGCCTCAGTGCATCGCTTAGCTAGGTCAGCGTCATTACCAGTGTGTGCTTATCATGCCAGCCATCCAGAATAAACAGCACTTGGGCCTAGCGCTGCCAGAGTTGAGACCTGCAGAGTGTGCTGCATGCCTGGGAAAGTTTGAGAAGACATTGTGGAGAGCATGTTCTTGGGCAGTTTTCACCTTAAACCTCTTGCCATTCACATGCAGAAAACTGTTGCTGCTGAAAGGTGCTTTTCCAGAAATCCACTGTGTTGTAGGGGAGGGAACACTGGTGTTCAAAGTGATTAGTCTGATGACAGAGGAAAATGGTTGGGGAGGGAGCTACATAGAGGAAAAGTGCCCAGACGCAGCGCCTCCAGAGAAGATGGTTGTACAGGGACTGTGTGGGCCTTCATGTCTTCATTCGGTCAGCGAGCCTGTGTTCTGCCTCCCTCTGACCAGGCGCCATTGTAGTTACTGGGGATAAAGGATGGGAATGAAGCAAGTGTGTACTTTCATGGAGCCCATGTCCTAGGTGAGGGGATAGTACATATGTACAGTGAACAAGTACATATGTAATATGTCAAATGGTCATAAGTGATAGGGAAAATCAGATGGGAATAGGGAGTGCTGTTGTGAGGGTAACATGTTTTTTTGTAGGGTGTCGGAGAAGGTCTTACTGATTAAGATTATTGGATCAGAGATGTGAGAGAAGACAAGAAGCCATGAGGTAAACGAATTCCAGGCAGATGGAATAGTAGCCGCAAAGGCCCTGAGAGTGGCATGTGCTTGGTGCCTTTAGGGAGTGGCACAGGAGGCAGGTGTGACTTACGTGGAGCGAGTGAGTCTGAGAGCAGAGATGTGGCGGGGGAGATGGCCAGATGGCAGACAGCTGCATAAGCCATTGGAAGGACTTCCACCTTTACTCCTCGCAAAGTGGAAAGCTACGGGAGGATTTGGGGCAAGGAAAGGACTTGATCTGACCTATGACACTGTCACTCTGACTTGAGAAGTACAAAGATGAAAGCAGGGGAGCAGTTAGGTTTTTATAATCAACCAAGTAAGAGATGATGGTGGCTTGGACCTGGGTGGTAGCCACGTGGTGACAAAGATGAATCCAAGGTTTTCAGCTCAATCAGCTGGAAGTCATGTACTGAAATGGGGAGACTGTGGGAAGAGCAGGACTGGGTAGGGGGAGCCAAGGGTGTTTGGCTTTGGTTGTGTTAACTTGAGAGTTCTTCAGATGCCTCTTAGGCAGTCTGGTGGGGTGGTAGAGTGGACACTTGGATAGCCAAGTCTGGAATTCAGAGGGGATGCTGGAGAATGATAGGTCCTTACTAGTCACTAGAGTATGGATGGTATTTGAAGCTATCAAATGTATCAACAGCACGTTGAGGGTGAGTATATATAGAGAAGAGGTGAGAGGTCTGAGTTCTGCCATTTCACAGAAACCAGGGCATTGATTCAGAATTCACAGAGAACAGTTAGCTCAGAGTTTTCTTAATATCCTATCTTTTTAAAAAATAAACACGTCATTGTTCCCTTTTGAGACAGTTGCACCGTTTAACAATAATTCCTGAATTTTATTTTTCTTCCTTTCCTTCTTTCTTTTTAGTGGCTTGTACCTGATCAATTGCTAATACTGTTTAAAATTGATAGGCACTTTTTGGTCTGGTAATCTGATTTTTTTGTGGAACATCATTAAAAGAACAATTGAGAGATTTATAGCCATAGAAAATTGAGGCTTCTATTACTCAAGATAGAAGTTAGCGTAAGTCTGATCTGAGTTTTCCACTGTTTTTTGTTGTTGTTGTTGTTATAAGTCTTGGTGTGGGTTGTAATTTCATGGTCGGCAAATCTGGTGAAATTTATTTTGCGAGAAATCAAAAGATGTACTATAATAGTAGACTGTTCCTTCACGCTGAACTTTATTTATTTTTTGCCTTTTCTAGCCATTATTTGCATTTTTAAATGAAGAAAAGTTTAACGTGGATGGATGGACAGTTTACAATCCAGTGGAAGAATACAGGAGGCAGGTAAGATGTTAGATGCTATTGTCTGGTATGTGATGAACCTGAAACATGCATTATGACAGTATGTCATCAGCCATGCTTTCTGAAAATCAGTGACATCCTTGCTAAATATCTTTTCAATGGTGGTGATATTATCCACATTTTGTACAATATATCTCATTCTATCTATTACTGTATAACTTATAAGCTCATTCCATTGCCATATGCAAGCTGCATCGAAGACTGGGTCACTAAATCCTATTTCCTTCCCTATATGAAGAGCATCAATTCTGTGTTGTTTATGAAATGAATTAAGTACTTAGGATTTAGAAAAGTCAAACATTTTAGAAGTTACACTTTAGGACTTGATATTGCTATGTATATGCATGTTTGGGAGCTTAACTATTACCTGCAGTTAGATTTAAATTATATTCATTTCAGTTTGCAGATTCAAATGAATTAGAACTGTTTTCCTGTAGTGATGTCTTTTTCAAGGAAGCTTTGATAAGTGTACATTATAATTGTCTTTACTGTTCTCTTATATGAATGTCACCTACATGCATGTTTATTTGCTATAATAAAGGCAAGAGGCTTGGTCTCATATTGCTGTTCAGGAACAAAAGTCTCTTGCAGTATTTTTGTTAAGGGAATTCTGTGCATAATATGTAACAAGAGCCACAGTTTGACCTCTGGTATAACCAAATCTGTAGGCAGCTAGGAGTTGTGCGATGGGATTATTCACAATTCTTGTTCTACAAAGCTCTTAAGATAATTGAAAAGTTTTGTTGAATGAGATTTGAGAATCAGATCAAGCCCATTTGCTTTATATGAAAAGGTAGTGAATATAAAGTAAAATCGTAGAACCCTAGACTTGAGAAGAACCATCTAGTCACCACCTTCACCATGAAAAACCTGGATTGGTTTCCTTTTTTAGTCTTAATCAACGGTTTGCATATTCATGAACAGATTTGACGCTCTGGAATTTGGGTGCAGGAGTTTAGCTTTAGAACATATGTGACATAGTATATCCTGTTGCTTCCATAAGTCACGTTTAGACTGTTGAGTTTTCTAAGGCTTTGCACTACTCCCATTTTAATGGCCTCAGTTCTGGACTAGCTACTGAGGTGGAAGAAGGACTATGAAAACATTTTGCATGTTTTGGAGACCTCTGTAAATGATGTATTAAAATATTTTTACCTTCTTTTTGAAGTATTACTGATAACATTAAGACTTTTTTTTAGTTCAAAGCTTCTAGCTTGAAACAAAACAGTTCCTGTTTTTAAGATTGCATGCATATATGAACTGTTGAAGGTATTTTGTTCTAGACTGCCATTATATTCAATCTTTTTTTCTTATAACTTTCTGATGGGACTTATAACTGTCTAATTGGACTCAGCATCAGACTCAACATCTGTTTGGTCCGTGGTCTCTAGGGCCAGACCTAAAGAAAAGGTACAATGTCTGTCCCCAAAGCAAACACCCACATAGCTCACTTTTGTGTGTGTATCTGTGCATTTGTGAGAATGGGGAGAGAATATTCCACCACCTCTGGATCTTTTCCATACTAAATACAATTTTGTGGGGGAGATGATAGGATGGGAGGTGTCTTCTGTGTCTCCCTGTCACATTAGCAGTCTGCTTAAAATGCAAATGACTGTATTTCTCACACAAACTATAGGGCAATCATCGATTCTGAACAACTTGATTGAAAAAAACTCATCGGAGGTGGCGAAATGAGCCTCCCCAGAGGGGTCTTCCTTTACTTCCCCTCTGTGATTTTCTTCATGAGCTCAGCCTCTTTACACTTTGGAGCAGACTGAAGCATTCACTCTATTTTGAGCAGGGAGAGGAAGTTGCCTGATCTCTTTTCTACCCTCAGTTAGAGCCAGATTAAGATGAAGCAGGGTATTTTTTTAGGGGATGGGAGGGGTGCATGGGCGGGGGATGAACTTGGGTTTATCTGTGTGGTACAGGTAGTAAAGAATATGTGGACACAAAATAAAGGAAGACGAATTCCTTTGAATTCAAGAGAATCTGTATTTACAAAGTATAGTTTAGAACTGTAAAAACCACCAGTGTTTTGTCTTGTGTTCTTACGTTGTCTGGATTATTGATTTGGCACCCTTATTATAAATAGGTAGACCGTCATCACCCTGTGGTCAAAGAGGCATGTGCACATATTGCTAGAAGGAAGAAAAGAGGCCCAAGGCCAAATCCAGAGATGAGGTCAAGCAATACTGACTTGAACTTCTTTTTTTCCTCACAGGGCTTGCCCAATCACCATTGGAGAATAACTTTTATTAATAAGTGCTATGAGCTCTGTGACACTTACCCTGCTCTTTTGGTGGTTCCGTATCGTGCCTCAGATGATGACCTCCGGAGAGTTGCAACTTTTAGGTCCCGAAATCGAATTCCAGTGAGTACTGCAATTAACGTTTCTCTTGAAGAGCACCTTTTAGTCCATAAGAATGGTAGTCATATAACTTAGAGAAACGGTCCTTTTGGAATTCTATCCCAAAAAATACTTACTAAGTGCTTTGTGAGTACAAAGTACCATACCAGACTGGAGAAGAAGTGTGCCGTCACCTGCCTTCTAGGAGCTTGCAACTAAGTATCAAGAATGAACGCAAGTAAAGAGCTCTCTGCAAGTAAAGAGCTCTCTACGAGAGAGGGGCTGCAAGTAATGGGAACCAAGTGCTGTGTGGAAGGAAGCAAGGAAAGACAGGCTCTTTGTGGCTTTTGTCTTTGTGGCACAGTACATGATACTATATGATAGGCTCTTGATAAATGTCAGATAAATCATGCTGGAAAGAACACACTGTCTTGTTATAAAATGTGTCAGCACAGACTTTGACATACACTCACCACGAGCTCACCCCCGTCACCTTTGCAGGCTGCCCCAATACCATTGTCTAACTGGAGTCAAGTATAGATTATTCCAGACACTATCCATACGGTATCACTGCACCTAGTTCACAAAGCTCTCTTTTGGTCCTTAAATATTAATGGACATGTCATACTATCTAACATTGACAAAAATTGACTAAAAATTTAGGTATTCTCCCCTGCTAATTTTCAGGGTCTGTCATAAGTACAGTGGGTTTTTTTTCCCCTAATAAGTAAATGTTTAAAAACAAAGGTTGAAGAAATTAAGACTTAATGTCACCTTGCCTTTTTCAAGTCTAGACATTTTTTTTCCTTAAAAGGATATTTGTGCAAAACTTTTGTATTGTCAGCCTAATATGAATTGTAACTTTTTTTAATTCACTTGTTATACACTTCTAGCCATAAAACCGCAGAAGTGATGCTGTGTTCTCAGTGCACCACCTTAGGAGACATGCTGTTGATTTGTCCCGTTATTAGTGACGTTAACTGTGATTATTCTGCTAAGGCAGTGTCTGTCATGTTTTTCCACTATGGCACTACTATTTTACCCATTAAAATTAATAAATGCCTTATGTAATGATTTTTTTAATTCACTTGCTTCTCCAGTTAGTAATGTCTGTTCATATCTTCGCGATATAAATTGTACTTGAAAGTATGTTCTTTAGCTCATGTTGTTAGAACATGATGCTAATGAAGCTAGGGTTACAAGTTCAGTCTTCCTGTGCTCTGTTTGGACATGCTCTTCTGTACCATAGCCACAGACTACACCCCTACCCTGGCTGGCTGTCTGTCTTGCTAATGCATGCCTTGCTCACAAGGACAACTGGGCTAGGGTAGCCTGGCTCAGTTTTGTTCATGTATTCATTCAGTTCATATTTATTGAGCATCTACTGTGTCATTTGTGTATGTGGGTGAATTCCATGGGATTTGAAACAGAGAAAATTGAACAACTGTGCCCTTTCTACCATGCTTGGTTGCCATCTTGATCCAGTAGTCCCCATTATTCTGAATGAATGAGTGTCTACTGTAGAGCAGATAGAATTTCTTAACTTTTTATTTAGTCATGTTATTGATCCTTCTTACTTTATCATGGCCACCAATTTGTATTTATTTTTTCTAAAATGGCTTTTATAGGAAAGACTAAGTTCCCCATCACCTCTACATATTTATAGATTTACTGTTAGGTACTATTAAGCGTGGTAATATGTTCTTTGCAGTATGCTTTCTAACCACCCGGCTGTTGGCTAAGTCTCAGAGCTTTGCTTCCACCCAGAAAACATATGTGCCTTTAATGTGAAATCATTAATATCTGATAGTTGGTTCTTTTTATAAAAGCTCATGTAAAAATACAAAAGGAAGTGACATGAAAGAGATCTTATTTTGCATGTAAATAAGATATAAACAATAATAAAATATCGCTGGGTAGAGAAATAATCAATGTGCATTAAATGTTTCCATTAATGGATATGTATTCTCTTATTCTCAAGCAGATTTCTCTTAATTTTATGAGTCTTTAATGTACGAGTAATGCACGTTCATTTTAAGCATTATAAAAATTACTGATAAGCAAAAAGGAGTCTGCCACCTAGTGAGAACCAGTGTTAACACTGTTGGTATATATCCTTTCAGACTTCCTTCTAAGCATATATCTACACACACACACACATATATGTATATATATTTGAAAAAAGTGAAATTATTCTATAATTTGTGTCTCAGTCTATAGAAATTATTCTATAATTTGTGTCTTTATCTAGCAATATCTTGTAAACAACTTCCCATGTTGCTAAATGTGATCCGCTCATATGCCAGTGTGTAGATGTACCATGATTTAATCAGTTTTCCATTGTGAGACATTCAGCTTCTGCTTAATCTTTTGCTATTATAAGTAATGCTGTAATAAACATCTTTCAGTGGTTAGATATTTGTGTACTTAATTATCTATGGCTTCTAGATATGAATTTTAATAAGAATAATACAGTGCCATATACTGTAAAAGCACTCATGGTAGTTGACACTGTGAAATGAACATTATTTGTACCTGTTTAGCTCTGTAATAAGCATCCTTTTCAAAAAGTAGTAAGAATCCCCCCTCCTGCAAAGAAATTAAGAGGAGAAACAACTCAGAGGAGTAGCATTTCCTAACATGGCACCACAAAGAGAAGAGGGGTCGGGGGAGGGAGGCCATTGCCTATGGCCCGACTGAAATTTACAACTTGATGAGGGTCTTTCTCAAATAATAAATCTTTTAAATGTGTAGCAAATTGCTCCTTTAAAGTGGTCTCATGTCTCTTGTCTCTCTTGATACCAGGGCCATAGAGGGAAGGGAAGGCAGATCTCATATGTGCTGTGCATTATAGATTGGAAGGTGGAGGTTTAGGTCCCACTGGTACCTTCTCCAAGGCTCCCAGTTCTGAGCCTTTGGACTCTTATTAGGCAGGGGCTACAATGGTGTTTTTAATTGATCTCTAGCATGGTGCAAGGACCATATTTGTTCTGAGAATGAATAAATATTATTGTATAATCTTTTCTCAATAACCTGTTGTCATTATAAACACTCATTTTTATAAACATCAATGTTTGTCATTTGCCATCGTGGGGTAGGTAACTTCAGAGACATCAGGGAATTTGGTGTTATGTTGAGTGAGCCCACATGATTAAGCTTCTTTCGTTCTTTGTATCTGCATTTTGTAGTTTTTGCTAACTGACTTTCCTGGCTGCTGGGCCTGCCTCTATAAGCTAACACGAGCCAGTGTTTATTGCAGACTTTCTGAGCATTCTTCTTCAGGCCACCCAGCAACCCTATGAGATTATATTATTCTCCCCATTTTATGGAAGAGGAAAGGGAAGCCAGAGAAGCTGCGAGTGAAATGCCTGAGGTTAGAACCACGGCAGAGATGGCACTAGACCCCAAAGTCCACATTGTCGCCCACTGTGCTGCAGTTCTCCAGTTTCCCATTTTTAACAGCTTTATTGAGATCTACTTCGCATACCAAACAATTTCCCATCTCAAGTGTACAATTCTGTTGTTTTTGGTATATTACATTATTAGCTACCTTTTACGTGTATTACTTTTCACATGCTATGAGCTTGGCAACCAGGGAGCAAATGTGCTAGACTTGTGTATAAAGTTAGAGAAGATAGGTTCTGAATCAGGGCTTGATGAGGTCTCCTAGGCATTGGATGTCCACACTGCACTGTGGAGACGAGCAGATCTACGCTCTTTGGGCTGTCCTGAGATCAGTTTTGCTCTGCTCAGGTTTTCTTCCTTCCTGTGTTAGATTCTAGAATTGAGACTGTCGGGAAAATGATCTGTAGACAGAGTTGGTATTATGAGAAACATATTGTACCAGAGACAATTTCCTTTACCTCTCACTTTTTGCCAAAGCTGCTTCTATATGATAACAAATCCAGTGCAAGCTACATAATTAAAATAGGATGAAGCTTTCAATTTCCTTTAAGTGATATAACTATTTTTAGGTAAGCAATTAATTTATATTGGATGTGGTGCTAATTAAGAAAAGACTGATAATTGTACTTGTTTCTGAGTTATATTATTAAATGCATGTCTCTGGGCACACGCACGCAGTGAGATTGCAAGTGAACAAGTATTCTATTTTAGCGCAATCAGATTCACTTCTTGATAACCGTCAGTGCTTTACTGTTTTGCAGTTTTAATTGTTTGCTTGGAGATTTGCTTTCTTGATAGCTTAAACTTTCTGACTTAACCATAGGTGCTGTCATGGATTCATCCAGAAAATAAGACGGTCATTGTGCGTTGCAGTCAGCCTCTTGTCGGTATGAGTGGGAAACGAAATAAAGATGATGAGAAATATCTCGATGTTATCAGGGAGACTAATAAACAAATTTCTAAACTCACCATTTATGATGCAAGACCCAGCGTAAATGCAGTGGCCAACAAGGTGAGTGGACTTAATGATGTGCTGGACACTTAGCTTACATACGGAGTGCAGTGTTTTCTGTGAATGTTTTTGCCATGATATAGAAACACATGGGTTTAAATTAATAGTTAAGAAAACCAGTTCTCTTAGACAGAAAGTAGTTTTAATCACAAAACTTAAACAAAATTGAATACATCAAAATCAAATGCAAATAAACTTTAGGTAAATAGGCATGTCTAGACTGTAATGAAATTGGGTTTTGGCCAGGACCTTGGCAGGAAAAAGTTAGATTCTCTTTAAAGCCCTTTCAGCTGTGGATGATCACTCATTGTGTATACTATTGGGGCATCTGTAAGGAGCTATGGGAAGCTGTAATTATTAAAATACTAAATTTGCATGCTTACTCAAACACTCCCTCCCCCATACCCGTATATACTCACATATGTGTATTCTCATTTACATAAGATAATTCAAGAAATGAGTAGGTCCACGTATGTGAGTTTTCCAGGCACAAACATATACACAAAGTTGACCGTTTTCAAAGAAGTCTGTCTCAATTGACTTTTTGCTGTAAGCAGAATATGCTGAATGCGCTTAAAATTGATTAGGGTCATCATGAACATCAGTGACTGCACAGTGTTGCCTTCAGAAGCTGCTGCAAGGTGTATGGCTGTTTGCTTGCTATACTAAATGGCCCCAGATTGATGTGCATTTTACGTTCTATTTCTCCTTTTTGTTGTTTTTCTTTTCCTTCTCCTCCCATCATTGCTGTCACTTTCAAATGCTCACGAGGGGCCTGCCCCAAATTGCTTGCTCCCATTCCAGCTTTCAGATTTATTGTTTCTCCTCTGCTGTAAGCTTAAGTTTCATCATATTTAATACATTGCTTATCCTGAGGTTATTTGTCTAGCATCTTCAATTATTCAGAACATAAGACAAGAACCAGAAAGCAAAACAAGTTCTTGAGCAGCTCAGATAGGTGCAGCAGCTTCCTAATAGAATCTGTGATATCTGTCTGGACTAGGATGTGTCAGACTGCATGCATGCATGCAGAGCTCAACTCTTCATTATTTGTGCACAGATCTTCTGTCCTACACGTTTAATCCTGGGCCACCTCCCCATCCCCATGCATGCTTTTAAACCAGCTATTTGTTACTATGGTTGTTTTTTGGTCCAGAGATGATTTTGAAATTATATGCGAAGCAGTCAGTAAGTTAAATTGACAAGTAAATTAGGAATCGTAAGTGAAACACTCAGGAAATTAAATCTAACTCTAAATATCTTCTTGGATTGTCCTTAATTTTATATATCTGTGTACCTATTATCTTTCATATATATTTCAGGGTGAATACATATATATATATATATATATATATATATATATATATATATATATATTTTCATGTACATATTTAGCCTGAAATAGATATGATATAGCATTACAATGAAGTATTTACAACGAATATTTTAGAATATTAAAATGCATGAAATGGATACACTAATTAAAGCTCATTCCAGCAATAGAATTCCTGAAGGCCTTTTTAACACTCAGGAAACAAGCCTCTATTTCTAGTCCTCTTAGGAGTCAAGGGAAGGAAAATATCAAGGAAAAAGCCTAAGCTTTACAGATCTGTCATTCTTTTAAAAAGCTCACTTGTTTCCCCCTTCCTCTGCTGTGTCTCTCCGCTAGTCGCTAGTCGTCTATATCCATAGCAACAGGCCCGTAGACCTTTACATCATCGTCCTAGGTAATCTACATTGTTCTTTTTTGTTGAAGAAAGGAAAACCAAAAAGAATACTTCAAAAGTAACCAGAGATGTAGAATTTGAACTTTCAGGAACTCAGTGTGTGCTTGACTAATTGATTGTTGCCCTTTCTGACCTTCTGTTCTCCTTGGACCTAATTGTTCCTCCCTTACGGATATTTAGAAATTTACATCCCCAGATGCAACAAGCAACGGCACATCATTTTAAATTAAACAAAATCCAAGGATTGGTAAGATCTAGCAGCAAGCCGCTTCTATTTTTGTGGCAGTACATCGTGATGAATTAATGTGGAACTCTGCTAATGTCTGTTTTTACCAGAAACATTAGCGATGAGTAATAAAGTATATTTTTCCTTTTATTTTTTCACTTATTTTCAGTTTTTTATGAAGAGAACTCTAGTTTCAAGAATCTCTTTGAAAATCACCATAACTATTTAAAAACCACATGTGTAGACAAGCAGGAAGAGGAGAAAGTGGCCCACTTAAATAATAAATTGCTTATTTATTAGCTAATAACTTTTTTAAAACAACACTGTGAATGTTTACTGTCTACTTACCACTGATACTATTTAGAGCAAGCTCTAAAGAAATATTTCTGCCTAACTATATTTTCTTGCCTAGAGTCTTTAGAGACCAAGATCTCTGGCTTTTAACATAGGTCTCCAAGTTTGAAACCTAAATGGATGGTAGCCTTACTTCTGCAGGAAACCTTTTTCTCTGACTACCTCCAGGAAAAAACAAAAACAAAAAACAAAAAACAAAACCTAAGTTTCTTTGGCCCTTCTATCCATGGCTACAAGCTTATATTCCTTCCATTGTTGTTAATAAAGAGAAAATAGGCATATTGTAGCTATGGCACATTTGTCTGGTGACTTCTCCTTTCCTCTTCAGCCCCAGGCAGATGTTTCCCTGTTCTGTTCCTACAGGCACTCTGGAGTTAGTATAATATTGTTTTCTTTGCAAGTCTCAGAACTGTTTAACTTTTTCTTAAAGGGCCAGAGGCCACGTGTTCTATGCCATTTCAAAACGTTTAAGCAGAATGCAGCCAGATTCCTAAATGAAACCATAGCATCTCTTTTTGTCAGTGTGGAAAATGGGCACTCTTCACCATGCTGTGAAGATGAACCAAAGCCTGCCCTGGCAAGTTAATACTTGTAGTTGCTGCAGTAGGCGGTAGCCATCTTGTCTCCTCTTGAAATCTTCTATTCTTTCAGAGCTCACTATGTGCAGTGCTCTCTCACTGGTGTTTGCATAGCAGAGAAATAGTCATGGTTTAGTAGAAAAAGTTTGAGCTTTGAAGCCAGACTTAGACTTAAATTCCACTTATTACCTATGTGACTTAGGGGATAGTTAACTAGCGTCTCTGAGTTTCTGTTTTCTCATTGGCAAAATGGGGACAGTAATACCTATCTTGCAGCACTGCTGAAGAGAGAAAATTATGTAAAGCAAGAGTCACAGTACCTGGGATGTCATAGGAGTTCATTAAATAGTGGCTGGCATTAGCTATTATAATAGAGTGTGGTTCCTTTAATAGTATGAGACCTAGGTAATATTATCCCCTGTTTTACAGGAGAGGATGTTGAGGCTCAGAAATGTTAAGTGCCTTGTCCCAGATCACATGGCAAGGAGAAGCTGAAGCTGAGCTATCTCAGCCTGGGTCTGACTCCAAAGCCTGTTGTTTTCCTCTAATGCATCACGTCCTACGTGAGTGCTGTTACAGTGCCAGAGGTGCCTGCTGCTGCCTCAGTCTGGCTGCCTCCCCCCTTCCCCCTGAAGAGTACTATTAGAGATACAAAACTAATGGAGAACGAGGACCTTTCACAACCTGCTTTTGCCTTTCCAGATCCGGAAGAAGAGCTATTAATTATAGAGCATTTTGAGGATGATTTTTTTCCTTAGGAATACAGATTCCCCAGGAAATTGCCAGCCTTCTGTCTTTTTTTCAACTCAAAGTATGACTAATGTTTTTGAGACTTGTTGTTGGCTAGGAAGTCAAGTCACATCAATTATTCATTTAAATTGGAGGGTTTGGGGTTATTTGGAGGACAAATAACTAGAAATATTTGTGTAAGTTTCTGATGAAATAGAAAACTCAACTGATTGTTTGTATTTCATGTTGTTTCTTAGGCAACAGGAGGAGGATATGAAAGTGATGATGCATATCATAACGCCGAACTTTTCTTCTTAGACATTCATAATATTCATGTTATGCGGGAATCTTTAAAAAAAGTGAAGGACATTGTTTATCCTAATGTAGAAGAATCTCATTGGTTGTCCAGTTTGGAGTCTACTCATTGGTTAGAACATATCAAGGCAAGTATATTTTGTGAAAATATTTGTGTATATAAAAAAGAATGTAATTGTTTAGTGGAATGGAGATATTTTTAAATTCCTTAAAAAAATGGACATTGAGAGATAAACTTTGTAGTAGAGGGCCACATTTAACAGTTTTATGTTGCTTTATAATTTGCTTACCTAAATTAAAGATTTCACATCATCACTCCAGAATATATTTAGAGTTTGCAAAGACATCTCTTTCCATCTTTCAGTATTAAGTCGTTCAGTCTTTCATGCAGGTTTATTTAGGAATAGCCAATTTATTATCTAACCATTACTGGGTATGACCTCTTTGGACCTAGATAGAGGTGGTTAGTTTTGTTTTTTTTTGTTGTTTTTTGTTTTTTTGAAACTAATCTCAAATGACTTATTTTAAAGAATTGGTTTTGTGTTTTATTATGTTCAATCCTTTATCCTGATAAAGGCAGCGATAATCCTCCACTTTTTAAAAAGTACTTGAAGCGATCTGAGGGAACTAACACTTTTAGAAACCATTTAGTTCTGTACACAAACAAAAAGTCAGCTTTAATGTATAGGTGAATTATTAAGATATATTCTCTAGTCAAATTTTGTTTTCCAACTTACCCTTCATCTGCAAGTGGTGGCATGCTCTTCTCAGCTAGCGAGGCTCACCCTCTTGGTGTCATCCTACATTTCTTTAGCTCCTGCACCGAGCTAATCATCAAGTACCACAGGCCCTTCCTTGGAAACATGTCTGTCACTCTCATAGTCCCCTCACCCCCACACTGGCAGCATTCAAACTAGGCCATTACTACCCCTATCTTTGCACTCTTAAAATGGTTCTGTTTTCTCTTCCTTCCCTCTCGTATCTATTCTATAAGCAGCTGACAGAACATTTTCCTAAAATATCCTGCTATTCCAAAACCTCTGGGGGCTCCCAACAGCCTAACCTGACAGCCACACCCCTGTTCATCTGGCTTCTGCAGGTTTGTAGATTAACCTGCAACTACAGAAATCCTTACTCTTCCTAATTCCATCTCACTTACGCCTGTTTCTGGGCCTTTGTCTAGGTTGTCCTCTTTCTCTAGAATGGATTCCCCCATCCTTCCACTTTCTTCAAGGACCAGATCAAATCCCACCAAATCTCAAAGGGAATGTTCCTTCCACTGACTTTGCTATACATTATGTCTCTTTTTACACATACCTATCATCTCTTCAATCATATGTGAACCTCCTTAAAGTCTTATACCATTTTCCCATTCACAAGGTCTAACATAAAAACCAAAATAAAACTTTTTATTATACAATAGTTTTCAATTGACAGAAAAATTGTAAAAGTGCTATAGAAAGTTCCCATATACCCAACCGAGTTTTTCTTCTTATTGACATCTTACACTGCTCACAACTATGGCATGTCACATTGTACAGTATACTAGTCACAACTAATAAGCCAATATTTATACATTATTAACTTATTATTAATAAAGTTCATACTTTATTTGGATTTCCTTAGCTTTTACCTAATGTCCTTTTTCTGTTTAAGGATCCCATCCAGGTATCACATTATAGTTAGTTGTTACAGTTAGGTTTTTTTTTTTTTTTTTTTTACAATTCATTGGTGAGGATGACAAATTCATAAAAAAATGAAAGGCAAAATAAAAATAAGATTTGATTGGGACCTTGGTCAAGAGAAACACCATGCATTTGGGGTAGTGATGGGCCGTCCACCTGGTGGTGTCTAGCAGGCAGGCTTTCTGCAAAGTAGAACCCAAAATAGAGACTTAACACAGAGATGTTGGTTTGGCAGTCAGCTATTGGGCAACAAACGCAAGCAAAGCCCTTTAATGTAGATTCTGAGAGAGGATGTGTGGGGAAAAGATCAGAGGACTTTGAGTGGAGCTTTGGGCCTGTTTGTATTCAGGGCAGGAGGTGAGAAGTGGAGCTCAGTGAAGGAGGCATACCAGAGAAATGGACATCAAAGGAGGATATTGGAAGGTAAAGAAAGGGTCTTAAGAAGAAAGGGTCAGTGGTACTTGAAGGAGGTTTATTAGCAAGGTCCTTTATGACCTTGGGGGTGTCTAGTGATGTGGTGGGTGTGAGTGAGAAAATAGAGGTAATGAATATCAACTGTTCTTTTAATAAGAGAGAGAGTTAAGGAAGGGGGAAGTGTTGAGGATCATATGACTATGAGAAGGGCTTTTCAAGTCATGGGAAGCTTCAGCCTGTTTTGTAGACAAAGAGAAAAGATTTACTTCAGGAATTTTTTTAAGGGAAATAATCACACAGGTCTGAAAATATGAATATACTAGAATGCTTATGATAGCGGAAAAACGGAGCCAGCATGGTGGCTCACGCCTGTAGTCCCAGTGCTTTGGGAGGTCACAGTGGGAGGATCACTTGAGCCCAGGAGTTTGAGACCACCCTGGGCAACGTAGTGAGACCCTGCTTCTTACAAAACTCAAACAAACAAACAAAAAAACAAAAAATAGTTGTAGTGGTGCACAACTGTAGTCCCAGCTACTCAGGAGGCAGAGGCAGGAAGATTGTTTGAGCCCAGGAATTTTCAGGCTGCAGTGACCTATTAATATGATTGTACCACTGCATTCCAGCCTGGGTGACAGAACAAGGCCCCATCTCTTTAAAAAAAAAGTGGAAAAGCATTGGAAAGAACCTAAATGTACAAGAAAAGTTATATATATATACACATATATATATGTGTGTGTGTGTGTGTGTATACATATATATATATACACACACACACACACACATACAGAATTTAGAAAGGTATCCACCAATATGTGAATAATTATTATTTCTGAGTAATAGGGCTATGTTTTCTCCATTTTTTTCCAGGGAATATATATTTTCTAAATAAGAGGAAAAGCTTTTTTTTAAAAGAGAGAGCACAGGTACAGGAGTTATTGGCAAGGTGGCTCAGCTGCTACTCTGAGCTAGATAGAAGGAAGAGAGACTGGGTGAGAGTAGGTCTTGTTCAATGGCTCAGATGTCTGAGGAAGTTAGGAGGTAAGGCCATCTGCAAAAGATGAAGTATGGAAGTTAGCACTTAAGGAATGTGGGAAATGTTTTAAGAGACCTCTCTAAGGTTTTATAGTTTTGTCTATAGCAAAGAGGATATGAAAGAAATGAAAGAAACTGTCATTGTTCTGTACGGAAGCCAAAGGAGTTACCAGGAGACTGGGGAGTCTAGGTGGACACTTGTAATGATATCTGACTCAGGGCTTCTCAGGCATCAGTCACATCATAGCAATTCAGACAGTGAAGCAGAGTTGTGGATAGCCTTGAGTTGGACCTTGAATACTGGATGGAACGAGGGGAAACCCATTCCCTGCCTCTTCCAGTTTCTTGTAGGCATATCATTCCATCCTCTGCCTCTGTGGTCACATTGCCTTCCCCTCTTCTGTCTGTATGAAATCTCCCTCTGCCTCTCTCTTATCAGGATTTGTGTGATGTAATTTAGGGCCCACCTGGATAATCCGGAATAATCTATCTTCTCAAAATCACTAAGTTGATCACATCTGCAAAGTCCCTATTACCATGTGAGGTAGTATACACAGGTTCCAGGGATTAGGACGTGGACATCTTTGGTGACCATTATTCAGCCTTCTATACTATCTTATAGCCCTGGGTCTGCTGACAGGTGGCATGGCCATCACTAACCTGTAATCTGGTGAAATGGTGTCACCATTCAATGTATGAAAGCAGGGCAAGCCTTTTGCAATGAGAAAATCACCATCCTTAGCATGCCTCTCAAATCATCATTCCAGTTCACTGACAGCCCCAGCAGAGTGGAAGAAGGACTCTGTAGTGTCTGGAGCTTGTATTTCCTCTTTGTCCTTTTCAATACAATACTCTTCCCCTATAGTCCTGCTTCTTTTAAAGTATCATATTGTTTTGGCCTTCTTGGATGGCAGCTAGCCCTCATTGAGCCTATGCTCAATGTGAGCACTTTATGGGGAGCATCTTTTAGTCCAAGACAAGCTAGTGGGGACATGGCTCATTTCTTCACAGTAGAGAGAGAGAAACCATGGTTACTCAATTGGCCCAAAGCACGAGATATCAAAAGTGGAATGAGGTTTCAGGCCCAGGTCTTCTGCCATAGAGCCAGTGCTCTTAACTACCGTGATGTATACTGCTTGATGGCTGTCGTTTCTTTCATCAGTCACAAGTCCATCAGATTATTTAAGAGTTTTTGGTCGTGTGTTTTTAAAACTCTGGTTTAGTTTTATTAGATAATTATAGCTGTTTCTGTCAGAAGTGATCGTGGGAATTAATACTTAATTAGAACACAGCTAACATTTTTGAAAATAATTGGCTGAGATTGAGTCCTTTTTATATTATAAGTGAGGGAAGTATCTCGAGTGAGAGTTGCCCTCTGTAAAAATGCATTAGAACCCCAACTTCATTAAATTGGACTCAAGTGATCTAGTATATTACCATTGCTTCTCAACAGCCCTTTCTTCAGAAGTACTTCAAATGAAAATTGTAAACAGGATTTCAAGGAGAATACTTAAAATGCTTGAAGAAATAAACGGCTCTAGTCATTTTAGGAGTAATGGATTTTGTACAACTAATTGATGTACATCCTTAGGTCCCTTAACCTTTCCTTCTTGGCACTACTTTATCCACTTATCTTTAGTTACATTGTATATGTAAAACTAATGAAGTTACATTTCTTTATTTTTATTTTTGTAGATTCAAGGGGTAAATGTACAGGTATGTCACATAGATGTTGCATAGTAAGGTTTGGGTTTCTAGTTTACCCGTCACCCAAATAGTGAGCATTGTATCCAGTACGTAATTTTTCAACCCTCATACATCAGATCTTTCACTTGGTCCGCCTTTTCCGTGAATTAGTTAAAATAAGCGAATTTCCATTTCCTTGAATTGGGTAAAATGACTATAATACATGTCTGTTGCATGGCTGTTAGAATTTTGGAAGCTCCATGGAAGAAATCTTTTAAAAACCAACCCAAAATTACATAATATATACAAATTGTTGATACGCATGTGAAAAGATGGAACTCTCATACATTGTTTCTGGGAATGTGAAATGGTACAACCACTTTTTAAAATAGTTTGGCAGTTTCTTTTAAAAATTAAACATATGGCCAGGCACAGTGGCTCACGCGTGTAATCCCAGCACTTTGGGAGGCCGAGGCGGGTGGATCACGAGGTCAGGAGATCGAGACCATCCTGGCTAACACGATGAAACCCCATCTCTACTAAAAAATACAAAAATTAGCTGGGCGTGGTGGCGGGTGCCTGTAGTCCCAGCTACTCAGGAGGCTGAGGCAGGAGAATGGCATGAACCCAGGAGGCGGAGCTTGTAGTGAGCCGAGATCCCGCCACTGCACTCCAGCCTGGGCGAAAGAGCGAGACTCTGTCTCAAAAAAAAAAAAAAAAAAAATTAAACATATATTCACCATATGATCCAACCGTTTCACTCCAAGATATTTTACCCGAGAGAAATAAAAACACTGTGTCCCTTCAAAAAATGTGTATGCAAAAGTTCATGCCAGCACTATTCATAGTAACCAAATGCTAGAAACAACCAAATGTCTATCAGTTGATGAATGGATAAATAACGTGGTCGGTCTATATACAATGGAAGGTTATGTGACCATGAGAAGGAATGAAGTACTGATTCATGCCACAACACAAATGAACCTTGAAAACATGAATGCTAAGTGAAAGAAGCCAATCACAAAAGGCCACCTATTGCATTATCCTATTTATGTAAAATTTCTAGTAAAGGCAAACTATAGAGACAGGAAGCAAATCAATAGTTGCCTGGGGCTCAAGGTGGGAGAAAGATTGACCTTAGATGGCACAAGTAAACTTTTTGGGTGATGCAGGTGTTCTACAACTACATTATGGTGATAATTGCACAACTGTATAAATTTGCTAAATCTTATTGCACTCACACTCAGGATGGGTATATTCCATGGTTTATAAAGTATGTTTCTGTAAATGCATGAATCATCAAAAAATGACATCATAGCAATAACTTGTTGTATACGTAAATTTATTGATACTTCTAAGTCTCAAATTTTTACTAGAATACTTTCACTTTAAGTACCCTACTGTTTATGAGCCAAATAAGAGTTGATATATTGCCAATTTAAAGGTCAAAAGGTGGATTTCACTGTATCATACTTTTACAGTCTAGACGCGACCTGTTGGGTCAGTGATTTTTTTTTTAATCTGATCACAGTTATGGATTGAATTTTTGTCCCGCAAAAATTTATATGTTGAAGTCCTGACCCCCTGTACCTCAGAGCGTGACCCTATTTGAAAAGAAGGTCTTTGCAGACATGTTTAGTTGAAATGAAACTGTACTGGAGTAGTGTGGGCTCTTACTTTGTTATGACTAGTGCCCTTATAAAAAGAAATTTGGACACAGACACACACACACACAGTGAGACTGCCATGTGAAGATTGGCTGCCCCAAGCCAAGGAACGACCAGAGGCTAGAAGAGTGACCTGGAAAAGATCTTTAGTGGTGAGCATGGCACTGCCAGCACCGTGATCTCAAACTTCTAGCCTCCAGAACTGTGAGACAATATATTTTTGTTGTTTAAGCCTCATAGTTTCTGGTACTTTATGACAGCCCTAGCACACTATCGCAATCACATCCATGAAAATAAGTTTGAGATGCAGTTTGGCTTTTCATTTGTTTCAGTTTGTTTTTTAACACCTGGGCACATTCAAATGCAGTGTCTGCAGCAAAAGTAACTATCATCAGAGTGAACAGGCAACCTACAGAATGGGAGAAAATTTTTGCAATCTACCCATCTGACAAAGGGCTATATCCAGAATCTACAAAGAACTCAAACAAATTTACAAGAAAAAAAACAACCCCATCAACATGTGGGCGAAGGATATGAAGAGACACTTCTCAAAAGAAGACATTTATGCAGCCAACAGACACATGAAAAAATGCTCATCATCACTGGCCATCAGAGAAATGCAAATCAAAACCACAATGAGATACCATCTCACACCAGTTAGAATGGCGATCATTAAAAAGTCAGGAAACAACAGGTGCTGGAGAGGATGTGGAGAAATAGGAACACTTTTACACTGTTGGTGGGACTGTAAACTAGTTCAACCATTGTGGAAGACAGTGTGGGGATTCCTCAGGGATCTAGAACTAGAAATACCATTTGACCCAGCCATCCCATTACTGGGTGTATACCCAAAGGATTATAAATCATGCTGCTATAAAGACACTTGCACACGTATGTTTATTGCAGCACTATTCACAATAGCAAAGACTTGGAACCAACCCAAATGTCCATCAATGATAGACTGGATTAAGGAAATGTGGCACATATACACCATGGAATACTATGCAGCCATAAAACAGGATGAGTTCATGTCCTTTATAGGAACATGGATGAAGCTGGAAACCATCATTCTCAGCAAACTATCGCAAGGACAAAAAACCCAAACACCGCATATTCTCACTCATAGGTGGGAATTGAACAATGAGAACACTTGGACACAGGAAGGGGAACATCACACTCTGGGGCCTGTTGTGGGGTGGGGGGAGGGATAGCATTAGGAGATATACCTAATGCTAAATGACGAGTTAATGGGTGCAGCACACCAACATGGCACATGTGTACATATGTAACAAACCTGCACGTTGTGCACATGCACCCTAGAACTTAAAGTATAATTTTAAAAAAGAAAAGAAAAAAGAAAAGAAAACAAATGCAGCGTCTGTAGAGGACAATCAACAGATCCTGCAGCTCTTAGTGTTTCCTTTTGATAAATCTTTGTTCTGGACATTAATATTTTAAAGCATGGCTTTTTCTAAGTTTAAAAACTATCAAATTTAAGCAGTATCTTATAGCTCCTTACTGACTCACGTATTTTTCTTTGTCAGCTCGTTTTGACAGGAGCCATTCAAGTAGCAGACAAAGTTTCTTCAGGGAAGAGTTCAGTGCTTGTGCATTGCAGTGACGGATGGGACAGGACTGCTCAGCTGACATCCTTGGCCATGCTGATGTTGGATAGCTTCTATAGGAGCATTGAAGGGTTCGAAATACTGGTACAAAAAGAATGGATAAGTTTTGGACATAAATTTGCATCTGTAAGTAAACAAAGCTAATTTCTAAAAATAGATCACTACCATTCAGGATTTTAAAACTAGTTGTTAAATTACATATTCAGTATTACAATGAAAATCTGAGGAGTGTAATAAAAACTTTACGAGTTTGAAAATGCATGATGCCTTGGGTAGTGAAAGTCTTTTTAAGAGATATGTTTATCCATCTGCACTGTTTGCAGTTTCACTTGAAAGTAATACAAAGGATCTTCATAGAAATGTTTACATTGAAATTTCATAAGAGAAGGAAGACAGACAATTCTTTCTCAAATAATATAGCTATTAGAGTCAAATATATTTTATAGACTTTTAGTTGAGGCTTTTTATTTCTGATATGCATTTTAAAAATCATCGAGAGATGAATAAGTTCAAAAGAGCTATTGTATAACATGATGACTGTAGTTAATATATTCTTGAACAATGTTAAAAGAATGGATGTAAAGTTTTCTTACCACAAAAATGGTAACTATGAGGTAATGTGTATGCTACACATTAAACAGACAGTCAATATATATAAATTTCTCTCTCAATTAAAAATAAAAATAAATAAAATTTTTTTAAAATAAGCCCCCCAAGAAAATTTTTTTAATGAAATCATCAAAAGAACATACTAAAATTCATATTCCTAGATCTTATTTCCAGATGCCCTTTGAATATACATTTTGACCCAGCTCCCCAGTGATTCTCATGAAGGGGATCCGTAGGCTACCCTTTCAGAAACACTGCTATGTATCCTTTTAGCCTTCACCCAGGTTTCATAGTGTGAATAACATTTTCAAATAGAAAGAATCATTGTGTTTTTTTGCTTGTTTGTTTGTTTTTGAGATGGAGTTTCGCCCTTGTTGCCCAGGCTGGAGCGCAATGGCGTGATCTCGGCTCACTACAACCTCCACCTCCTGGGTTCAAGCGATTCTTCTGCCTCAGCCTCCCAAGTACCTGGGATTACAGGCGTGCACCACCATGCCCCGCTAATTTTTTGTATTTTTAGTAGAAATGGCGTTTCACCATGTTAGCCAGGCTGGTCTCAAACTCTTGACCTCGTGATCCGCCCACCTCAGCCTCCCAAAATGCTGGGATTACAGGCATGAGCCACTGCACCCAGTCATAGAAAGAATCATTGTTTAGTAAATGAATACATTGTGAGATTTTTTGGTTTTGTCTTGTTTTTAAGAGAGAAAGAACATTTAATTCTAATCATCATACCTTTTGGACATGATTTTAAGTCTTGAAACTTTAGGATTGTTTTCTTCGCGACTGAAAGAACTAGGTTGAGTGTATTGCTAACATACTATGTAGGATAATCATGCCCATTCTATCCATAGCTGTTCAGGACTTGTACAAAATTCTGATTATATGAAATAATTGTAATAATCACCTAGGATAATGATTCTTTGGCAATTTTTATTGGTATTTTACAGACGTTTATATACTTAATTTCCATTATTTTGAAACCTTACATTGCCTATATTGCCATGGAAGTATATATTATTTCCTCTCTGAGAAACTTGGCATTTAGAAGGCACATTGCTGAATTGCATTGTCACATTTTGTGTTATATGCTTTCTCAGTTTTGTACCCATTAATTAAAACAAATTATCTTCATCAATTTATTCAGCGAATAGGTCATGGTGATAAAAACCACACCGATGCTGACCGTTCTCCTATTTTTCTCCAGTTTATTGATTGTGTGTGGCAAATGTCAAAACAGGTAAGGAATATGAGGGATGAAAATACATTCTACTTATTGTTTAAATTAAACATTTTAATATAATGATTGGGATTTGACCCCAAAATAATACAGGGTAGAGCTAGAGATGAAGCAAGACTGGGCATGTGTGAATACTTGCAGAAGCCAGGTACATGAGCGTTCACCTTTTTATTCCTGCTACTATTGATATATCTGGGATTTTCCCTAATAAAGTTTTAAAAATTAAGTATTTAACTCTGATGTCTCTACTAGTGGAAGATCAATGGAATTGACAATACCAAGTTGTCGTTTATATACATTTTACACTGACATTTATATATAGCCGTGTCTGCTATCTCATAATAGCTTAAATAAGTAAACTACACTGTACTTGCAGGAGAACCCAGAAAATCAGCCTGTTTATCTCATTTTCCTCTTTATTGCTTTATTTAACACTTAAAGTGCTCAGTCCTATATAAACTGCTAAAAAAAGAACAACTGTAGTGTGTGTGCAGATTACAGCCTCTGCTGTCCTTCCTAGAGCCCTACAATGTGGCAGCATTTGTTTACTTCTACAGTGTATCTTTCTAATTTTATAAAGTTTCAGTCCCAGTTTTTCATGCTTTGTTTGCTTGTTTTTGTTTAGTTCCCTACAGCTTTTGAATTCAATGAACAATTTTTGATTATAATTTTGGATCATCTGTATAGTTGCCGATTTGGTACTTTCTTATTCAACTGTGAATCTGCTCGAGAAAGACAGGTGAGTTAAAATGCTGTTTTTTTTTTTGATACATTGGGCTTGCCAAAATGTATGTAGTCTGCCATGAAATATAAAAAATATGATAGCTTGTAAGACACTGTCTTTGACCTCAAAGAGTAGGAATTACATTAAAGGTATGCATTTTGTGTTATATAAAGGAATACCTGAGGCTGGGTAACTTACAAAGAAAAGAGGTTTAATTGGCTCACAGTTCTGCAGGCTGTACAAGGAGCATAGTGCCGGCATCTGCTTAGTTTCTGGTGAGAGCCTCAGGCTGCTTCCACTCATGGCAGAAGGTGAAGGGGAGCCAGTGTGTAGAGATCATATGGTGGAAGAGGAAGCAAGAGAGAGGGGAGAGGGTGCCAGGCTCTTTGTAACAACTCAGCTGTCTTGGTAACTAATATAGAGTGACAACAAACACCTAAGAGAGAGCATTAATCTGTTCATGAGGGACCTGTCCTCATGACCCAAACACCTCCCACTAGGTCCCACCTCCAAAATTGGGGATCAGATTTCTTTTTATTTTTTTGTTTGTTTGTTGTTGTTGTTGTTGTTTGAGACAGGGTTTCACTGTCGCCCAGGCTGGAGTACAGTGGCACAATCTTGGCTCACTGCAACCTCCGCCTTCCTGGCTTAAGCAAGATTCTCCCACCTCAGCCTCCTGAGTAGGTGGGACCACAGGTGCACACCACCACAGCCAGCTAATTTTTGTATTTTTAGTAGTGATGGGGTTTTGCCATGTTACCTGGGCTGGTCTCGAACTCCTGAGCTCAAGTGATCCACCCGCCTCACCCTCCCAAAGTGCTGGGATTGCAAGTGTGAGCCACTGCGCCCAGCCTGGCGATCAGATTTCAACATGAGGTTTGGAGAGAACAAATATTCAAACTATGACAGAGGTTCCCCCAAAAGTAAAAATATAGCTACCATATGATCCAGCACTCCCACTATTGGATACATATCTAAAGGAAATGAAATCATCATGTCAAAGAGGTTGTCTGCAATCTCATGTATATTGCAGCACTATTCACAGTAGCCAAGATATGGACTCAACCTGTGTCCATCAACAGATGAATAAAGAAAACATAGTACCTATATACAGTAGACTACTACTCAGCCATAAAAAAGGAAATCCTACCATTTGCAACAACATAAGTAAATCTGGAGGACATTATGCTAAGCGAAATAAACCAGGCACAGAAAGACAAATACCACATGATTTCCCTTATGTGTGGAATCTAAGAAAACTTGAACCTATAGTAACAGAGAGTAGAAGGGTAGTTACCAGGGGCTGGGGAAGGGGTAAGGGAAAGAGGAACATAGTGGTCAAAAGATACAAACCTTCAGTTATAAGTACTAAAGACCTAATGTGCAGTATGGTAATTATAGTTAATAATAATGTATATTTGAAATTTGCTAAAATAATAGATCTCAAGTGTTCTCACTGCAAAAAAAATTGGTAACTATATGAGGTGACAGATGTTAATTAGCTTGATTGAGGTGACTATTTCATAATGTATACATATATCAAAATATCACATCGTATACCTTAAATATGTACAATTTTTATTTGTCAGTTGTAAATAATACTGGGGGAAAAACACAATTGTTTCTGGGAAAACAGGTGAGAGAGAGCACTTTTTTTCATAACCTTGTCAAACGATTTGACTTTTTAAACTATGTGCATATATAAAAATAAAAAGAGTAACATGCAAATAAATACAATGTGGTATATAGATTTTGGCATCAAAAAGGTACAACTGAGGTTTTAGGTGGATTCAGAGAAAGGCAAAATTATGCTGTCATTATTCATGAAATGAAATACATATGTTTAAGACATTTCTTTTATTTTTCTTTTGAGATGGAGTTTCGCTCTTGTCACCCAGGCTGGAGTGCTGTGGCGCGATCACGGCTCACTGCAACCTCTGCCCCCCAGGTTCAAGCAATTCTCCTGCCTCAGCCTCCCAAGTAGCTGGGACTACAGGTGCCTGCCACCACTCCCAGCTAATTTTTGTATTTTTGGTAGAGACAGGGCTTCACCATGTTGGCCAGGCTAGTCTCAAACTCCTGACCTCAGGTGATCCGCCTGCCTCATCCTCCCAAAGTGCTGCAATTACAGGCGTGAGTCACCACACCCGGCCACGAAATTTCTTTAGTCACTTATTTTGGGATGTTCTTTTTGGTTTCCAGTTTTACCTTATTGCTCTTTTCTTATTAAAGTCATTACTAGGAAAAGTTTCAGATTCTACCTTTGGTAATTTTAATTCTTGTATTTTTGTTTCCCTAGCTTTGGTGTTTTTTTTTTTTTCTTCCTCTCTCTAGTTTATGGTCAAAATTTTGTAAACGCCTGCAATAAAAAGCAATGAAAATGTGAATATCTTTATGAGATGGCAACACTAGGCTGAAAAGCTTAGACTTCGTGTAGTCAGTTATCCAGATGTTTTCAGAGATATGGATGTTGACATGATGTAGATTAAACATCTGGATGGTTGATTAAAATAACTGTGTCCAGATGCCTACTGTCAAGTAGACACAGATTAAGATTTCATAGTTCCAACAAATGGAAAAGTTTTAAAAGTCATTGGGATCTTAGGATAATTTTTCTTTTCACTGAATTAAAAAGAGTATACCACCCATCTGTTCATAAATGTTTTACCTAGCCGGGAATACTCTTCTTTGGTCAGTGAATTGCATTTAATGGTACAGTATCCTGCGCCCCTGTCTTCAGGCAGAAATAGTGGCTCTCAAGCTAGGCCATTACCTATGCAAATATCGATAAGTGGCTGCCAAGCACTCACTGGCCCATGAGGCTTTTTGAGCTATTATGAGGATAATGTAAATGTATGATTCAATTTGATGCTGAACTGTATTGCTACAGGCTGCAAAATGGTTTGTGGATTTATGTGTGTTTTTACTTAGGCTTTCCACTTTCTCTCTCTCTCTCTCTGTAGAAGGTTACAGAAAGGACTGTTTCTTTATGGTCACTGATAAACAGTAATAAAGAAAAATTCAAAAACCCCTTCTATACTAAAGAAATCAATCGAGTTTTATATCCAGTTGCCAGTATGCGTCACTTGGAACTCTGGGTGAATTACTACATTAGATGGAACCCCAGGATCAAGCAACAAGTAAGTGAAGTAGCACTGTTAAAAGATAGCAATGTCAACTGCTTGCCTTAGATAATGTTATTTGGTATGGATTTTTTTTAACAGCATGAAGAAAAATATCAGACTCTAAAAACACACTTATTGTTAAAGTCAACCTTAATTTAAATTTTTTTAATTACTAAACCATGTGTTTTGATGTTAAGCTGCAATTCTTCTGCCAATGTGATATAATTGTTTACTATAATGCAAGCTGATTTAAAGCTCTAGAAAATTTGAGTTTTCATAGCCAGAGATTTCCTTTGATCACTTGAAGTAGTTATTCATTATATAGACATTGTTTGAAAATTCTTTACGTTGACTAGACTTAGATGATCCTGTTAAGAAAATGTTTGGTACTCTCATTCAGGTGTATGCACTAGGTCAGCTAACATCAGATTGCTTTTCACTGAGGGTATTTACTTCTAAAATAAAGATAATTACTCTGTCAATGGTAGTAAATTCAGTTGGCCATTTATCAAACAAAAATGGAAACAATGAGTTTGAAGTGAAAGACTCTACATTTTGTTAAAGACACACTTGGGCTTTCCATTCTCCCACCTCCACTCCATCCATAATCAGAAGGAAAAACAGCCTGCAGTACTTCAGTTTATTGATTTGTTCTAAGCATTGTAAATATTCAGTATTTGTGATGGTTCTTTGTAAAGGTTTGCACATTTTCCTGCAGTGTGGGTGGTCGACTACCTGTTCTCACAGTTCAGTCTTGCATCAGCACCAGCTTTAATGCCAGAAATAGGCTGGCCACAGCAGGGTCCCGTAGCTGTGGCCTCTCTCTCAGATTGTTCATTCCTCTCAGGCAGTTGGCTGCATGCCAGTCTGTGCCCTACCTCCTCACTGGAGAAGTGCCCATTTCAAGCTGGCACCCTCATTTCAAGGTCTGTGCTACTCGCGTGAAAGGCTTTTGCAATTTGGTGATGGTTGAAATGTGTATTCTTTTGGAAAGTAACAGATTCCAGGGCTTGAGAACATTCACTTGTTTAGTTTGGAATTTGAGAAGCACATGGGAGGAATTTATTTAACAGTAGTTCTAGCATTTTGGAATATCAAGGAAAGAATAAATAATAATCCTTACAGAATTCTAACTGCTTTTACAAGAGATGTGTTCCTTATTAAAAATTTTTTTTATAGATGAACACTGTGTTTGTCCTATAAAATAAGCCTTTTCCATATTTGTCATGGCTTGTTTTTAAAATATTGGCAATGAGAAAGTACGGACAGTTTTTGTGTAAGTCCTGTAATCTCTTCTCACCCATTTGTACTTGGAGAAATTCTTGAAATTCAAGGAATTTGGAGCAGTTCATTTCTGAATTCCTAAAGGTAATAATGATAATTGTGTGACAGGTCAAGTTTGAGGGTACATCATTAGAAGAACTTATTAGAATATATTTATCCCCCTTAGTCTCACAGATCTTGGCAAAATGGAACTGGCCTGGAGAGGAGTGCTCATTCTCTGGTAGGGGTTTTTACTTCGAGACAGGAATTGGCCTATATTATGATCTATTGGCATGAATTCAGAAAAGAAATAACTTATCCTTTCTATGTGGATTTTCTGAATATGAAGGATCCTACACACATCTTTATCTCCCTAGGCACTTTGTGTTTTCATCTACCAAATATTGAATGTTCTCATGCGTCAGGCACTAGGGGGATGCAGAGATTAAGAAGAAATGGTCTCCGCCCATGAGTAGCTCCCAAGCTGGTAGGGGCGGCCAGAAACATAAGCCAATGATTATAATGCACAGGGATAAGTGTAAGAATAAAAGTATGAATTAAGTACATTAGGTTTTCTTAAAGATCTGCTTATGTAGAACATTATTTCATACAGAAATAGATTAAATCGCATAGGACTTTTAAAAGTACATAATATAAACCTAAAAGAATGTACTTAACCACTTAAAAGTTAAATTGTTATTCAGTTGTGTGAGCCAGAAGGTATACAAACAATTACTGGCCACCTGTAGTATTCACAGCACTATGGTGGTATACTATCAATGTTGAAAGATACAAAAGAATATACAGCCTCATAATGAGCTGTTAGCCTCAAAGAAGGCAGGATTAGTGTGCTTTTAAAAGCAAAAGCCACCAACCCTTGCTGACATAAAATCTCAGCAGAGTTTATGGAAAGACCAATGCTTACATTTGAAAAGCTATCAATAAGTAGATCTGGTACTTTTATTTAATACAAGGAAATTACTCATGTCAAAAGCATAGTCACATTACAAACCTGAGTAGGAATTTTGGCTGCCAGTGACCATCATACGGTACTCTAGGAACCGCTGCATTCCATGTAGCTGTTAATCAGGGTTACACTGGATGTACTGAAATTTTATATAGTGGTAACTGAAGGATGAGATTCAGGACAAATATTAGCAGGTTGACCTGTGTGGCATTTGTTTCAGTCATTTTTGATAGAAAAATTTAAAGGGATATGAATATGAAAATTGTTTGAAGCCTACAATACTTCCATAATGAGCTGATTGCCTATCTTCTTTTCCATGCCAAGCTGGGACATACTTTATAATTCATTTCCCAAGTGAGAAGTTGAGGTATAGTATTTTATCACTTGGCTTCAAGTTTTCATTTCTTGTTGTCTTTGTATTCTATCACAAATGGACTCTTCTCTTCTTTTACCTCCTCTAAGTGGTTTGTGTTTGTCTTTAGCCCAATAACTTCTATATATTTTATACCCATTACTTGACTGAATTATCTTTTTATTTCTAACAGTTTTTCTGTTTACTCTTTTCAGTTTTCTGATGATACAGTCATGCCATCTGCAAAAATTACTGTTACCCGATTTCTTTTTCTTATCTAATTGCACATGCTCATTGTAATATTCCAGCTGATTCTAAATTCTAATACTCATATTTCAAAGGGAGGTTTTAAAAATAGCCACAGTTTTGGAGGAGAATATCAAGGAAGAACCTGCCCTGCTATATAGCAAGACTTATTTGGAACAGAGTAGAGCCCAGAAACAGACCTGCGTCAATGTGGAGACTTGGAATAGTAAGAAGGTGGCAATGTAACACATCCCTATGAGTGGAATGTTCAGTAAATGGTGCTGGGACTGGAAATGAAAGTTAACATGTGAAAACAGAACTCCTCATGTTTCCCCCAAAACCTCCTCCTCCTGCCATCTTCCCCATTTCAGTTCGTGGTAGCGCCAGCCTAGTCGCCCTGGTCAGGAACCTTAGAGTCATCCTTGACACCTTTCTCTCCCACACCCCATGTCCAATCAATCTGTCAGGAGAGCTTGTTGGGCTCTGCCTTCAAAACACATCTAGAGTCCAAGCACTTCTCATTGAGCTCCCACCACCATGCTGGTGTGTGCTGCCTGCCCTCTCCCATGTGTGGCAGCGATAACCTTCTAGCTGGACCCCCTGATGCTACCTTTACTTCTTTCTACTCTTCTCAGCATGGCAGCCAAAGCAGATCATGCCACTCGCCTGCTAGAAACTGGCCAGGTAGCTGCTCACCTCACCCAGAGTCAAGGCGCAAGTCCTTACAATGGTCCCTGAAACCTTGTGTGGCCGCCACCCCACCCCTTACCTCTGTGACCTCCTGGCATCCTCACCAACAACCTTTCTCACATGCTCAGCTTCAGCCAGACTGGCCTCTGCTCTTCTTCAGGCACTCAGGTATCCACTTGACGCCCTCCTTCATCTCCCTTAAGTCTTTCCCCAAAAGTCACCTGTTCAGTGCAGCTCACTCTGACCATCCAGTTTAGAGTGGAATCCTGTTACCCTGCTCTAGTCTTCTGTAGAATTGATCACCTTCAAACATTCTGTGAAACTCCCAGGATCGTTATGTTCGTTGTTTGTCCGTCTCCCCCTGCTAGAAGATAAAGGCCATAAAAATAGGTATTTGGGCCTCCTTTGTTCACTGCTGGATCCTGAGCACCTAGAACAGTGTCTGGCCCTCAGTTGAATTTTAAGAGAAAAATGGGCAAAGGATATTAGCAAGCATCCCACAGCACTTACTGGGTGTTAGGCATTCTACCAAGCGTAATGCTATATATGCATTTTTGAAAAGCTTCCACTGCCAGGCCACACACTAAAAGTCACAGTGATCATAGGGAGAATGGGATTAAGAGGCTTCTGCAATCCTATGGGCCTTTGTAACCAGAGCACTAATGAAAGCAGCAATCCCAGTAGAAATGTGGGCATGGTTCCATGTCTGCTGCATTTGTACCTGGCTTTAGCTGATTCACGCCTTGGCTGCCTGTAGTGGGTAGAATGGTGTGTCCCCCAAAGGACAGCGACCCACAACCTGTGAATGTGACCATATTTGGGAAAAGGATCTTTGCAGTTGTGATTAAGTTTAGGATCTCAAGATGAGATCATCCTAGATTTAGGGTGGGTGGGCCCTAAATCCAATGACAGATGTCCTCCTAAGAGAAAGGAGGGGAAGATTTGAGACCCAGACATAGAGGAGAGAAGGCCATGTGAAAACAGGCAGAGATTGCAGCGATGCTGCCATAAGCCAAGGAACACCTGGAGCCACTAGAAGCTGGAAGAGGTGAAAAAGAATTCTCCCCTAAAGCCTCCAGAGGGTGTATGGCCCTGCTGACACCCTAATTTGGGGCATCTGCCCTGCAGAACCATCAGAGAGTAAATTTCTGTTGTTTTAAAAGCCACGCAAGTTTGTGTTAAATTTTTTAGGGCAACCTCATGGCTCATGCTCCCTTCTCTAGGATACAGGTTCTAGAAAGTGTCTGCTTCTAATAGAGACCATTCTCCTGAACATTAAAAATTGGATCCAGGCCAGATACAGTGGCTCACATCTGCAATCTCTGCACTTTGGTAGGCTAAGGCAGGAGGATCACCTGAGCCCAGAAATTCGAGACCAGCCTAGGCAACATAGTGAGACCCCCTCCTCCATCTCTACAAAAAAAAAAAAAAAATGTTTTAAGTAGCCAGGCATGGCAGTGCATGCTTGCAGTCCTAGCTACTTGGCCAGCTGAGGCAGGAGGATCGCCTGAGCCCAGGAGTTCGAGGTTACAGTGTTCAAGATTTTGCTGAGCTACGATTGCACTGCACTCCAGCCTGGCAACAAAGTGAGACCCTGTCTCTTTTAAAAAAAAAACAAAAACGTAATACTAAACCACAGCATTCTTCATCAGTGCATTGTCTTCACAGCTTCCTTGTTGGTGTGCACAGCTTCAGCAAATAGTTCAACACAGTAGAAAGCACGATGGTTCTGGAAACCACTACATGTGGAAGGCACTTCTGTAGACGTTTGGCTTTTTTCTTTTTTTTTTTTTTCTTTTCTTTCTTCAAAAAAAAAGGGTGGGGGGATACATGTGCAGAACGTGCAGGTTTGTTACATAGGTATACGTGTGCCATGGTGGTTTGCTGCACCTCTTGATCCATCCTCTAAGTTCCCTCCCCTCACCCCCCACTCCCCAACAGGCCCTGGTGTGTGTGTTCCCCTGTCTGTGTCCATGTGTTCTCAATGTTCACCTCCCACTTATGAGTGAGAACATGCAGTGTTTGGTTTTCTGTTGCTGTGTTAGTTTGATGAGGATGATGGCTTCCAGCTTCATCCATGTCCCCGCAAAGGACATGATCTCATTCCTTTTTATGGCTGCATAGTATTCCATGGTGTGTATGTACTGCATTTTCTTCATCCAGTCTATCACTGATGGGCATTTGGGTTGGTTCTATGTCTTTGCTATTGTAAATAGTGCTGCAGTAAACATGTGTGCATGTGTCTTTATAGTAGAATGATTTATATTCCTTTGGGTATAATGGGATTGCTGGGTCTAACAGTATTTCTGGTTCTAGATCCTTGAGGAATCGCCACACTGTCTTCCACAATGGTTGAACTAATTTACACTCCCACCAACAGTGTAAAAGTGTTCCTGTTTCTCCACAGCCTCGCCAGCATCTATCATTTCCTGACTTTTTAATAATCGCCATTCTGACTGGCATGAGATGGTATCTCATTGTGGTTTTGATTTGCGTTTCTCTGATGATCAGTGATGATGAGCTTTTTTTCATGTCTTTGTTGGCCGCATTGTATGTCTTCTTTTGAGAAGTGTCTGTTCATATCCTTTGCCTACTTTCTGATGGGGTTGTTTATCTTTTATTTTTATAAATATGTTTAAGTTCCTTGTAAATTCTGAATATTAGACCTTTGTCAGATGGGTAGATTGCAAAAATTTTCTCTTATTCTATAGATTGCCTGTTCACTCTGATGCTAGTTTCTTTTGCTGTGCAGAAGCTCTTTAGTTTAATTAGATCCCATTTGTCAATTTTGGCTTTTGTTGCAATTGCTTTTGGTTTTTTTGTCATGAAGTCTTTCCCCATGCCTATGTCCTGAATGGTATTGCCTAGGTTTTCTTCTAGGGTTTTCATGGTTTAGGGTTTTACATTAAGGTCTTCATATATTGCTTAAGCTTTCTAGAAAGTGCTTGCCCCTGATCCCTTCAAAACATTAACTTTCTGGAGTACTGTTCTGTTGTATATCTTGACCTGGGTGTGATTACCTAAATGTATACGTATGTCAAGATTCACTGAGCTGAACATCTGAAGATTTTGCACTGTGTGTGGTTTATATCTCAGTACAAAACTTTTAAAACTTAACATGCTGGGAGAGTCACGTTATGCTCCAGCCTGACTTCTGCCTTTGTATCAACATCAATCCCTTGTTTACTCATCAAAGTAGTCACCATTGTAGCAAAACAGATGTTATTAACTCACTTCACTCACACAATGCCATGTGAGGGCTATGCTGTTTTGATTCCCATTTTACAGATAGGGAAATGGAGGCACACAGAAGGTGAGGGGGCAAACCCAGTATTCATACCCAAGGCGGAGCATAGCAGAGCCGCTATGGCTGTCAGCCATGTATTCAGATGGGCAATAAGCACATGAAAAGATGTTCTAGCAGAGCAATACAAACGAAAACTACCGTGACATACCATGCACAGCCCTCAAATTGGAAAAAAGAATAATAATCGTATGCTCCCAAGTTCTAGTGAGAATGCAGAACAATGGGAACTGCCAGGTATCACCAGCAGGAGCCTCTCTGCAGGCAATTTGGCAGCATCTGGTGAGGTTGAAAAGACCATATTCTACTTCTCAGCAGTTCCACCCCTAGGAAAATTCCTTAGAGAAACAGTCGCATATGTGCTTGAGGAGATGTGTACAAGGATACTCAGTACAGCATTGAACACACTACCGAGGAGCCCTGGAAATCACTGATTACCCATCAGCCTGGGAAGGGGTGGAGAAACTGGTTTATTCCTTCAATGCAACTTAACAAGGATGAAATTCAGAAAACATGTTGGGTCAAAATGTCAATTGATAAATACCAGATGGTACCAGTGATGTAAACTTTGATAAAACACAAAGTAATACTGTATTTTGTTGCTGGATACTCACAGGAAAAGTGTCACAAATCTGCACAAAAAGGAAGGTCACATGGCAACTTGAGAAGAGTTGTCCCTCAGAGTGAAAGAGGACAGTGGGTCTGGGACGGGCAACACAGCTGTGTCTCGGCTGACACATTTTCAAAGATGGTGACACGTGTGAGGAAATGTGCACATTAGGTATTTCTTGGTGATCAAATACTTAGTACTTGGGTGTTTGGTACTCTGTGTTGTACTTTCCTGTATGTGTCAATGAGGCAGTAGTTAAGGAAAGTATGTATTATGGTAAACTTTGAGTAAAGGGCTTATTTACAAATCAGCAGTCACAGCAGATGGGTGGAACACGTGAGTTCTCATGACGTGCGTGGCGTAAAGTGTAACTCAAGTCTCTGGTTCTCTCCAGCAGCCGAATCCAGTGGAGCAGCGTTACATGGAGCTCTTAGCCTTACGCGACGAATACATAAAGCGGCTTGAGGAACTGCAGCTCGCCAACTCTGCCAAGCTTTCTGATCCCCCAACTTCACCTTCCAGTCCTTCGCAAATGATGCCCCATGTGCAAACTCACTTCTGAGGGGGACCCTGGCACCGCATTAGAGCTTGAAATAAAGGCGATAGCTGACTTTCATTTGGGGCATTTGTAAAAAGTAGATTAAAATATTTGCCTCCATGTAGAACTTGAACTAACATAATCTTAAACTCTTGAATACGTGCCTTCTAGAATACATATTACAAGAAAACTACAGGGTCCACACGGCAATCAGAAGAAAGGAGCTGAGATGAGGTTTTGGAAAACCCTGACACCTTTAAAAAGCAGTTTTTGAAAGACAAAATTTAGATTTAATTTACGTCTTGAGAAATACTATATATACAATATATATTTTGTGGGCTTAATTGAAACAACATTATTTTAAAATCAAAGGGGATATATGTTCGTGGAATGGATTTTCCTGAAGCTGCTTAACAGTTGCTTTGGATTCTCTAAGATGAATCCAAATGTGAAAGATGCATGATACTGCCAAAACCAAATTGAGCTCAGCTTCCTAGGCATTACCCAAAAGCAAGGTGTTTAAGTAATTGCCAGCTTTTATACCATCATGAGTGGTGACTTAAGGAGAAATAGCTGTATAGATGAGTTTTTCATTATTTGGAAATTTAGGGGTAGAAAATGTTTTCCCCTAATTTTCCAGAGAAGCCTATTTTTATATTTTTAAAAAACTGACAGGGCCCAGTTAAATATGATTTGCGTTTTTTAAATTTGCCAGTTTTATTTTCTAAATTCTTTCATGAGCTTGCCTAAAATTCGGAATGGTTTTCGGGTTGTGGCAAACCCCAAAGAGAGCACTGTCCAAGGATGTCGGGAGCATCCTGCTGCTTAGGGGAATGTTTTCGCAAATGTTGCTCTAGTCAGTCCAGCTCATCTGCCAAAATGTAGGGCTACCGTCTTGGATGCATGAGCTATTGCTAGAGCATCATCCTTAGAAATCAATGCCCCAGATGTACATGCGTTGAGCGTATTCTTGAAAGTATTGTGTTTATGCGTTTCAATTTCAATGGTGTTGGCTTCCCCTCCCCACCCCACGCGTGCATAAAAACTGGTTCTACAAATTTTTACTTGAAGTACCAGGCCGTTTGCTTTTTCAGGTTGTTTTGTTTTATAGTATTAAGTGAAATTTTAAATGCACAGTTCTATTTGCTATCTGAACTAATTCATTTATTAAGTATATTTGTAAAAGCTAAGGCTCGAGTTAAAACAATGAAGTGTTTTACAATGATTTGTAAAGGACTATTTATAACTAATATGGTTTTGTTTTCAATGAATTAAGATTAAATATATCTTTGTAAATTATTTTATGTCATAGTTTAATTGGTCTACCAAGTAAGACATCTCAAATACAGTAGTATAATGTATGAATTTTGTAAGTATAAGAAATTTTATTAGACATTCTCTTACTTTTTGTAAATGCTGTAAATATTTCATAAATTAACAAAGTGTCAGTCCATAAAAAGAAAGCTAATACTAATAGCCTAAAAGATTTTGTGAAATTTCATGAAAACTTTTTAATGGCAATAATGACTAAAGACCTGCTGTAATAAATGTATTAACTGAAACCTAACACTGTTTTCAGGGCTGTGAGTGTGTATGTGTTGGAAATGTGCATGGTGGCCATCTGATTTCTTTGCCCGGGTCTGCTTCATGTACTTTTTATCTCACCGGCAACCTTGCAGGGCTCTCCCAAAATTTCAGCAAGATTGGGCATTTAAGTGTATTAAACAGTGCAGATTTTAAGAGTCACGACTGTCTATGAGGATGGCTTTTGCAAAAGTGAACGCGCAAAACTTCAGGCTCTGAATAGGGAACACAGCAGTTGATAGTAAGGGATGCGAAGATACTGGTTAAATAAGCCATAGTTGACGTCTCGTTAGGTAAGAATTTTTAAAATTCTTCAAACAATATTGCCAGTTGGAGATTATGTCGTTTACGTATGTACGTTCTAAGAATGCTGAATAGTTGTAGCAGTAAACTAAAATTGACCATTTTTTGGCAATCAGAATAGATCACGTCCAACAGAGCTTAAAGAAAAAAAATCAGAATAGGACTCTTAAATGACTAAGTGTATCTTTCATAACGATGAGTATTTGAAGTGCTTTGTGAAGTCCTTCCTCAGACATTGCCTCATTGAACCCTCACTAGGACCTTATGAGCTAGGGGGCATTCTGTTACCCCTATTTTTCGACTGAGGAGAATGCTGTTGTTGCAGGCGTTCACTGACATGCCCCACGTCCTACAGCACCACCACAAGTTTCATACTGGTGTTAGCCTGAAGTCTACATTTGAGTTCCCACTGAATGGCCTGAGCTCTGCCTTCTTCATTGAAATTGAAAGAACCTCTCTTCCTGGGACAACTCTTCAAATAATTCGGAATCATATACTTTTTAGTATAGGTTTTGTTTCTAAATATAGTCATAGCACTTTCTGACCTGTTTTTGATAATGCAGCAAAGCTTATCCTTTTGCTTTCTTGGAGGGAATAATATTCAAAAAGTCTCAGAATAAGCTGAGTAGTATCTTATCACTTGCATAATGCCGCTCTATGGTGTCATTCAGACAACTCTTGTGGCATTTGGGTACATTAGGCAAAAGCAGGACTGTCTAAAAGGAAAATTCTTAATGTGGGAATTTATTAAAGAGTGTATACAGCTGTTACTGGAGGATGCACCCACTGGTGGCCATTAAAGCAAAAGAGGGGACACCCGAGAGAAATGGGAAATGTATGCAGTGCGCACCCCACAAACAAGAATAATGGCACATTTGCAGAAAAGCGTTACATGGTTGAACTACATTTCAGTTGAATTTTTTAGGTTTGCAGAACCACTACAAGTATGAAGCTAGAATACCAATATTTGAAGTAGTCTGACATGCCAAACTTCACTGGTAGATTTAAAGTTAAGGGGTTGTTATCAAGGTCTTCCTTCCATATTGAACATACTTGGAAGAGGAAAGGGTAGTAAAATGCAGTATTCTCACTTTCTTATGAGGCTTAGATTCAGACATGGATTAGTTCTTATTTGCAATTTCTCCTTTAAAACCGAACGTGATAACGTATTTTAAACACATAAAGTGGCTCAATGCTTAGACACGACCATTAAGCCTTAGCAGTTTGTTTCTCCGGCTTTTGAGAGCGCTGCTTATTCATTTACAGTGGTTCTGAAATTGTTTCACAGTGGCTTCCATGCAAATTATAAAAGTTGCTTACATTTTATGAACTCTGTATCACAAAGCTATATTAGAATCCTGGATGGGATGTGTGGAAACCAGGCTTCTCGTCGGCACCAGCACTGACTTGTGGCCCTATTTCCTGAAGGAAAGATGTGAGTGAAGTCCTCCTAGCTCCCAGACGCTACAGATATGGAGAAGGCCTCAGCCTCCATCTGCTCAGTGAGGGTGTGGGCTGCACGTTCTCAAAGTTTCCTTACAACTGAAACACAGCCCTTCTCAGAAATGCATTTTTAATGACATTTCATGCAGAGATTCACCTTTTTAATTTTTTTAAATTTATAACTGACACATTGTAATTGTACGTACTTATAAGGTAAAATGTGATGTTTCAATGTATGCATATAAGCCAGGCGCAGAAAAACAAACACTGTATGGCCTCACTTACATGTGGAATCTTAAAAAGTTGATCTCATAGTAATAGAGAATAGAATAGTTACCAGAGACTGAGGAGGGTAGTGGGAAAGAAGGTACCAGGAGAAGTTGGTCAATGGGTGCAAAGTTACAGTTAGAGAAGAGTAAGTTTTGGTGTTCTCAAAAATGCATTTTAATCACTTGTGCATGTAAAATATTTATCACACAAGATGGCATTTGCCTCATGAGTTTCCTGTTTCTGCTGTAAGAAATCCTCACAAACTTAGTGACATTGTCTTAAGACACAAATGCATTATCTTAAAATTCTAGAGGTCAAAAGTCTGAAATGGGTCTCACAGTTAAAATCAAGATGTTGGCAAGGCTGTGTTCCTTCTGGAAGCTCAAGGGAAGAATTCTTCTCCTTGCTTTTTCCAGCTTCTCATGGCCACCTGTATTCCTTGATGCCACGGCCTCTTCCTCCATCTCCAAAGCCAGCAGCAGAACATCTTCAAGTCTCTGACTCTCTTTTTGCCTCCCTCTTTGACTTTTAAGGACCTTTGTGATACATTGGGCCCATCTGTATAGCCTAGAATAATCTACCCGTCTCAGGGTCAGCTAATTGGCAATCTTAATGCCTTCTTGTCTTGTAACATATTCACGGGTTCTGGGGATTGGGCTGTGGGCAACTTGTGTGTGGGGGTGCATTATGGTGCCTACCACACCTCAGTTCCTTTAGCTTTGGATGGTCAGAGAGTATGCAAGGTGAGAAATCAGACACTGCTAGGCTTTCCTATTACAAGCTATGCAATTATAATTAGGTAAATGACTAGTTCATTTCCTTATATCTCAGACAAAATTTACACTTACAGTTGCCTTCAGTTTTATTCTCTGTTTCTATTGTTGCTTCTATCCAAAGCCCCAGACCATGTACTTCAACTCCCTTGGTCTCTAAATGGAAGAAAGGGAGCTATTAATTTGGGCCATATGTGCCAAACACTGTACTATTTAGCCTCCCCATAACCTTATAAAATTGATCATAATTTTTTGGTCATTTTACAAATGAGAGAGGCTCAGAGCCAGAAGTATTTTTTATTTAAAGTAAGATCACGTCAACAAATATTTTCTATTATGACACAGACCCGTGCCAGCTGTCGAAATACAAATAAATAAAACAGTAGGCTCCTTCAAGGAGCATCTGGCTTAGTGGGAAGACAATCCAGTTAACCAGTAATTTCCAAGCAGGGTGCTGCCTGCAAGGATAGAGACAGATGGTGGACTTCTGGGCCAGTATAGGGAACTAGGGAGGAACTTCTTGGCAATATTGTCAGAACTGAGCCTTGGAAGCTAAGTAGACATGCAAGGCTGGTTTAACATATAAATCAATGTAATATACCACATTAACACAATGAAAGATAAAAACCATAAAATCATCTCAATTGATGTGGAAAACCATTTCACAAAGTTTAGCATCCTTTTATGATAAAAACTCTTGATAGTTTATATTTTAAAAGTTTATCAACATAATAAAAGCCATTTATGAAAAACCCACAGCTAATGTAGTCAATGGGGAACAAGTAAAGGCTTTTCCCCTAAGATCCAGTACAAGGCAAAGAAGCTCACTCTTGCCACTTCTATTCAACGTAGTACACAGTGCCAGGTGCAGTGGCTCATGCCTGTAATCCCAACACTTTGGGAGACCGAGGCAAGGAGATCACTTGAGGCTAGGAGTTGGAGACCAACCTGGGCAATATAGCAAGACCCTGTCTCTACTTAAAAAAAAGCCAGGTATGGTGGTGTGTACCTGTAGCCCCAGCTACTCAGGAGGCTGAGGCAGGAATTTGAGGCTGAGCCCAGGAATTTGCTTGAGCCCAGGAATTTGAGGCTGCAGTGAGCTATGATTGCACCACTGCATTACAGCCTGAATGACAGAGCAATTTCAGAGACTGCACCCTGTCTCTGAAAACAAAAACAAAACATAGTATTGGAAGAACTGGCAAGAGCAATCAGACAAGAAAACTAAAAGGCATACAAATCAGAAAGTAAGTAAAATCATCTCTGTTTTTATTTTTCTTTGAGGCAGGGTCTCACTTTGTCACCTAGACTGGAGTGCAGCAGCGTAATCATAGCACACTGCAGCCTTGGCCTCCTGGGCACAAACAATCCTCCTGCCTCAGCCCCTCAAGTAGCTGGGACTACAGGCATGCACTACCAAGCCCAGCTAATTTTTTTGTATTTTTTGTAGAGATGGGGTTTCACTATGTTACCCATGCTGGTCTCAAACTCCTGAAGTGATCTGCCCACCTCAGCCTCACAAAGTGCTGGGATTACAGGCGTGAGCCACTGTGCCTGGCCCAAAATTATCTCTATTTGGAGATGACATGATCCTATATGTAGGAAGCCCAAAAGACTCCACACACAAAAAAGCTGTTAGAACTAATAGATGAATTCAGTGAAGTTTCAGGATAGAAAAATCAATGTACAAAAACCGGTTGCATTTCTGTACACAAATAACAACCTATCCAAAAAAGAGATCAAGGGAACAATCCCATTTATAATGGCATCAAAAAGAATAGAATGCTTAGGAATAAATTTTGCCAGGAAGGTGAAAGCTCTGAACACTGAAAACTGTAAAACTCTAATAATAAGAAAGTGAAGAAGACACAAATAAATGGAAAGATATCCCATGCTAATGGATTGAAAGAATTAATATTATTAAAAAGGGTCATACTACCGAAGGCAATATACAGATTCAACACCATCCCTAGCATAATGGAATACTACACGCCCAGGATAAATGATCAGACCACAGCTACATGCAACACAGTTGAATCTCATAAGCATGTTAACTAAAAGATGCCAGGTACAAAAGAATATAAAGTAGCTCCCCCTTATCCATGGGGGATATGTTCCAACACCCCGAGTGGATGCTTGAAACCACAGATAGTACCAAACCCTATATATACTATGTTTCTTTCCTATATACACATAACTATGATAAAGTTTAATTTATAAATTAGACACAGATTAACAGTAGTTAATAACAAATTAGAACAATTATAACAATATGCTGTGATAAAAGTTACGTAACTGTGTTCTCTCCCTTTCTCTCCCACTCTTCCCCTCTTGAAATACTGTCATATTTTCAGACCATTGTTTATCATGGGTAACTGAAACCATGGAAAGAGAAACCTCAGGTAAGGGGGAACCACTGTATACAATATTATTCCATTCATATAAGTTCAAAAACAAACTAAATTCATGTTTTGGGATGCATGTGTGGTAAAACAGCAAAGAAAAGCAAAGAAACCATCACCATAGAAGGGAACACTATGAGCAGAAGCAAATGGTGCATTAAGTAGGATGCAGCATTTGTGGAACTCAAAGCAAGCAGGTATTCCTGAGTCGTAATGTGAACGGGCCTGGCAAAAGATGACTGAGACGCAGGCAGGGGCAAGTCATGGAGTGCCTTGGGGGTCATGGGTGGGAGATGGATTGTAGGGTGGCAAGGCTGGGGACAGAAAGGCAAGTTTGAGGCTGATGTAGTTGACCAGATGGCGAGAACTGAGCCTGGAATAGAGACAAGTAGAGATGGAGATTGAAAAAAAAATTTGTTTTAAGTTTGTGACTGAAAAAAAGAGACAAGAAAGAAGTCAAAGATGGTACTGAAGTTGTTGGTGGCTGCAATTGGTTGGCAAGTGGCATAATTTTCAGAAATAGAGGATATCAGGAGAGGATCGAGTCTAGAGCGATGCTGAGGCCAGTTTGGGATATGCTGAATGTGAGGAGAACAGGTGTCCAAGATGTGGTTAAGTTTAGCTCTGAAGCTTACAAAAGAAGTCGGAAACACAGATTTGGGGATAAAACTATGGAAGTAGATGACATTGCCCATGCAAGTAAATGGAGAAAAGTGGCACGCCCCAACTCCAGATTGTACAGGACAGACAGAGGAAGAGGAGACTTGGGATGAGATGGAGAAGGAAGGTCAGATAAGTGCAGAAGCAAACAGTTGCATCATGGAAGGTAAAAGAAGGATAATTTCAAGGAGTGAGTGCTTAGCATGGGAGATCTGGTGAATCAAGGATAAAAAAAAATGTCCAGTCAATTTGGAAAGTAAGACGTCCCTGGAGGACATTCGCAAGAGCTCTTTCATTGAGGCAGAAGTCAAAGAACAGCGAGTTAAAAGTCACCAGCCAGGATTCTAGCTCAAGCAGCTAAGGGGTGCAAAAGGCCGGAAGCGCACCCAGTTTGAGAAACTATCATTTTGGCACCAGGGTCTGCTTTAGCACCACTAAGCTGCAAAAAGACGCGATGGCCTGTGTTCTAGGTCCTAGGGCAAGGGCCGTGTAACAGTGAAGAGAAAAGAGAAACTGAAGAGGAATAGCCCCACCTCCTGCAGTCATTTATTCAACAAGTACCTGTGAGCTCTATCAGTTTAAATGCGACTTGATTATGGCACTCTTCCCCAGTGCCCCTCCCCTCAATACTGTCTTAGGTCCCAGCGCTCTATGCTCCCTCAGGGCCTTATACCTCTCCTACTATTGCACTTGCCATACTTTGTTGAAATGAATGTCTTTCTTTTTCACTGCACTCTAAGCTGCCTTGTTTTTAGCTACAATGCCCAATAGGCTGCCTGGCACATGGTAGGTGCAAAATATATATATTTATTTGAACGCATGAATTAGTGAGTGAATGCACGAAGGGTACACAAGAGTGGGATTCTCTTTCTAGAGGGTTTGCTATAATGAAAGGCGAGAGTGGGGGGAGGGGGGAGGGATAGCATTAGGAGATATACCTAATGCTAAATGACGAGTTAATGGGTGCAGCACGCAAACATGGCACATGTATACATACGTGACAAACCTGAACGTTGTGCACATGTACCCTAAAACTTAAAGTATAATAATAATAATAAAATTTTTAAATAAATAAATAAATAATAAAAAAAGATTGACAGTAAAAAAAAAAAAGAAAGAAAGGCGAGAGATTGGATAATAACTGTTGAGAAATGAGACAGACAGAATGGGCTTTTGAAAGGAAGAGACTTTCTTGGGATCATACATCGGGAAGAAGCCAGTGGCGAATGAGAGATTGCATAGAGAAGAGGGAGCTGTTACCTGATTGAACAAGGCCTCAGAGTGGGGAAGAGCCCAAGGACACAGAGGAGGATTTGCTTTGCACAACAGAAAGGACTCCTCTTCCTCAGCAACTAGAGAAGAGGAGGGTGGGTGCAGATGAAGAAACATTGATGGAGGGAATAATGGTTCCTCAAAGATGTCCATGTCCTAATCTCCAGAACCTGTGAATATGTGAGGTTACATAGCAAAGGGGAATTAAGGTAGCAGATAGAATTAAGGTTGTGATACTAGCTGACCCTTATATGAGGAGATCATCTGGATTATTGAGGGGAACCCAATGTCATTACAAGGCTCTTTAAAAATGGAAGCTGGAGGTGGAAGAGACATCAGAGTCATAGCCGTGCCATGAGAGAAAGACGACTGGCCATGCTGGCTTTGAAGATGGAGCAAGGGGCCTGGAGCCAAGGACCGCACAGCCTCTAGAAGCTGGAAAAGACAGGGAACAGATTTTTCTCTACAGCCTCCAGAAGGAACACAGCCCTGCCCACACCTTGAGTTTAGCCCAGTGAGACCTGGGTTGGACTTTCATCCCCAGAAATAATAAATGATTAATATAATATTAATAATAATTAGTGAGATAATAAATGTATGTTGTTTAAGCCACTAAGCTTGGGTAATCTGTTACAGCAACCATAGGGTATGAATACAAGGGGGATAGGGAATTTGAGGGAGTTCATGCCTGATTACCTCGATGTTCTTACACACTCCCACTATACCCACGATAGCAGAGGCCTGTAAGGAAAATTGCTTGGCCCAGAGCAGAGGAGAGGGAAGAAGATTCAAATGTCCCTGAGAAGTGGTGCTCACTAGCAGGCTTTCCAGTATAGTTCAAATTCACTTCACCTCAGTAGTTCAAAAATCCTCAGGCATCAGTCTTGTGGTGCCCCCAGGTGCCTGGTGGAAGCAAATGCTCTATGGAGGAACACACCTTTATCGCAGCCTCTAAGAATTCTCGCAAATCATTTTTCAAAGAAAATGAACATCTCTCAGTGAAAAATAGCAGACAGAAAGCCTTCAGCGAACATCAATAGAAACAAAAAAGCAGAAAACGACTTGTAAGACTTCAGATTATTCAAATTATCAGACACAAGCAGTCATTCTGCTGGAGTTGGCTTATATAGGTTTGTCAGAGACAACTGTGAGCATCTCTTCCTAATTCTGTATTCAGTGATGTCAAGGTGGTACTTTGAAATTGGCCAAGCTGGGAAGAGTTACACCACAGAAATGAGCAAATGCTACAAATGAAGGCTTTGTCTTTCTTCAGAGAGCTGATAATTAAAAATGTACTAGAACATTGCTGGAGGCAGATTATAAAAATGAATATGAAAATTATCTTTAAAGAAATAAAATCTAGGTGATCTTGAGTTTGACAATGAGTGTTTAGATATAAAGCTCAAACACAATCTTTGAAAGAAAAAATTAACAAAATGGGCCACATTAAAATTTAAAACTTCCGTGAAAAACACTTAAGAGAATGACAAGACAAGCTGCAGATTGGGAAGAAATCTTTGCAAAACACATATTCGATAAGGACTGTTATCCAAAATATAAAAAGAACCCTTCAAACTCAACAATAAACACAACACAATTTAAAAATGGCCAAAAGACTAACAGACACCTCACCAAGGAAGATCTACGGATGGCAAATAAGCATATGACAACATGCTTCACATCGTATGTCATCAGGGAAATGCAAATTAAGACAGCAATGAGATACCACTACACACCTATTAGAATGGCCAAATCCAAAGCACCAACGACATGAAATACTGGTGAGAATGTGGAGCAACAGGGCCGGGCGCGGTGGCTCACGCCTGTAATCCCAGCACTTTGGGAGGCCGAGGTGGGCGGATCACGAGGTCAGGAGATCGAGACCATTCTGGCTAACACGGTGAAACCCCGTCTCTACTAAAAATACAAAAAAATTAGCCGGGCATGGTGGCGGGTGCCTGTGGTCCCAGCTACTCGGGAGGCTGAGGCAGGAGAATGGCGTGAACCCGGGAGGTGGAGCTTGCAGTGAGCCGAGATCGCGCCACTGCACTCCAGACTGGGCGACAGAGCAAGACTCCGTCTCAAAAAAAAAAAAAAAAAAAAAAGAGAATGTGGAGCAACAGAAACTCCCATTCATTGCTGGTGGGAATGCAAAATGGCACGGACACTTTGGAAGACAGTTTAGTTTCTTACAAAGCTAGACATAGCCTTACCATATGACCCAGCAACCATGCTCCTTGGCATTTATCCAGATGAATTGAAAACTTATGTCTAGGCAAATCCTTCACACAAACGTTTCCAGCAGATGCCCCGTGTTTGTCACATAGTTGCCACAAGTTGGTAGCAGTGAAAACTTCTTCAATAGGTGAATGGGTAAACAAAACTATGGTACATTCAGACAATGAAATGTTATTCAGCGCTAAAAGGAAATGAGCCTATCAAGCCATTAAAACACATGGAGGAAACTTAAGTGCATATTGCTAAGTGAAAGAAGCCAATCTGAAAAGGCTATATACTGTATGATTCCAACTATGTGACATTCTGGAAAAGGCAAAACTGTAGAAACAGTAAAAAGGCCAGTGGTTGCCAGGGGTTCAGGGAGAGGAAGGGAGGAAAAGAGGGAGGGATGAGTATGTGGAGCACAGGGGATTTTTAGAGCACTGAAACCAGAAACCATTGTTTATGATACTATAATGGTGGATACATGCCATTACCATGTATTTGTCAAAACCCATAGAATGTACAACACAAAGAATGAACCCTAATGTAAACGGTGGACTTGAGCTAATAACAATGTGTCAATATTGGGTCATCAATTGTAACTTGTGTACCACACTAATGCAAGATGTTGATAATAAGGAAACTGGGATGGGGGGTGGGGCGTACTGTGAGAGGGTATATGGGAATTCTCTATAATTTCCACTCAATTTTTCTGAAACCTAAAACTACATAAAGAAAGGTCTATTAATTTTTTTAAAGGCACCCCAGGTAATTTTGTGCAGCTGGCCCAGTGCCAAGTGTTTAGAAATGACTATTTCAGGCAATACCTACATATTGGTCAAATTGCATCCTTAAATAGATGTCATTGAAAGAATTAATCACTGATTACAGAGTTAGCTCCTTTTGGAAAGGTGTGTTGTATTGATTGATACTCTGGACAGAAATAGGCTTTAAATGTAGAGATTTCTTTCTTTGGCCCTACACCTGTAGAAGCACTGCCTGGTAGGATTTCGTAGGAGGAATTCAATCATCAAGTGGGATGTGGATTGGAAATAGGAAGACATTAGATTAGCGTTTCTTTCAACCCAGTAAGTCTGTGAGTCTCTACGCCACTTATCAATGCATTCTCAGCTCCAAAGCCGTCCTCCTTTAACTGCTCTGTGATAATGGAGATGGGCTTTGTAAATATTTCTTACCAGCTGGCATAATGTAAATCCTTGTCAGTAGAGGGCGCTAGAGAGAGACCAGAGGAGAAAAAAGTTTTATCTTCCAGATTCTGGGGTGCCTCATCTTTTTGCCTCCTCCAGAGCACAGCTTGCTTTCTCTGTTGCTGGGCTCCTATGCACATGCTTTCTTTTGAGCTAGGCCCATGCATGTATCATCCCAAAGAAAACTACGTGAAAGCATTTAATAATCAGACGCCCAAAGATCAAACATTAAGAAAGAATCCTAAAAGCAGTAAGAGAATAGAAACAAATAACATACAGTGGAGCCCAAATAAGTCCAGCAGCAGACTCTTCAGTGCAAACCTTACAGGCCAGGAGAGTGTGGCATAGCGTATTTAAAGTGCTAAAGGAATACAACTTTAATGCTAGAACAGAATATCCAGCGAAAATATCCTTTAAGCATGAAGGAGAAATAAAGATCTTCCCAGACAAACAAAAGCTGAGGGATTTCATGAACACCAGACCTGTCCTATAAGAAATGCTAAAGGGAGTTCTTCAATCTGAGAGAAAAGGATATTAATGAGCAATAAGGGATTATCTAAAGGTACAAAACTCACTGGTAATAGCACAAAGAAAGACACAGAATATTATAAGACTGTGTGGTGTGTAAAACACTCAAGTAGAAAGACTAAACAATGAATAAATCAAAAATAGTAACTGTAACTTTTCAAGACATAGGCAATACAATAAGGCAAAGGGAAACAATAGAAAGTTTAAAAACAGGCAGATAAAGTTAAAATGTAGAGTTTTTATTAGTTCTCTTTTTGCTTGTTTATTTATTTGTTTATGCAATCAGTGCTAAGTTCTCATCAGCTTAAAATAATGGATTATCAGATAGTATTTGCAAGCCTCATGGTAACCTCAAATGTAAAAATATACAACAAATACGCAAAATGTAAAAAAGCAAGAAATTAAATCATACCACCAGAGAAAATCACCTTCACTTAAAGGAAAGAAGGAAGAAAGACAGGAAAGAAGGAAGAAAGACAGGAAAGAAGGAAGAAAACACCACAAAACAAACAGCAAACAAATTACAAAATGACAGGAGTAGTCCTCACTTATCGATAATAACATTGAATGCAAGTGGACTAAACTCTGTAATCAAAAGACATAGAGTGACTGAATGGATGAAAAAACAAGACCCTACAAGAAACTATTGCTTACAAGAAACACACTTCACCTATAAAGATACACAAAGATTGAAAATAAAGAATGGAAAATATAGTCCATGCTCCTGCTTCTCCAATGGACTCAAAATCTCATCCAAGAAAAGCATTTGTCTTTCTCATCCCTAAATAAACACATCTGCACACCTCTCCTAAGACCTGATGGTTACTGTCTATAAATTTCAGCCTCTAATTACATCAAGTCAATTACTATGCTATTTCAGACTTAGAGAAATGGATAATCCATATATAATATCTGATATTTTAACTTATATTTGAATGTGAATATCTCTAGCGTTTGAAAAATCTCTAACATTCAAACAAGAGTGTTAAAACTCTGCGCTGAAGGCCTTACAAAGCAGTCCAGCTTTGGAGTCCAGGTCTCCTGCTGCCCAGTCCACCCTAGGGCTGCAAAGCATCACTGCCCGAGCCCAGACTGAGTTGACGGCTGTCTGCATAGGTGGCAAAGAGACTGTGTGCTTTTCTCCCCACTTTTGGTGAGCCCCATGTGGTGGTGCTCAGGATGAAAAGGATCCCCCTAACTCCGGCTGACATCTACTTGGCAAGCAGGGCAATGGAAGGCTTCAACATTGGTTCTCAAAGATGGAGCCTCATGTACACAGTCCTTACTTGGCAGTCATGTTATGGTCCTGGCACACAACAATGGCAACAAGAACAATGGCAACAACAATAACAACAGTGGGTCTCGGTTTTGTTTTCATTTTATTGGTCCATGCAACTCAAAACCTGTGACTAGGTGGTCTGAACTCACTGTCTCTCTTTTTGCCCTCCCAGTCATTTCTGTCCCTTGGGAGTGCTCTCAGCAGAGTCCACACCACCTCCTTGCAGTCAAATCCAGGGAACACTTCTTTGTCTTACCAGATGTCCCAGCAACACTTGACACTCTGGATCACTCTTTCCATCTTAGAACTCTTGACTTTCTTGGCTCCCATGCCCCCTCTGCCCTGACTCTTTGCTTGTCTCTGCCAACCCGTCGAGCTCTTCCCGGGCCGCTCTTCTTTCACCTGCCCTGTCAGTGCCAATGATCTAGTATGTCTCCTTGGCTCACTTGTCTTCTCATTTTACATGTTTTCCCCAGGCAAATTTACACATTCTCATCAGGGCCAACTTCATGGGTGTTTGGCCTGTGCACTCACACAGGGCCCCATGCTTAGAAAGGCCCCATTCCTGATTCAATGCTTTCCTATCACCATCTGGAAATTTGTAATACTTTTGAACAAGGTACCCTGCATTTTTCATTTTGCACTGGGCCCTACACATTACACAGCTAGCCAGTTCTGCCTCTCGAGGTTTTACACCTTTAGGCTGAAATCTGTAGCCCGGCCTTTCTCCTGGGCACCAGAGCCATCTACCCTGTCACTCCTGGACATGTTACAGGCTCTTCCACTTCAAATAGCTTCTCTTTCTTTTTTTATTCTTTATTTTTATTTTTTAATCTCAGGGACTGGCATCACTTTCCACCCAGGCACCCAAGGTCAAGATTGATTCTGAAGACAATGTTCTTCCTTTGACTTCATTGACAACCTCATCTCCTGGACCTCCTCCTATTTTGGACTCTTCTCCCTCCTTTGCAGAGCACTACATCTCAGCTGCTTGCTTAAATGTGGCTGCCTTAAGGGAATTTATCTGGGAGAAATTTATATGTTTACTGAGTGGGGCAAAAAGTGTGTCTCTAAAATATGCTTGCCAGGTTGAGGCAAGTGGAGTCTCTGGAGCTTTGAGAGTATGAGGTCTCTGGACCGCAGTCTCTGTGTGAAGGCGAGCTTGACACTGCATTGTAGAGCACCTGTCATAAGACTGAGGATACAGGAATCTCAACATCAAAGAATGGTGGAGATGATGGGGGTGGTGAAGGCAAAAGCCTCCCGAGGCATCCTTTAGCCTTGCCAATAATTGAACTTGTGGCTGAGAACCTTCCAGATAACTTCTAAAGGCAAAGTTAAGTCATCTGTGGTGTTTTTTCTGTAGTTTATTGTTTTAGTCCATTTTCTGTTGCTTACAACAGAAGACCTGAAACTAGATAATTTATAAAGAAAATAAATTTTTTCTTACAATTCTGGAGGCTGGGAAGTCAAAGGTCAGGGGGCCGTATCTGGTGAGAGCCTTCTTCCTGGTGGGAACACTGTTGCATCCCAAGGCAGTGCAGGGCCTCATATGGTGAGGAAGCTAGGCGTACTTGCTCGGGCCTCTCTTCCTCTTCTTGTAAAGCCACCAATTCCACTCCCATGATAATCCACTAACCCATTCATAAGGGCAGAAGCCCTGCTCTTTTGAGCTGACACTACAAACCCTCCAAATGATGGGAACATTTCTCTGCAGTGCAGTCACATGTAATTCCATTGAGGATTAGCTTTGCTCAGTCCTAGCAAAATTATGTTTTTGAGAAATTTATTTTACAAGGGATGATCAGGTCCACTTTCATTTGCTTAATTTGTTTTCAAGAAATGAAAGTGATGATCCCAACCGTAGTTTCCAAATCGTGAAGCTGAAGGTTAAATTACAAAGAGTTCCTCTGTCCTCAAATTTTACGAAAATTAGCCAACTTTTTATTACCTCTCTTTCCTGAGTTCCTTTCCAACTGTCTACTGGACGTCTCCACTTGGATACCCATAGGTACCCCCCAAGACTGCTATGCATTGTTGCACAGGTTGTGAAGTGCACAAGGGGGCCACATCTAAGGGGGACTGCTATGGTCTGAATGTCCCCAGTATTCACTTGTTGAAACTTAATCCCCATGGTGGTGGTGTTAAGAGTTGGGGCCTGCTGGGAAGTGATTAAGTCATGAGGGCTTGTCCTCATGAATGAGATTCAGTGCCCTTATAAAAGGGCTTAACAGAAGGTGTTCACCCTTTTACCTTCTGCCATGTGAGGACACAGCGTTTCTCCTCTCTGAAGAATGTAGCAACAAAGGCATCGTTTTGGAAGCAGAGAGACCAGGCCCAGACCAGCGAGAGGTTTGATGTTTCACATCCCAGCCTCCAGAACTTGTGAGAAATAAATATCTATTGTTATCTATTGTTTCTAAATTACCCAGTCTGTGGTATTTTGTTGTAGCAGCACAAACAGACTAAGACAGAGATCCTTCAGAATGAGGTCCACATAGATTTCTAGGTCTATTATGGCAGTCTCTTGGCATATGGCAGCCAAAGGTTGAGCTTTAACAAAATTGGTTATACTATGACAACTTTATGACTAACAGAAGTCCAGTGTTGTTAGGAAGGGTTTTCTTTTTTCTAATACACACAAAGGCAACTTATGGGCTTGGACTTAGGGTGGGTCAAGCTCAACATGTCTAGAATGAATTCATCCTGGTCACTGACCTCTCCCACCTGCTTGTCATCTTGGATTCCTTATATCAGTGGCTAATATCTCCTTTACCCAGTTTTCCAAGTCTGAAACCTCAGTGCCAGGCTTGGCCCACGTTGGCGTCTCCTTCCCTCCTCACTTCATGTCCAACATTCATTCCATCAGTCACTGAGTCCTGTCCAATGTTAGGGTTCATGCATCAGGTCTTCCTTGATTATGACAACAACTTCTTAACTGACCTTCTCACAGCCACTCTTGCCCCTCCAGTCCATCCTCCATCATGCAATCTTGGTGATCTTTCTGGAGTGGAAATATGATCAGTTCACCCCTTTCCAAGATCTTGCTGTGGCTCCTTGTCACCTCTAACAGGGTTTCCCAAAGTGTGGTCCTCAAACCATGTATATCAGAATCACTTGAGGTGCTTTATCAAACGTGGATTCTTAGCACCCACCCTAGCTAACTACTAAATTTTCAGATTCTCTGTGGTGAAGCTCATGAATCTGCACATTAATTGATGTTCCCAAGTCATTTTCATGCGTGTAATTTTGAAAACTACTACTTTCTACATAAACATGTCATAAACATGCATAAACATGTCACAAACATGCAGCATACTCATATACATTTCCCACTTCCCCAGCAGGAACTGCAGAGTGCAGCTGGGCATTCAAAGGAGGCCTTTTCTGTTTCCTGGTGGGCATCACCACGGGCCTGAGAAGTCACTCTTCACCTTGCCTCCCACCACACAACTCCAGCTCCAGGTGGCATACAAAAACCATGTGCCTGTCCTCTTAGAGTGATTTCTAGGAATGCAGTATAGTCAGCCCAGCAACTATGACTAGACCCCCATGTGGGCAGAAGGGGGTGGTAGGGCCTGTGTGTGTTTGGAGACAATTCACCATGACTATCTCCGGTTTCAGCATGGTCAGGGTTCTCTGAGGAAATACATTTACAGCCACGTTAGTAAAGTTGGTATGAGGAGACATTCCAATCCAGGGTAGTAAATGTAAATCTCCACAAAGGACATTTGTTTACATCTGATCACTCATTCCAAGGTAACGAGTAATCTCTCTCCCTGCAGGGGAGAATGGGTAGGTCACTAGTAGCCAGAGTTTCCTGCGTTGGGGTTTTCTCTCCTGTGGTGTATCCCATTACATGTGCAGATACTATCTAGCCTCCTATTGGTCAAAGGCAGTTACAGGCCAGCCCCCATTCAAAAGGAGGGGAAATAGGTACCACCTGTTTTTGTTACGTTTTGTTTTGTTTTGTTTGAGACGGAGTCTCGCACTGTCGCCCAGGCTGGAGTGCAGTGGCAGGATCTCAGCTCACTGCAACCTCTGCCTCCTGGGTTCAAGCGATTCTCCTACCTCAGCCTCCCAAGTAGCTGGGATTATAGGCATGTGCCACCACGCCCGGCTAATTTTTGTATTTTTAGTAGAGATGGGCTTTCGCCACGTTGGCCAGGCTGGTCTTGAACTCCTGACCTCAGGTGATCTGCCCACCTCGGCCTCCCAAAGTGCTAGCTAGGATTACAGGCGTGAGCCACCACGCCCAGCCGATACCACCTCTTAATGTAAGAGTGGCAAGGTTGCACTGCAGAACAGCATGCCACCCTGTAGAGACTGGGGTTCAGGATGCAGATCCAAGATATTGCTGTGGCTGCTGGTTTTGCTGTGAATAATAAACTGTCTTTGTTTTGGATCCAGAGGCTTTATATTTTCTCTCAGAGTGTTAGAGTGTGGTGATCAACTAAATTTTCAGCTTGCTAGTAGGGTAAAATCTTAGATTATAACAGCTTCTGACCTACTACTGTGGAGTACCCTCCTTGGAGTGTGGCTGTGATTTGTGCATGGATTCCTACAGCTGAATGGGGAAGGGAGCTGAGCAGGTAGGGGATTACTTCTCTGGATCATTCATCAAGAGCAATGCTTGGGTGCTCTATTGCTGCACAAAAAATCACCCCAAAACCTAGTGGCTTAAAACCATAATTCATTAGTTTTCAAAAATCTGTGAGTCAATTGTATGATTCATCAGCTTCATGTGGTGTTGGCTAGGCCACCAGAATGACTGAAAGGCTTGAAATGGCCTCACTCACATAGCTGGCAGTTAGTGCTGGCTTCTGGCCATGCTGCCTGGGGAACTCAGCTAGGGCTATTGGCTGAGAGCTTTGGTTCTCTTCCATATGGGCCTCTCCCTGTGGCTGCTCGGGCTTCCTCAGAGTATGGCAGCTGACTTCCAAGAAGGAGTATGCACAGAAACCAAACTGGAAGTTGCAAATCCCCTAAGGGTTAGCCTTGGAAATTATACAGCATCACCTCTGCTACATTCTATTGGTCAAAGGGGTTACAGGGCCAGTCCACATTCAAGGAGAAGGTAAACAGAATCCACCTCTTGATGTATGAGTGGTAAGGTCACCTTGCAAAAGAGTGTGTGGGATGGGGGATATTATTGCAGCAGTCTTTGGAAGCACAATCTATCAAATGGACGTAGATGGGGGACTATACAATAGTATTTCTCCAAGTGCAGCGAGCCCCGCATCAGAATCATGGGAGCATTTGCTGAAAATGCAGACTGGGGCTGATTCTTGCACACTAACATTTGAGATCTGGTGAGCTGCAGAACAAAGCCCAAACTTCTTGGCCTACCACCAGTCCAGATCCTCACTTATCTTGTCTGACTTTATGCTCCAGTAATACTCGATTTCTTGGCATTCTCTTGCACATAATAAGCTATTTAACCTACAGATAGAGTTTGGATGTTTGTGCCGTCCAAATCTCATGTTGAAATGTGAGCCCTAATGTTGGAGTTGGGGCTGAGTAAGAGGTGTCTGGGTTGCAAACTGGATTGTGAACATCCTGAAGGTGGACCCCTCAGGAAAGGCTTTGTGCCCTCCCCGTGGTAATGAGTGAATCCTCGTTCTATGAGTTCATGCAAGAGCTGGTCGTTTGAAAGAGTCTGGTGCCTCCCTCACCTTTCACTTGCTCCTTCTCTCACCATTTGACATGCCTGTTTCCTCTTCGCCTTCCCCCATGATTGTAAGCTTGCTGAGGCCCTTACCAGAAGCAGATGCCAGCACAGTGCTTCTTGTACGGTCTTCAGAACTGTGAGCCAAAATAAACTTCTTTTCTTTATAAATTACCAGGTCTCTGGTATTCCTTTACAGCAAAGCAAAACAGATTAATATACCTACTAATCCACAGCTTTGCCCATAACTGTGCCTTCTGCCTGGAATAACTTGACTCCTTTGCCTCATCAAGGATTTACTCATCTTTAAAGATTCAGTTTTATGTCACCTTTTTGGGGAAGTTTTCCTGACCTCCTCTTCTCCTATGGATTGGGGTAGGTGTTCCACATCCTGTGCAATTGTCCCCATTATAGCACTTGCCAACTTGTAATGTCATTGTTAATTTGTCTGTCCCCTTCACTGGATTGTGAACATCTTAGGCAGGGATATGTCAGATTCATCTCTGTCCTCTAAATCCTAAGTGTACTTAACTGAATTGGAAGTATGACAGTGTCACAGTGAATTCCTCTTTGGCCTAATGTTTCTTAAAGAATATGGTACTTAAAATATGCTTAAAGTTGCACTGTTTTCTTTCTGACAATTCTCAGCACAGCTAAGATGCTTGCAGCTACTTGTAACAAAATACCCAACTAAAAGTGGGTGTCTTAGTGTGCTTAGGCTGCCAAAACAAAATACCATAGACTGGGTGGCTTAAACAACAGAAATTTATTTTCTCACAACTCTGGAGGCTGGAAAGTCCAAGATTAAGTGTCCAGCAGGGACTTAGTAAGGGCTCTGTTCCTGGCTTGCAGATGGCCACCTTCTTGCTGTGTACTCACACGGCCTTTTCTCAGTGTGTGCATGTGAGTGCATGAGATCAAGCTCTCTGGTGACCCTTCTTAAAAAGCACCAGTTCCATCAGACTAGAGCTTGGCCCTCATGACCTAATTGCCTCTCAAAGACCCCATCTCCAAATACCATCACACAGGGAATTAGGGCTTCAACATATGGACTTCAGGGGGATGAAAACATTCAGTCCATAACAGTGGGTTAACCATTTGATTTAATAATTTTAGAAAGCCAGCAACCTGCAGTCGGTGATTCTCCAGTGTGAGATAGGAGCTATTATTGTCTGGGTATCTTCCTTTCCTTCCTCCTAGCCCTCCTCACTCTGTCATCTTCTTACCCCAGGCTCACCTCCTCTTGTGCATAAGATGGCTGTCGGGGCTTCAGGCGTCATATCCTCAAAGTTCAGTTTGAAGTTATTAAGCTGGTGGGGCAGGATGGGTCTGGGATGGGCATGAGTAACTCCCTGTCTGCAGATCTGCCTTTTAACAGTGAGCAAATTGTTCCCTTTATATCTTCTTTTCCAGACCTGGGTCGCAGGCCTCCTGTCTACACCCAGAGCAATCACAGGCAAAGAGGCTTAATCATGAGCCACACACCCACTCCCAACTTAATCAGGGGTGAGGTGAGAGGGGATGAGCTGTTGGATATTCGAACCCAAACAAAATGAGCAAGGAAATAAATCTAGCCCAGAAAGCAAATGTCCTAAATGCCTCACCAAGATATTGGCTTGATTTTCATAGCAGTGATTTTTTAATCAACAGAAGTTAAATGTTACTCTTAACATAAACCATGGGCGGAAGCTCCGAGGGCGGCATCAGAACACTTGGTTGCCCTACAGATGGCAAGGGGGTGGGTTTGTGGCGGGGCGGGGGGGTGCGTATGGAGGGGGAGAGTGGAGGGAAGAATGGGGTGGGGAGGAATTGCTAAAATGCACGGAATTGCTCCTGCTTCAAGATGTCAAGACCGAGGGAGCTTGAGCTGTCCTATACCTTTTCCGGGAAGGACAACTGAGGGGGGAAATCATTTTTGATACTTGAATGTCTTCAAACTTCTTTTTACACCCCACGTCTCTGCAGTCAACCCGGTGTGACTATAGAGTGAAGCACGCTACGCATAATCCGTTTGGGGATTCCGAACCCCAGTGGCTCTGTACGCACCCAGGTCGCTGGAGCAGGAGGTCCCAGATCCCCGCTCTAAGGCTCCGTGGGCGAGCGCCCAGGTGGGGCTGGGCGAGGTGGGGGTTCCCGGCGCCGGCCCCGCGCGCCGCCCTCCCCGCCCCCGCTCCCGCCCCCCGACCCCCGCGCGCGCGGCCTTGTGGGTAACGCGGGGCCGCCAGGTGACAGCTAATGGCGGCGGCCGCCTGAGGCAGGCAGGCGGGCGGGCGGTAGAGCGGGCGGCAGGAGGCAAGCAGCGAAACCTTCCCGGCCGCCGCTCCCGTCCCGACGGCGGCTTCCCCAAGGCGGCAGGACTCGGCGCGCCATGGACAGGCCGGCGGCGGCGGCGGCGGGCTGCGAGGGCGGCGGGGGCCCGAACCCGGGGCCGGCGGGCGGCAGGAGGCCTCCTCGGGCCGCGGGGGGCGCCACCGCCGGCTCCCGGCAGCCCAGCGTGGAGACCCTGGACAGGTAAGCGGGGCCCGGGCTGCCCCGGCCTCCCGCGCCCCGACTCCCGAGGGCCCCGCGCGAGGCCCGCCCGCCCCCTCCCCGCGCGCTGCGCAGGGCCTGGCGGTGGCGGGGTGGGCGGCCCCTCTTCATCCCCTCTGGCCCCTCCTCCCCCCCACCCCCGGAAACCTCAGCGCCCCATCCGGGGGCTGCTGCCCTCGGACCTGCTGCGGGCTGCGCACCTGGCTCACTTCCGCCCCGAGAGCCCCAGCTCCTGGAACCCCGGGAGGGGCTTCGCAGCTGTCAAACCACTTCCCGCGCCGCCACCTGCTGCCCTTGGCGATCGCTTGGCTGCCCCTGCCCAGGCCACCAATCCTGTTGGGAGGGAGATCCCACCCGGGCTCTCCTCTTTTAGCATCACCTTGCCTCGTGTGGTTTTAAGACCCCAATTCTGCTGTGGCTGCTTAGGGTCTTTGATGGGGGGTTGGGAGTGAGGACGGGGAGATGGGACCCCGCGGGCGTGGGAGCTGGTGCAGATCGAGGCAAAAATCTGAGATGGAAAACGTCCAAACTGCTCAGGAGGCAAGAAAACAGAACCATTTACTTTCAGTTCTTCACACTTTGAGGGAACCAGTTTATTGTTTTCATGAACACACAAGCAAGCCTACTGCTTCTGAGGCAGCTGCAGAACTAAGAGAAATCAGTTAGAAACATAAAGTGACCGTGTCGAACTGGGAGGGGCCACCGCCTCCTCCGACGACAAGAGATGGCCTATCGTGTAACCCGGAACATCCAGTTTTCCCACAACTTGGCCATTTCCCTGACACCAGAGTGCACTCAGGCAGCATGCACTGTTGGAATGTAGCTCAGTCAGTTTTACATGCCCATTCCTGCCTGTCTTGGTCATCCCATTGTGCCAAACTTTTGGGAGTTTCCAAAAGCACAGAAACAAGAAACATTCCCTTCACTTTTGTTTCTACCTCAGTGTAATTACAATATATTTTAATAAATTAATCACCCAAGTGGTTAGTGTCACTGAAAACCAGTCACAGCTAAGACAGCACTTGAAATGGTGAGGACTTCACTCATCTGCAAATTTTCAACCACACACGAGGTCTGGGCGATTCAGAGAATAGCACAACACGGCTTTTGCTGCCTTACCATTTTGCTAGGCTTACCATCTAGTGGAGAATACAAACCAACCAACAGTGGAAATCGAATGTGATAAATGAGATAGGTGGTAGAGGCGAACACAGAAGTACTCAGGATGGGCATGCATCAGAATCATTTAAGAAGCCAAAGGAGACCAGAATGTGTCACCCCCAAATATGCCTCATCTTCTGGTTTCCTTCAGAGATTTTGATGATCAGGGAAAGCCTGAGAAAGCTGACATTTGAGTAATGCCCCCAAAGAGGCGAGGGATCCAGCCATACAGATACCTGGGGGTGATAGTATTCTAGTCAGAGGCCTGTGCAAAGCCCCTGAGGTGAATGTGAGCCAAGTGTTCCTAGATCAGCGAGGAGACTAGGTGTCACTAGCAGGGAGGGAGCTAGGGAGAGACAAGTAAGGGATGACGTTAGAGAAGTCACAGAGCCAGATGGTGGAGAGCCTCAGAGGCCATGGGGAGCCACTGGGGACTTTGTGCAGAGGAGTGACATCATCTGTTGTAGATTTCAGTAGGCTCTCCATGGTGCTATGTGGACAATAGAGTGAAAGGGGAAGGAGTTGAAGCAGAGACTGTCAGTAGGAGGCTATTGTAGTAAGCCAAGTGAGATGGTGGCTCAGGCCAGAGTGGAGCGGAGGAGGGGAGAAGTGGTCAGATTCTAGATGTAATTCGAAGACCTGCAGGGTAGAGCCAATGGGGTTTGCTGAAGATTGGTTGGTTGGTATGAGAGAAGAATCTGGGAGAATTCCAAAATTTTAGCTTGTGGGAAAATTGTGTTGCTGAGATGGAGAAGTCTTTCTAAGGTGGAGCAGGGTTAGAAAATAGCAGGCTCTTCGCTCTGGACATATCAATTTTGAGATGCCAATTATATGTCCCAGAATAGATGTCAAAGATATAGTTGGTCTATCTGAGCCTGGAGTTCAGGGTTGTCTGGGCTGGAGATTCAAACTGGGGAGTCATGGGCTTATAGATGAGGCTTAAATTCATGAGGCAGGTGGAATTCACAGAAGAATGATGGAGGTCTGGAAAAGGGAATTGGGCTAGGAATAGGGCTGGGTGGATTTTCAAGATGCTTACCAGGTAAGAGTGACCCGACATGGTGAGCATTCAGATGTGAGGGGAGAGTGCTGGGTGGACTCCAAGGCAAACCTCAGCTTTCTAGCGTGTGGGGGCCGGATAACTGGCTGTGCTGCGCCCTGAGTTAGGAAACACAGGAGCGGAGTAGGTTGCGGGGCTGAGCGGCTGATGCTGGTTTAGACAGGTTGAATTGGCAGCGTCTCTGGGCCAGACTAGTGGACAGGTCTTGTAGGAACATCAGCATTGAGATCAGGAGAGTCCAGGTTGGAGAAACAGAGCTGGGAGCCTCCAGCCTGTAAGTAGTTATTGACACCAGGAGTATAGAGGGCAATTGCACAGACTACAGAGAAGGGATGGGGGAGGAATCATGGCCTCCTTTCTCAGTTCTGTCAGCTCAACAAGCTCAGATTCACACTTATCTTTGAAGAGTGACCTCTAGAATGGAACCTGGCTCTATGGGTGGGACTTGGCCATGTCCCTGGGACTATGGGGCCTTCACTTCTCTTCTGAATACTGTAATTAATAATGAGGAAGCTGTGGTCCTGTAAGAGGATGTGTCTTGCCAAAGATCATGGAGTTAGCTGGTGACAGAAGCAGGACTCATGTCCAGGCCTCCTGTCTGCTAACCCACTGTGCTTCACTGTGTGTAACTACATTGGCCAGGATGCTTCTGGTTGCAGGTGACAGAAACCACAGTTCAATCTAGCTTAAGGCAAATGAGATGCCCTGGCTCACAGAACTGCTCCAGACAGGAGGAGAGATGGCCACAGGCACAGTTGAGGTCAGGATTGCAAACAGTGTTGTCGGGACTCCCCATCTCTCTCTCCCTCTCTCGTTTTTTTCCCCTCACTTTTTAATCGCTGTGAGTTCCTTAAGATGGTAGGGGTGGGGTGGGGTGGGGAGTGGCCTCCAGCAGCTCTGGATACAGATCCATGTATTTCAGGATCCAAGGGGAAAAGTCTGGGATTGGCTGGTCCTAGGTAACTCACCTACAAGTGGGAGCAGGTGGAGGAAGGGGTCAACCTTCTTCTCCGCTTTCCCCCACAGAAGCCTGTGTTGTGGGGAAGGGCAGTTCCCAAAGTAAAGAGGAAGGTCTTTATCAGAAGAAGGGGGAAGGCATGCTGGGCAGGCAGGTGGTAATAGCAGGTCACACTCATGCTCAGCAGTTGGGTTTCTGCAGTTTCTTCCTGTATTTGCAACTGGTGGGTGCTGACAGAAAAAGGCATTATGACAAGAAAAGTATGATATACGCGGGAATGAAAGTGACTTAACCTTTAAAAAGGAAACAAATTTCTCCCTTTTCCCTCCTTCTCCCCCTCAGGTCGAAATTGTGGTATATAGATTCCTGGCATGTGATAGGAATTTCTGCTCATTCAGTATTTTCAACCATACAGATAACCTCTGGTCTGTTTTGATCAGAGACTGCAATTTGGATCACTAGCACAGAACTTCAGTTTTCTTTCTTTTACTAAATTTGGGTCATTTTCCATATTGCCTAGGGATTCCAGGTGTTTCTGTCCTTCAGATATGTGAGTGTGGGTTTAATTAGTGATATGATTTTTTTTTTAAAGGCCTGAAACATTCTTTACAGTGAAAGCTACCTGCAAGGTAAACTTTTGTCAGTGTTTTTAGCCCTCTAGCTTGATTTCTTAGTGTTCTGCCAAATTGTGAGAGGAACCCGGCCTCTGGGGGCAATTGTTAAATCTCTTACTGCGCTAGTTGGCTTATGTGGTCTTTTAGGTCAGGTGAGTACAGCCTGACCACTTGCCAGTCGTGTGACCTTGGGCAAAACTGGACCTTAATTTTTTCATCTGTAAAATGGGTCACTGTGAGGCTGGGCAAGGCTACGTGTGTGAAAATGCTTTGATGCCTCAGAGCTCTGTGGGAGTGAAAGATGACATTTTCTTTGCATTGCTGTGTTTTCATGTAAAGCGGTTGGCTCGCATCTGTGCTGCTGGCTTCAGTGCAGTGAGTCAGTCGCTATTGCTTGTTCCATGTCCTGTTGAGGACAGCCACTTTCTCACAGGACATGTCACCTCTGTGCCTCGATTTTCTCTCCTCAAAGACAAGTCGGCTAGTCCCTGTTCTGCCTTCTCATCACACCATGGTTGTGAGGCTCTGATATAATAAAAACCATTTGTGCTTGTAATCCCAGCACTTTGGGAGGCCAAGGCGGGTGGATCACCTGAGGTCAGGAGTTCAAGACCAGCCTGGCCAACATGGTGAAAACCTGTCTCTACTAAAAATACAAAAATTAGCCAGGCATGGTGGCACACGCCTAAATAATCCTAGCTACTAGGGAGGCTGAGGCAGGAGAATTGCTTGAACCCAGAAGGGCAAAGTTTGCAGTGAGCCGAGATCGCGCCACTGCACTCCAGCCTGGGTGACAGAGCAAGACTCTGTCTCAAAAAAAAAAATAAATAAAAAATAAAAACCATTTGTAAGTTGTCAAAGCACTTATAGAAGTATAAGGTATTGTTAGTACTACACAGAGAACATCATTTTTCTAGGCTGTAATTTATAAATCTCATGTTCAGCTTTACTTTTCTGAGTCACTTTGCTTCACTCAAAAGTACACTATTTTCTAGATTTAAAACTGCCAACATGAAATTGATTGAATGTTTGAAAAGCCTATGCTGTAAGATAAATATTTCACATATTTCTCCAGGCTGGGTGTGGTGGCTCATGCCTGTAATCCTAGCACTTTGGGAGGCTAAGGCGGGTGGATCACTTGAGCCCAGGAATTCGAGACTAGCCTGGGAAACATGGCAAAACCCTGTCTACACGCACACACACACACACACACACACAAAAGCCGGGCCTGGTGGCATGTGCCTGTAGTCCCAGCTACATAGGAGGCTGAGGTGGGAGGATCACTTGAACCTGGGAGGTTGCAGTGAGCTGAGATTGCGCCACTGCACTCCAGCCTGGGTGACAGAGTGAGACCCCATCTCACAAAAAAAAAAAAAAGAAGTATTGCTTCCATATAATTTTAATAGAGTAAAATTCCATTAAATGGTAGAGAATAGTAAGCTTAACTAACACCTAGAATCTTCAACTTTTTTTGAGAAAATTGGGTGATTCATTTAAAATTAACCTGGAATCTAATCTTATTTCCTAGTTGTCAGTCGCTATTTCAGTTCTTACATTAAATGTGAAGGTAACCAAAGAGTCTAGTTAGTTCATCTAAAAAAAGAAGTGTTATCATATTCCTATTCAGTGCTAATTTTTTCACTGAGATCCTATGATATAACGTTTTGTAATCCATGCTATTTTTTTTAGTCCCACAGGATCACATGTTGAATGGTGTAAACAGCTTATAGCTGCTACAATTTCTAGTCAGATTTCAGGTTCAGTGACATCAGAAAATGTGTCCAGAGATTACAAGGTAAGCAACATTGAGTGTTTAATTCATTTTCAGTATGCTAAGTAGCCAAGAAGCTTTGCAGTTTTAATTCAAGTGAGCTGTTGGCCTTTTGATGCAACATGGCCATTTGCTCGAGAATAAGGATGAAAGGTTCTCTGTAGTTAGATCTGAAATGTAGAAGAGAAATTTTACCAGTATCCAGTACATGTAGTCATAGTTTTGTAATTGAAAGGAGAAGCTGTCTTTAGATGACGATGATTCTTTTAAAAATCAAGTTCCATTTTATAATAATAAATGCATATAGCTTCTTTGTTAGTATTGTGAGTTTCAGAAAATATCTTGATGTACAATACTTCCCTAACTTCACAATTTTTTTATTTATGTATTATCTGTGAGTATTCAGCATTAACATGTGATACTAGAATGTATAAAAACCCTTCCAGAATCTCAAAAGAGTATTGTATGGGCAGCCTCATTTTTCAGTCCTTACTGAAGTGAAAATCTCTTTTTGTTCCTTTTAAAAGTTAGATTCCCTGCTTATTCTAAATTTAAGTGATAAGCTCCTTGTCAGCAGAGACTAGGGCAGTTTTACTCACCACTGGCTTCCCAGGCACAATCCTGGAGCATAACAGTTGCTCAATAAATATTGAATCAATTAACAAATCAAAAAAATCGCTTGTTCCAACTTTGTTAAGGCTAAAGACTAACTTTGTTTTAATGTCAATAAACTATTAATAGGTATATTAAATGAAATCACATTTATATTTCAGTACTGATGTTTGCCTAAGTTAAGGTTTCTGTTTATTAGTAGTCATTTTTCCTGCTAGTAAGAGATGATTGATTTTTCACAAGTGTGTGTAAAATGCATTTGGTATCCCAGACTACCATTAGTTAATAGTCTCTCAATATCATGGTCCTTGCCAGACATCAAATCTTACAAATATCAAGAATTACAGTAAAGATCCTAATTAATTCTTAATAGGTACTCCTTGTTTAGGAGCTTTATCTTCAGTTCCTCTTTAGAGCTCATAGGGTAATAACAAGTGCAGAAACAGGCTCAGGAGGCCAATTAATTGAGATTTGGCTATGGTGCTGTCTCTTGCCTCATCCAAACTGGCAGATGCTGTTGATTATGCCTACCAAAGGAAGGCATAGCTGTGGATTAGCAGAAATTGGATAATCTGCCCAGCTAGAAGAGTGACAATGTATTTCTTAATCATTTTTCCTGCTATGTGGTGTTCATGTTTGCCCATAAAAGAGCAGCTGGGGCTCCTGGACCTTAAAACCTGGTCGGGCAAACACACTGTCTCCAGGTGGGAGAAGCATTTGCTGCATCACTGATGCATGAATGGCTGGTCACTGAGCAGCTGCGGATCGCATCAGTTCCAGTTGCCCTATTGCCTGCACCTTAGCTGAGAAACTGCCCGCTGAGTAGAGAGACTTAAGAACCCGTTTTAGCAGAGAATAGCTCTCACACTTCGGGGTGATTTTCTTTATGGACAATTATGAGTTAACTGTAATGTTTTCATTAAGGTTGAATAGTTGGTAGTGTTGTGTGTGTCCTATAAAAGATTGAATGTCGACTGTGTGCATAGCTTTCTAACATTGCATGAATAGATCAGACTGAATCTGTACTTTAACATGAAGCAACTAAGTTTTTTCAATCTTAGTCTATTTACAAATTTTGTGTAGCTGAATTAGCTCATGTTGGAATGGTTGAACAGATGGTATTCAGAAAAAATAAGGCTTTCTTTCTTTTGGAAATTAAATTTTAAGTTCCTACATCAGATCATAGCTAAAGTCTTTGATGAATTATTGTAAGGGGGCATGTTTTATAATTGTCTTTGTTATATTTGCCCTGCAGCCAAATCTGAAAAGTTGGTGTTAAATTTATAACTCAGGGGTTGTTACACTTTCTTCAAGGAGAGTTTTTTTTTTACATAATAAATACATAAAATATTTCTAAACCACAAGGATAATTGTACATGTTCCCTATAAAGTAGTTCTTAAAATCAGGGTAACCAAAATGGGCCTTTGGGACCCCTCTGGCATGGGAGCTATTGCATGGGGTTGACCCTGAAGAGCCAGATAAAGTTCCTTGAGGATTTAAGTTGCAGTCATCAGCTGATATTTGAAATTATCTGTTGTGTAAATGTCTTATTTGAAATACACACTTAATTTGGGGGCTAATTTATTATAGATTAAACTCAACATCAGTAATTAAATGGGAGCAGATGTTTATGTGGAGCAGAATGCTTGGCATCTTATTTGAAATGCTGATTGTCTTCTGAGTTGTAACAGGCTGTCGAGAATGGTTCTGTGTCATCATCATCATCATCATCATCATCATCAACCCTCTAACACATACAGGCTCTGGGGTTTCGTAATGCTTTTTGACATGTCATCCATTTAAGCCTTAAAACAACCTAGTGAATCTGAGTGTGGTGGTCTGTAGTCTCAGCTACTTGGAAGGCTAAGATGGGAGGATCACTTGAGTCCAGGAGTTCAAGGCTGCAGTGTGCTGTGGTCACACTTGTGAAAAGCCAATGCACTCTAGCCTAGACAACATAGAGAGATCTTGCTTCTTTAAAAAAGTCCATTGAGGTAGCTATTATTACAATCATCATTTAATGGATGAGGAAACTGAGGCCTAGAGAGATGAAATGACTTGCTTAGGGTCATACAGTTAGACTTGGGATTTGAACTCAAGTCATCCTATTGAAAAGCTAGAGTGATTTTAAGATTTTGTCCCACCCGCATTCCCATCCACTGCTTTTCAATCTTTTTTTTTCTTCTTTTTCTTCTTCTTCTTTCTTTTTTTTTTTTTTTTTATAGAGATGGGGTCTTACTACGTTTCCCAGGCTGGTCTTGAACTCCTGGGCTCAAGCGATCCTCCCATCTTGGCCTCCCAAAATGCTGGGATTAGAGGTGTGAGCCACCATACCCAGCCTCATCCACTGTTTTTCAAAATGTGACCCTTGGGTCTTCCCAAGACAGCATTCTCTGGAGCACCTGTAAAAATGCAGCTTCCCGGGCTCCATCCCAGATTTACTGAATCAGAGTGTCTGAGGGAGGGAAACAAGTGTCTCATATATTTCTTATGCATGATAAAATCTGAAAACCTAGGCTTCCTGAGTTTCTATCTGTTGAAATTGGTGATGGGACCCTGCATTTCTGGTATATTACTAAGAATCTGAATAATTAGCAACTCAGATATTGGAGAATAATTATTTTATTATTTACTCATATCATAAATTGTCAGTCAGCCCAGGGTCAGCTCATCTAAAGTACAGTAAGAATATCGCTGGTATCACGTGACATGAGTTTAGATGGTATGTCCATGGACGTATTTTAGTAGCTATGTAATTATTTTCTTGTGTATTAGAAAAATCAGCACATCAGGCTTGTGATTTAGTAGATGTTATGGCTTAGAGCAGGCAAAGTATTAAAAAGGAATGGATTTTAAATCAATATAAAGATAAATATAAAATTAGTATGGGCAGTTGGCAGATACAGCAAGCCAAACTTGTTGAGGTGGTATGTGAAATGGCAAGTTTGGCAAGCATTGTCCCAGCTGAAAGAGTAGATAGCTATTATACTGAATTGTGTGGCAGCTAAATTAATAAATGCCTGATTTAATACCGAGTCATCCTGAAGATTGGCCTGTTAATTAAGACTATTAGACAAAATGTAATAAAATATTTGTTTTGCTTGTCCCCCCTCCACTACCAACTCAATTGCTTTCATTTTTACTAGGCTAACAAATGGTAAAAAATCTCTCTTGAATTTGTCAGAAATTTTAAGAACAAAATTTGAATGTAATCTTCTGTAGATTAGATGAAATAATACAGTTACAAATGGAAACATTTTTAGGAACTATTAGTAGAAGTGACATCATTGATCACAGCTTCCATTGTTTGGAAAGTAGGACTAGGTTATGAAAAGAGAACATGATGGAGTAGTACAAACAATATTGGTTAGCTTGTGACCTTGTATAGTCTCTGAGGCTCAGTTTCCTTTTCTGGAAGGATAAAGGGGCTTGGATTAGATTATTCACCTCTAAATGCCTTTCTTGCTAGAACATTATTCAATTGTGTTCAAAAGAATTTGATCTGGGCCAGCTTTATGAAAATTAGGACACTATAGTTTTAATGTGATCATCTTCCTTCCTCTTGCTTCATCATTATCATCAGCTCTTCTCTGTTCTCCTTCCCTCACCCACACACACACAGTAGCTATATCTCTTCTCTAAACATTCTGAAGAAAAATGAGAAAATGGAGATGGCCTTATACTAAGTTTAATCATTAGATGGGATAGTACAGTAATTACATTTGGAGGGAAGTCGAAGGCAGAGTATAGGAAAGACTTCATTATGCTTGAGCTGGGTCTTGGTTAACATTTCTTAAATTGGGCCCTAGTCTATGAAAAGGGAAGCTTTAGCATGAACCTTCAAAATCTACTTCTGTAATCTATAGCCTGGCCTTGTGACTTATAAATCAGAGCTTGCAAACTCAGATGCCTTCATGGAACAGTTCACAAATCTAGGCAGACATGGAGGAGTGCTGTAGAGAACTGGAGAGTACAGAATGCCCACCTAACAGCAATTAAATTTTTTTTAAAAACCATAGGCCTCCAGTTTTGTAACCACTGTAATAGATAGAAGAGTGCTATCCTATCATGGTTTTTGTGGGAAATAATTATTTCTTAAAAATGTTAAGATTTAGACTTCTGTTTCTGGAAAAAATGGAGCAAATGTATTTTCTCTTATTCTTCGTACTAAGTACAACTAAAAACCTTGGACATTATCTGCAAAATAAACATAAGAATACTCTGAAAGGTAGAAAAGGCAGACTAGCTAGGGACCTCAAGACCCAAGGAATGACATGGTTGTGAGTTTCCTGGGTTTGTTTTTGCCACGTATGTCCCAGACTCATTGCTGAAGAAACCAGTGAGTCAGAAATGCCAACAGGCGCAGATAAGAAAAGCCTACTCTGTCTAGCCAGAGGACCAGGAAAGGGGCACCTAGCAAAAAGAAAACACACTAACTACTCTACTCCAGCCAAACACCACAGAAAAAAATTATGACCCCACACCCACCCCACCAACAAAGCCAGTTGGGAGAGCCTGGTTTCCACCCTTGCCAGGCTATAATGAGGCATACCAACTCCCTGCAGTGGTGGTGGTGTCAGGGGAGACCGAGTGAAGAGTCATGAGATTCACTGTCATCTATTGGTAGGCAGGTTGCCCCTTCTACTGTGGTGTCAGTAGAGGCCGTATCAAGGGCAACAATGAGGCACCCCTTTTTCTCTCAGCCAGGGAGGTTTCTATGGAAGCCTAGCTGGGAGCTAGAACTCTCACCCTTGCTCAGCAGTAACGAGGAGCCCTCCACTCTGCAGTGTCAGTGGAGGCTGAGTACGGAACCTGGACTCCTACCCCTACCTAGAAGTAATGAAGTAGTGCCCCTCTTCTGTTGGAGCAGTGTCAGAGAAAGCCAGCTTAAACAGAGGGTTTGAATAAGATCCAGGGTCTTAAAACATAATGCCCCAAATGTGCAGATTTTAATGAAAAATCACTTGTTATACCAAGAATGAGGAAGATCTCAAACTGAATGAAAAAAGAGAATCAAATCAACAGATGTCAAAACTGAGATGATAGAGATGTTAGATTTTAAAGAAGTCCTCATAAAATTGCTTCAATAAGCAATTACAGGTATGCTTGAAACAAACAATGAAAAAAAAAAATAGAGAAGTTTCCACAAAGAAATGTAAGAGACAAAGAAGAACCAGATGGAAATTTTAAAACTAGAAAATACAATAAATGAAATAAACTCAAAGGATAGGTTCAACACCATAATAGAGAGGACAGACAAAAAGAATCTGTGAACTTGAAAATTGAACAATAGGAATGACCCAATTTGAATAACAGAGATAAATGAACAGAGCCTCAGGGAATTGTGGGAGTATAACAAAAGATCTAACACTGACGTCGTCAAAGTCCCAAAGGAGAGAGAGGGGATGGGGCTGAAAAAGCACCTGAAGAAGTAATGGCTGGAAGCTCCCCAAATTTGGCAAAACACATAAGCCTACAGATTCAAGAAGCTGAGTGAATCCCAAATGAGAGAAATCCCTTCAAATTCACACGAAGACACATTATAGTCAAATTTCTGAAAACTGAAAACAAAGAAAAAAATATTGAAAGTAGGAAGAGAAATAACACTTTACCTATAAGGAAAATTAATTCTAATGACAGTGGATTTCTCATCAGAAACCATGAAGGTCAGAAGGAAGTGGCACAACATTTTCCAAGTGCTGAAAGAAAAAAATCAACCATGTAAAAATATGCTACAGGAATGAAGAGGAAATCAAGACATTTTCAGATGAAGGAAGACTGGAAGAGAAGTTGTCACTAGCATACCTATCCTAAAAGAATGGCTAAAGAAAGTTCTCTGAACAGAAAGGAAGCAATAAAAGGAGGAATCCTGAGACCCCAGGAAGGAAGAAAGAACACAGTAAGCAAAAAATCCTCCTAAATCTAATAAGTGAGTTTAGTGAGGTCACAGGATACAAGACAATATAGATATAAGATTAATATACAAAAGTGAGTTGCATTTCTATGTACTAGCAACACGTGGGGACCAAAATTAAAAACACAGTGCCATTTACATTAGTATTATAACAATGAAATACTTAGGTATTGTCTTAGTCCGTTTGCTGCTGCTGTAACAGAATGCCACAGACTGGGTAATTTATAAAGAAAATAAATTTTTTACTTTCAGTTCTAGAGGCTGGGAAGTCCAAGTTTGAGGGGTGAGCATCTGGTCAGGGCCTTCCTGCTGCATCATGACATGGCAGGAGACATCACATGGCAAGATAGAGCAAACCTGCTAGCTCAGATCTGTCTTCCTATAAAGTCACCAGTCCCATCATGGAAGCCCTACCCTGATGACCATATCTAATCCCAATTACGTTCCAAAGGCCTTACCTTCAGTCAACATGAATCTGGGGATTCAGTTTCCAATACATGAAATTTAGGGGACATGTTCAAACCCCTACAGTGGCTGTACCATTTTACATTCCCTCCAACAGTACACAGAGGTTCTGATTTCTTGATGTTCTTGCCAACAGTTGTTATTTGTGATGTTTGTGGTTTTTGTTGTTGCTGTTGAGACGTAGGAGTTTTTTAATATGTTCTGGGTATTAATACCTTGCCAGAGATGTGATTTGCAAATATTTTCTTATGAAATTTTGGGGATGTATTCCAACCATAGCAAGTATAAATCTAATAAGACATGAACAGGACTCATAAGCTGAAAACTATCAAATATTGATTAAAGAAATCAAAGAAGATCTAAATTAATGGAGACACACAGTGTTGTTCATGTATTTAGATGATTCAATATAGGGAAGATGTCACTTCTCCCCTAATTGATATACACATTTAGCACAATTCCTATCAAAATCCCAGAAAGATTTTTTGTAGATACAGATTTAAAACTTATATGGAAAGGCAAAGGAACTGAAGTAGCTGAAACAATTTTGAAGAATAAAGTGGGAAGAATCAGTCTAAATGACTTCAAGACATGCTGTATAGCTACAGTAATCAAGACTATGGCAGAGGTACAGACACATAGATCAGTGGAACAGGGCAGAGAACCTAGAAGTCATCCCACAGAAATATGCTCAACCGATTTTTTTTTTCCACCAAGACATGAAAACAATTTAATGGTTGAAAGATAGGCTTTTCAACAAATACTGCTGGAGTAATTGGACATCTATAGACAAAAAAACAAAACAAAACCTTGATCTAAGTCTCACATCTTATACAAAAATTAACTCAAAATGAATCACAAACTTAAAAATATAAAACTTTTACAGAAAAAAGAAAATCTTAAGGATCTGGGGCTAGGTAAATCATTCTTCTTAAACTTTACACCAAAAGCACAATCCATAAAAGGAAAAAATTGATCAAAATTTAAAATCTTTTGCTCTGTGAAAGACTCTGAAGATGAAAAGACAAGCTGCAAAGTGGAAGAAAATATTTGCACACCTCATATCTGACAGATGACTAGTATTTAGAATATATAAGGAATATTTGAAACGACAGTAAAAACATCAAACCATCCAATTAGAAAATGAGCAAAAAACATGAGGCATCTCAACAAAGAAGATATACACATGGCAGGTAAGCACGTGAAAAGACGTTCAACATCATTTCTCAATAGGGGAATATAAATTAAAGTCACAGTGAGATATCGCTATATCCTATTGGAATGGTTAGAAATTTTTAAAAAGTGACAACACCAAATGTGGAGAACCAGATTATTCACTGATTGCTGATGGGAATATAAAATGGTACAGCCACTCTGGAAACACAGTCTGGCAGTTTCTTAAAAACGAAATGTGCACCTGCCATATGACCAAACAATTGTACTCCTGGGCATTTGTCCAAGAGAAATTAAATCTTATGTTTGCATAAAAACCTGTACATGAATGTTTTTAACAGTTTTATTCATAATCACCGAAAACTGGAACCCACCCAGATGTTCTTCATCAGGTATATTGTTAAACAAATTGTAGTACATCCATGCTATGGACTATATTACTCAACAATAAAAAGAAATAATGATACACACAAGCAACTTGGATGAATCTTAAAGGAATTACGTGAGTAAAAAAATGGCAGTACCAAAAGGTTACATACTGTATGACTTCATTTATATGACATTCTTCAAATGGCAAAATGATAGAAATAAAGATAGATGAGTGGTTGCCAGGGGCCAAGAAGAGAGGAAAGCAGGGAGGGGAGTAAGATGTGGCTATAAAAGGTCAACAGTAGAGTTCATTGTAGTGATGAAATTTTTCTGCATCTTGACTGTAATCAATGCCAATATCCTGGTTCTGATATTGTACTATAGTTCTGTAATATGCTACGACTGAGGGAATTGGGTGACTGGTACATGGAATCTGTATTATTTCTCACAACTGCATGTGGTTCTACAATTATCCCAAAATTTAAAGTTTAATTTTAAATAAGTCAAGATTTTTAGACTGCTGAATGATTCTATATTACATGTAAAAATTTGTATCATTGTATTTATAACAACTGCAAAATATAGTTATACTAAAAAAGATGTTAGAAGTTAACTATTGTGTTTCTTATGTTAGATTTATATAACAACTGAAATATATAGTTATATTTCAGTTATATATATATAACTATTTAACAACCGAAAAATATACTAAAAAAGATGTTAGAAGTTAACTATTATGTTTCTTATAATAAATTTAGTTAACGACAAGATGATGCAGTATGCTTGCTTTCTTAAATAGATTAAGATCACTATCAACTTTTTTTGCACCTTCTCATAGGTTCTTGACATGTTTAGGAGTTGAGGGAGGGGATGTGGGGCATGTGAAAATAGTTGTGGCACAAGTTGGGGCAGCTGAGACTCATCAACTGAAAAAGGTTACTTATCCACCCCAGGTACAATTATCTTAACTGATTTAACCCTGCCAACAATCTGCAAGGGAGGTGCTCTCGACATCTCCCATTTAGAGAAGAGGAGACTAAGATTCCAAGGTGGGTGTGTGGTTCGCCTGAGGTCCTGTGGCCAGTAAGTAGGTGCTGGAGCTGGGATTTCACTCTGGAGTGTGTTCTTTTAACCACTATGCCGACTTACCTCCCTCAGCCTCAGTTTGGCAGATGTTTTCTTAAGTCTTCTAATGAGGCCTAGATACCCCGAATCCTTCGGAGTTGGGAACTGGTAGGGTCCTGGCAGTCATCCCATAGACTCCCCTCATTTTATGTGTCGAAACTGAGGCCCAGAATGCAGGCATTAGGAAGCTCTGTATCATCAGCAAGAGCTGGCTTCCAGGCCTCCTGGCTTACAACCTGTTCTCCTACGGCTTCCATCAGAATCACATTTAAGAAGAAAATGAAGCTCTGTGCATGTGTCTGAAATGGCTTATTTCAGGAGAGGGACATGGTGAACCAGAGAAAACACAATAGGTATCAACTTAGAGACTTTTGGGTAAGCCTCCATTGACCTTCTCCCCTCCACCCCCATACCAGGAACACTGAGGATTTCATGGCAGTAAGTAAAGAATTATGTGAGTTTAAAAGCAGATTATCATCTCACCCCTTTGCACCCTTTTTCAAGTTAGTTTCTCGTTTTAGTGGCAAAGGCCTATTGACAAGGAGTTATAACTCCCATATATGAGGTTTGTGTTAGGCTGTTCTCACGTTGCTATAAAGAAATACCTGAGACTGGGTAATTTGTCAAGAAAAGAGGTTTACTGGGCTCACAGTTCTGCAGGTTTAACAGGAAGCATGGTGCTGGGATCTGTGTGGCTTCTGGGGAGGCCTCAGGAAGCTAACAGTCATGGTGGAAAGCAAAGGAGATGCTGACGTCTCACATGGCCAGAGTGGGAGCAAGGCAGCGGGAGGTGCCATACACTCTTAAATAACCAGATCTCAAAAGAATTAATTCACTAGCTCAAAGACAGCGCCCAGCCATGAGAGATCCACCCCCATGACGCAAACACCTCCTACCAAGCCCCACCTCCAACACTGGGGATTAGAATCCAACATGAGATTTAGAGGGGACAACGTCCAAACTATATCAGGGTTCAATTGCACAATTTGGTTCTGCAGTGGACAATATTTTCATAAAGATTTTGTTGTGAATGTTTTTAGTTTTCAGTTTTCACTATCAATTTATAGACAAAGCATCCAAACATTAATTGTAGTTACAGAATGGAGGTTGGGAGGTAGAGAGGTGGAGGAAGGGTTAGTGGTATTGATTTCTTCAAAAAACCTGAAGGGAGTTAAGAGATATTTAACATTTGAGGGGTCAAAATAGGTTTAGGGCTGTAGTTCAAATGGTTTAATGATAGAGGCGCCAGGCTGAGGCAGTATAGCAGAGTTGTTATGGGCACAAATCCAGAGCCGGACTTCCAGGGTTTAACTGCTTGCTCTGCCACCTTGAACTCAGCCAGATTACTTAAACTGTGCCTTGGTTTTCTCATCAAAACATGGGGCCAGTTATAGGTGTTTTTTCTGTTTTTGTTGTTTTGTTTTGTTTTGTTTTGTTTTGTTTTTTTGAGACAGAGTCTGGCTCTCACCCAGGCTGGAGTGCAGTGTGTGATCTCGGCTCACTGCAACCTCTGCCTCCCAAGTTCAAGTGATTTTCCTGCCTCAGCCTCCCAAGTAGGTGGGATTACAGGCTCCTGCCACCAAGCCCGGCTAATGTTTTGTATTTTTAGTAGAGACGGGTTTCACCGTGTTGGTCAGGCTGGTTTCGAACTCCTGACCTCAAGTGATCCACTTGCCTCGGCCTCCCAAAGTGCTGGGATTACAGGCGTGAGCCACTGCACCCGGCCATAATAGTTTTTATCTTATAAGGTTGTTCTGAGAATAAAATGAGTTAATACAGTGCTTAGAAGAGTATCTGAAACATAAAAATCATGAGTGTTTTTTATGATGCAGCAGCTGCTGAAGGAAAACAAAAGAACTCAAAATTAGCATTTCAATCAGCAGAGATTGGGAAGAGGGAGGTAGTAGTTTGAGAGTTAATTTTCTCATCTTTTAAAATGGGAGGTTAATAGACACTTTAAAGTTGACAAATCAAGAAATGGAAGCATAACTATCACAATGGAAGCAATTCTCAGAATTAAAAATAGATCTAGTTAAGTGTGGTTATTACTGGGGAATGAAGCTCTGGGAGACTTACTATTTTGAGTTATTACCATAAACATATACTACTTTTATTTATTATCAAATTTCTTGATGTGTAGTTAACAAATGATAAACCTCAAATATTTAAAATATGCAATTTGATAAGCTTTGACAGAAATACACACATTTAAAGCCATCACCACAGTTGAGGTAAACATATCCATCCTCCCAAAAAAAGACACATTTAAGCGTCTCAGTCTGAATAGTCTGTGTTTAGTAACTTATGTATAGACTTTGTCTTTTAGCTATATCATCACTTAATTCAGATACCTTTTAATGACTTCAAAGATTATTTTAATGATAATACAGTGATTTTTTTGAATCTGTATCATGCGATCTTATGCATTCTGAGTGAAACCATAAAGCTAGTAAGAACCTCCAGTGATTCTTTTCTGATTATTTGTTTTCATAGGACATTCAGTGGTCAGAAGATAGGATTTCAGACTTTGAAATGGGGAACAGAGATGGTTAAAATCTTCCCAGGCTATTACAACTATTTGCTTTTTAAAAATTCTGGCCATTCCCTCTGACCAGGGCTTTCTGAGTGTGTATGCTGCATGTTCAATTAGGATTCACAGGCCTCAGGCACAACAAGAATATTGTTGCTAAAATCAGTGTCCCTGCTGAATAAAGCTGGGCTTTCCCTCCTCTCCGGGAACAGCCACTTACCTCTTCCCGCGTGGAGCCCCCCTTTGGCCATGCAGCTGGTGCTGGGGCGGGGAGCGGGCACCCTCCTCTCAGTAGTGGCCACATTGGAGTCCCCAGTATGAATTGGAAATGTAATTTCAATAGAAAGCAGGTTAAGCTTTGCAGGTAACTCAGCTTTATGATACCATCAATGCAATATAGCTGACCTGTGCTTGCTCTGGGTCCAAGGTGGGGATTTCTGTGGTTTTTTGGTTTTGTTTTCCTGGGCTGGTTTGGGCATATAACTGCCTTTTTTTTTTTTTATCATTGGTTTTTGGGGAAAATGCATTCAGTATTCCAAATGGAAACTAATGAACTTTTTGAACACAGCCTGTTCACAATAACTTGTAATAGCACTTGACAGAAGGGGTTTGCGTTTAAGGTAATGTAGTTAGTCTTAGCCTAAGGGCAACATGTTTCTCCAAATCATAGACTTCCCTGAAAATTATAGGACAAATGTGTTAGGATTGATCTGATATTGAATGAAACTTAGAGGGCAAATGTGTTATGATTGATCTTGTTGGTTTTACTTAGAGGATTATGATGTTTCTTAGGGAATGGGCTGTTGAACTTAATGGCATCTTTCACAGGTCAATAGTAACATGTCCATGATGATGATATTCTGTATTTTAACTAACAGGTTTTCAGGAGGCCTGATATAAGGGTAAGGATATTTGGCTTTCAGCGGATGGGCCTCCTACTTGTGTGTGTCTGTGCTTTATCGAACACTTAGTCTATTTAGTGTTCTTTACCTTCTCACTGGTTTTTATGAATCACTCAGATCAATTTGCTCTGCTGTGTTATAGCTTTCAGTGTTCACTAGAAACGCTTTATTTGTTACAATGTTTTCATGTGCGATAAAAGCCAATGTGTGTGAGGGCGGGATGCTAAAATTGTTACCAGTGTGCAATACTGACTTTTGTTGTACTACATGAATTATGACCAAATGGATATTCATGACTGGGGTTATAAGGCTGGGGCTACTGAGGTCTCTTTTAATCTTGTTTATTGTGTAATTCATGCTACAGAATTTAGCAACTAAAAAAAAAAAGGTTAGTTGGCTGTCCTATCTAAGTAAGATTTCAAGTCATGTTTGTGTTTGCATGTTGAATCCAAAAAAGCAGAAGTGCTAATCTTGAAGCTAAATTTAGCAAAATCAATCCCAGTTACTATTTTTTAAAATACAGATATAGTAGGTTACAGCTTATATTTTCCTCATGATTTTCCTTCCCTTTATTTCAGAACATTCATAAAGCAAGACAAAGATTGGTAATGTGCATGCATTTAACAGACATTGAAAATTAACCTATTTCTATTCAAGGAAAACAATGTGGATTTTGATAGTATAATAACTTCAGTTTAAAAGTTTTAATCTTATTGAAGCCAATGAAGTAGTACAAAAATAAGCAAGCTAAGTCTTGTTATTCTAGCTGGTTTTCCTTTGTTTAGTCTTGTTTTCATCATGTTTTCTTTTGCTTGTGGGAATCATTTTCTTTCATTGATTCACATTGTTAAATATTAGTGCTTGGCTTTACACTTGCATGAACTTTGAAATGTTGTATTTTTTGTTCATTGAGTTTTCTGTTTCTAAAAACTTAATTATTCGATTTTCTTTATATTTAAAAAATGGAAATTTCAAAAAACTGGCTGCACTGAAAAATTACACTGCCTTGAAGTATGCTAAACTATACCAACTGTGTACTAAATTCAATCTGATGATAAAATATAAAAGTACATTAAGGAGTTATTGTACTTTATTGACAAAAATGGAAGGTGGGAAATAGTAAATTCTTTTAAAGCTTTACTAGTTCTTCACTGGTTGCCTTTGTAAAAACGATAATCATTGCAACCAAAGTTTCATGAAGCAAAAATATATATAGGCTAAATTTTAATATTTTTAGCCTCGGAGACTTGATAGAATTTTAAAAAGAGATTACAATCTTGTCATCTTCAGTATTCATATTCTTTTTACCAGCTGCTGAATAAAAAGCCCAATTTTTAAAGTTTCAAAAAATAATAGATTCTATAAAGAAATTAAGAACAGTATACCTTTAAAGGGATTGGAAAAAATTAAACATGTGTGGCCTTTTAGCTGTTTCTTGGAAGTGCGTTGATAGAGTAATTAGAAATATTTAATATGATATTGAGTTATAAATCACAGAATTTAATTAGCAATAAGCAATAAGAAACAGACATGTATATATATGTGTGTATACACACACACACTCACACACACACACATATATATATAATCTCCAGCATGTGATATATGCATGTGTGCAGTGGAATTGATCCCTGAGCAATGTAATATGAATACTTACTGTGTTTAAAATACATGTCTATAAACTGCCTTTGTATTTTGGCTTGACTTTGCCCTTTACCAGTTTTCTGTGGTATGCTTTATTTTCTGTGAGCACATTATGTGCCTGTTATTTTGTTTCTTTGCTATATGCTGTCTATTGCTTGGTTTTGAAAAGACAGTACATTCTTTGAAATCCATGATGTTTGTTTGCTTTTCATTTTTCTACCCCAACACAAACACAGAATAGATACTCCATTTTAGGCTGAGGATGCTATAGATGGCCTACATGTTATTTCCTTAACTCCAAGGGGGAAAATGTTGTGATTTGCAAAGTCATGAAAGGTGTGTCGACTTTTACATGCTTACTGTCTCCTTAAAAAAGAAATTCTGTCCTTTCACCTGTCTGTTTGCACGTGTTTCTCTTTCTCCTCTTTGCCTTTTCTTGTCCATGCACCTGGTGCTGTGCAGGAGATTCAGGAAGAACACAATGGCTACCCTTCTGAAGCTGAAGCTGATCAGGTGGCAAGTTCTACGTGTTCATCTGTTTGTAGCTACAGATCGTGTATTTAGAAGCCATTTCATTCTAGACTTCTAGATAATAAGCAAAGCTTTCCAGATGCCTCTACCACAATAGTAGTGCCCTCCTGTCCAAATTTGGTAGATTCCATATGACATTATTTGCAAAAATTGGTTTATCCAACATTTTGTCAACTAGAAATTTGTTTGTCTGTGTTTCTTGGTTTGCCCAGATAGGGTTATTGATGGGGTTAATGACCCTCCATCATGGTAGGATTCTGCAGTGCCTTTACATAGACATAGAGGGGACAGATACATATGCTAAGGGTGCTCCTTGAGGGTGCACACTTTGCTTTCTTCAAATATGCATGATCTATGCCCAACACAGTACCTGGTACCATGTAGATATTTGTGGAATTGGTACATATATTAATCAGAATACAAAATTATTCGTAGAGTATTCTTGAGTGCTTACTCTGCTCAGTACCTCTAGACCCTCTCTGGAGTCTTTTAAAGCTGCAGTACTTTCCCCAATGCTTATGTGAAACAAAGAGAAGAGCAGCTCCAGGGATGCGTGGCATGCCCCAGGTGCTCAGCTGCACCATTGTCCACCATCATCCAGCCCCACTCTCCTTTGGTGACCCTGGAAGCAACTTGAAGAGCCCAGTTTGAAAGCCACTGCTTTTGGCATGCAACCATTATATAAACTATCCACTGGCGGCTTGGATTCAGGCTGAGGAGAAAAGTAGCAGAGAGGCCAGGGTTGTTGGGTGGGCTGGAGCCCTCAGGAACAAATTCAGGGAGCTGGCAGACTTCGGCTAGACCTTCAGGGTCACTGGAACAAAGTTGGGATGAGGTCATCAGAGGGAATTCCCCAGCTGGGCAACACTTTGAGCCATGGCACCAAGAGGAATGGGTGTGTTTATGAAATCAAATTTAGTTCATAAGAATATTCCATCCTTTGATTGTGCTGAACATGGGTTGGATAAATCAAGGGTCAAATCATGTCCTGTGCAACCTTGTAGTTGCAGTAAAAGCTTAATGTAGCACAAGTGTGAGTCCCTTCTCCTAACAGCAGCTTCATAAAGGGAATCTACTATACTCACCAAAGCAAACAAAAAAACCTCCAAGCTTTTAAAACTCTTCTCCTCTTGAGTTTCTATGCTAAAGCTAAATGTGTTTCTTTTACAAAAGGAATCTCCTACGGGGTAATCTGAAGCAATTGGGTCACTTCTTTGTTTTATTCCAATAGTTGTTCTTTTTTGCCATTTAAAAAGCATGTCCCAGATTTATCAATTAGAGGTTTGCCTTAGTATGTCTCACTGACATATAAATGCACGGAAGTTTCAAGCCAAACTTGACATGACTATGGGAAGAGAAGAGAAATGCTTGATTTTCAACTTCTATCTTGAGAGCATTGTGTATTCTTAAAATGGTCCTAATCACCTCTGTCTCCTATATGCAACATTTTATTAGCTAGTCCTGGATTGAGGACTTTAAAATCTTTGATGTGGCTTGCTCTAAATAGAGAGAGTCATACCTTTCCTAAGCTCCTCCAGATTCAGTTGATTAAAGCAGCTTGCTTTAGTAATTATATTTCAAAATAATCTATTTTCACTTATTTTTAACATATAAGAAACTTAAGTCTGTATAATACATGGTAATATTTAGCCATTAAAATAGGCTTTAACACTGTAACATTTGAAGTAATTTAAAACTCTGATATTGATTAAAATAGCTTTCTCACTTCGTGAGATGCTATACAGTTAGTCACTAGTTCAGGCAATAAAGCAGAGTTTCAAATTAAGGCTTCTAAGATTGGAGATCTTTTAGTGTTTCTAAAACCAGACATTTATAAGTATACCTGTTAGTTTATGCTTTATTGCATAAAATATATTTCCAAAACAGATGTGAGTATAAAAATGAATCCATTAATCGTTCTCCACACCTACCCTTAATGTGTTTACTTCCAAAAAATTTTGGCAGAAAATGTCTTTAAAAACCAGTCTGGGCTAAAAATTTGAATTGAATTAACTGTTTGGAGGTAACGATGATTCCTAATCTATATTATTTTAACCATGCATCTTTTGATAAGGAGGAGGATGGACCATGTCATTTTGTGGTCTCCCAGTAGAACTAACATAGCCCTGACCAACATTTAACATTGAATTTGTTATTTATAGTTTGGCTTTCTTCCCTGTATAAAATTTGATGAAACTACTATGTATAGTATTTCTAAATTGACCTTTAGTTCCTTTAATAAAACATAGTGAAATATTCTTGTAACTATGAAAATAATTACTATTTTGAATTTTCAATAATTTAGAATTATAAAAGACATCCATTTAAAAATATTTTGCTTTACAAAATTATGCTGAAAGCGTAGTATTATTCGACCTATTTTCCACTGAACACTAGTGGCCTCCGATGTTAACAGGTGGAAAAAGCAGTCCCGATCAAATAGGTATGAGAAATGCATTATACTGTGGCGCCCTCTTGCGGATTCGGTGTGCATTGACACACTAAAGATGTCTCACTAAAAAAAGCAGATGAGGCCGGGCGCGGTGGCTCGCGCCTGTAATCCCAGCACTTTGGGAGGCTGAGGTGGGCGGATCACGAGGTCAAGAGATGGAGACCATCCTGGCCAACAATGTGAAACCCCCGTCTCTACTGAAAGTACAAAAATTAGCCGGGCGTGGTGGTGTGCGCCTGTAGTCCCAGCTACTTGGGAGGCTGAGGCAGGAGAATTGCTTGAACCCGGGAGGCAGAGGTTGCAGTGAGCTGAGATTGTGCCACTGCACTCTAGCCTGGCGACAGAGCGAGACTCCATCTCAAAAAAAAAAAAAAAAAAAGGAGAAGAAAAAAAGCAGCTGAACTTGTTTTGCTTAACCCAGCATTTCCCAAACTTTTATTTATTTATTTATTTTTTAAGACCTATTCACATCTCTTGGGAAAGTAATGCTCTATGAAATACAGCTTTGGAATTGCTGGGGGTTTTGATCACCTTATTCTTATTCATGACGCATTATGTCAGAGATGCCAAGGAGAAAGTGACTGGTTTCCTTGGCAGCGTCTCACAGGGTGGCGGTACCTTGGAATAGGCCCCGAGTTCAGGCTTTGGTCCCTAGCTTTGTAGTTCAAGAACACCATTTTCTCACCTCCCCTCAATTATCTGGCACTATCCAACCAAGCTCACAAGGGAGTGGCTACTGGGCTGCAGTGCCAATCTGCTAATTTAAAAACGTGGGCGTGTATTTTTCTGGCCATCTAAGGTATCCTTTTCCTAGCATCATTGTAGCCAGGAAACCTAGTAAATCATTAGCAATTTTCTTGGTGAGTATGAAATTACTGCAAAGTAAATTGTCTTGAGACATGCCTGACGAAAACACCCTGCTCCGCAGCGGGGATTGGAATACTGTTGCCTGCCAGATGAGAGCACACTCTCTCATGGCCTGGATTGGGTGAACACTGACAACTTCACTCTTCATGTCCCTGGTCATACGCTTTGTGCATGCATGTCCGTGTGCACGAGCACACACAGACACACACACACATAGCTGGGCTGCAGTAGCAAAGCCTAGGCCTTTCCTTAGTTGTGTACTGTACCGAGACTATTCTCCGGTTATTTTCATTAGACTTCTGGCCTTCCCAAACTTTCTCTTAGGCTGGGTCATTTCTCCAGTTAGCTAAGCACCTATAGCTCATGTTGGTTTCATTTGTATTAGTTTCATGCTCAGAAGGTAACCTTTTTCTGGCCTTATTTGCAAATTCTAGAGACACCTTTTAATAGCTATCTGTGTAGTGATTACAGTATCTTTCTGTCATGTCAAGCCATTTCTGTATTAATGCTTCCTAACTGTGAAATTTAAATATGTTGTAACAATTTGCTAGAATATGCAGCATGGTGTCTTGTGATGCTAAGCTTTTAAGTTGTCTTTGAAGGGGTTGGGTGCTTATTTTGCACGCTTCTGTAGCCTTATAGTGACATCACAGAACACCGAAATTCTTCACAGGTATACGGAAAGTGAGATTTACTCCCGTTTGGTGTCTTTTTTTTTTTTTTTTTTTTTTTTGCTAGGCTCTAAGGGATGGAAATAAGCTGGCACAGATGGAAGAGGCTCCACTTTTCCCAGGAGAATCAATTAAAGCCATTGGTAAGTTTAGTGTGTACACTTTGCTTGTTGAGATCCATAAAATGAAATGGCACTTAATTTGCAAGTGGAGGTGATGTGTGTGCTGGAGATCAGCCAGACCAACTTAATTAGGGGACAAATGGACTAGATCTATTCATCCTCATTAGTGTCATCATGACCTAAGAGATAGAAGACTGCAGAGGATCCCGTTAAGTTCCAATTGAGTATTTGATGGCGTTCCCAACAGAAGAGGGGCCTGACTTTTCCTGGTGAACTGAAAGCTGATTAGACACTCAGTGTAATGTCAGTTCACTGCTTTGTTGGAATCCTTCAGTATAAGGAAAATTTATCAATAGGAGATCTATATCATGTTTTAATAACAGTTTTGAGAACTCAGCAAAGAAATTTTAGTGGTTTATCAGATCCCAAAAAGTACAATTTTGGTGCATGGCAAGGGCTTGTGTTGCCATCCTGGCTTTTAAAGGTGATGGCATGAGGGCTCCCATATCCCTCCATGGTGTACTGCCAGGCCTTTCAGGGAGTAGTTGATTGTGCCATGGGTGGATGGGAGGGGCAGCTGGATGCGACCCGTTCATCTCATCACTTGGTTGGGTTGGACAGTCCGGTTTTCTAGACTGCTTCCTTCTTCCATCATGGCTTTCTCCCAAAGAGGTGCACTCAGTCTCAGAGTATAGTCATCTTGTGCCAAGAATATTTGAGTAGCGGGGCTCTCCCACCAGATCCTCCAATCAATTATTGCTGCTGAATATCCTAGTCTGTGTCTGTGGACCATGCTTATCTTGTCCTTGGTTTTGAAATTCTTTATTTCCTTGGGTTCTAGGACTTCATTCTATCCTGGCAGTCCTCTGGCCTCTTTGTTCCTTCTCTGGGCGTTCTTCTAGCTCTGCCCTCATACTGTTTTCTTAATGATCTGTTTAAAATGCAGAGGTAATTATGTCATGCCCCTGCTTCTTCTTCAGACAGTAAACAACACAGGCGTAAAATGTAAAATGTGAAGAGGTTGTTTTTCACTTTAGTTTTATAATTTGTCAGTGAGTCAAAGTGAGCTCAGAAAAGATTAGAGCTCATGTAGGCGATTGACAACTTTGCACATCAGATACATATTTTGAATGAGCAGGGAGCGTTATAAAAGCTTGGATTGCAAGCTCACAGTTGTTGTAGTAAGAAGAGAAGGCTTCAGTGGATTTAGCTGCGGTCCTGGTGCTCTTTTTCTCCCATTTTCTTTTCCTTTCACTCTGGAAACAGAGCTCAGAGAGAGAGAAACTCCTGCCTGGCCCCACTCCAATACGAATTATTGGAAATATCTTAGAGTTAGATCTTAAGGACATCTGCAAATCCTTAAGTGATGTAAGTATGCTTTATGCTCCTCTGGTGGCTTGCAAAGGGTAAGTAAATTGACCCTCTACTTTTTAATAAAATATATTCCTGGAGGCAAACTATTTAAATAGGTCATTGTGAAGTAAAGTACTCCGTCTAGAGTATTACTTCAGTTTGTCATTGTCAGAATGTGAAGAGTTTTGACACAGTGTACACCTGAGAAACCATCATTCACAGTCAAGGTAACAAACATATCCATCACCTCCCAGAAGTTTTCGTTTCCTTATTGCCCTTTATAATCCCTACTTCCTCTGCCTTCTCCACCATCCCCAAGCACTATAGGCTAGCTTATGTTTTCTAGTGTTTTATGGAAATATAATCATAGAGTATGTTCTTTTTTTGTCTAGCTTCTTCAAATCAAATAATTATTTTGATATCCATATTGTGGCATGAGTTAACAGTCATTCTTTTTTATTGCTGGATAGAATTCCATTATATGGCTACATGACAGTTTGCTTATCCATTCATCTGTTGGTGGATATTTGGGTTGTTTCTACTGTTCGGCTGTTACAAATAAAGCTGCTGTGAACACTAATGTACAAGTCTGTATGAGCATACCTTTTCTTTTCTCCTGAGTAAATACCTAATAGATAAGTGGCTAGATCATATGATAGCTATACAGTTTCTTTAAAAAACTGCTAATGTGTTTTCCAAGTGGTTGTACCAGTATACATTTCTAGTAGCCGTATATGAGCATTCCAGTTTTCCCCTTCCAATTTGAATGCCTTTTATTTCTTTTTGTTACCCTATTACTCTTGATTGAACCTCCAGTATAATGTTAAAGAGAAGAAGTGAGAGTGGACATTCTTGTCTTCTTTCTGATCTTGGGAAAGCTTTCAGTCTTTCACCATGAAGTATAATGTTAGCTGCAGGTTTTTACTATAGATGCCCTTTATCATGTTGAGGGAGTTCCTTTCTATTCCTAGTTTGCTGTGAGTTTTCATCAGGAATTGATGTTAGATTTTCTCAAATGCTCTTTCTGCATTGATCGATGTAACCATGATTTTTCTTCTTTAACCTATAGTATCCTGGGTTACGTCAATTAATTTTTGATTGTTAAATCAACCTTGCATTCCCAGGATAAACTCAGCTTGCTTATTATGTAGTATCCATTTTATACATTTTTGGATTTGGTTTATTAAAAGTTTGTTTAGAAGTTTTACGTCAATATTCATTTATGAAAGATATTGGTCTGTAATTTTCTTGTAATTGCTTTGTCAGGTTTTGGTATCAGAGTAAAGCTGGCTTCATAGAATGAATTGAGAATTATTCTCTTCCTTAGTTTTCCAGGATAGCTTATTTCTTACTTAAATATCTGGTAGAGTTTACCAGTGAAGCTGCTTGGACTTTGCGTTTCTTTTGTGCGAAGGTTTTTAACTACAAATTTAATTTATTTAGTAGTTACATGACTGTTTAGACTGTGGTTTTCTTTTGGGTAAGCTTTGGTAGTTTATGTCTTTCCAGGATTTTGTCCATTTAATCCAAGTTGTCAAATTATTGTCGTAAAGTCATTTGTCATATTTCCTTACTCTTTAATATCTGTAGAATTTGCAGTGACATCTTTCTCATTTCTGATATTATTAATGTACATGTCTTCTCTTTTTTGTTTTTCTCATCTGTCTGGCTAGAGGTTTATTAATTTTATTGATCTTCTCAAAGAGTCAGCTTTTGGTTTTATTATTTTCTTTGTTTTCTGTTTCATTGATTTCCACTCTGATCTTTATTATTTCCTTTCTTCTGCTTACTTTGGGTTTAATTCACTCTTTTTGTAGCTTTTGAGGTGGAAACTGTGGTCATTTATTTGAGATTTTTGTTATTTTCTAGTATAGGCATTTAGATTTTCCTCCCACTGCTACTTTAGCAGCATTTCATCAATTATGACCTTGTGTTTTTATTTTCATTCAGATCAAAATGCTTTTGAATTCCCCTTTTGATTTCTTCTTTGACCCTTGAGTTATTTAGGAGTGTGTCGTTTAATTTCCATATATTTGTGAATTTCCCAAATTTTCTTCAATTATTGAGTTCTACCTTCATTCCTTTGTGTTAAGAAAACATACTTTTTATAACTTGAATATTTTTATGTTCATCAAGGCTCATATTATGTCCCAGAATATGCCCTGTCTTGGTAAATGTTCTATGTGCAGTTGAAAAGAATGTGTTTTCTGCTGTTGTTGAGTAGACTGTTCTATAAATGTCAATTAGATTTTGTCGATCTGTATTCTTAGCCATCTTCTGTCTATTTCTACCAATTGTAGAGAGAGAGGTTTTGAAATCTCTGACCATAATGGTGGATGTGTCAGTTTCTCCTTGCAGTTCTATTAGTTTTGCTTTATGTATTTTGAAGCTGTTATTAGATACATACATGTTTAGGATTCTTACATCCTCCTGACGAATTGACCTCGTTATTATCATGAAATGACCTTTATTCTTGGTAATATTCTTTGCTCTGAAATCTACTTTGTCTGATATTATTATAGACATTATAGCTTTTAAAAAATTTTACTAACATGATATACCTGTTTTCATCCTTTGAATTTCAAACTATTTGTGTCTTTATATTTAAGGTGAGTTTCTTTTAGGCCACATATAGTTGGTTCTTTCTTTTGTCTCCAAACTGACAATCTCTGCCTTCTAATTGGGGTGTTTAGATCATTTACATTTTATATAATTAGTAATATAATTAGGTTTAAATCCACTATCTTGATAATTGGTTTTTATTAGTCTCATTTATTCTTTGTTCTTTTTTCCCTCTTTTTATGGTTGAATTGAGTACTTTTGTTTTAAACTTTTTTTATTTTTTTATTATTATTATACTTTAAGTTTTAGGGTACATGTGCACAATGTGCAGGTTAGTTACATATGTATACATGTGCCATGCTGGTGTGCTGCACCCATTAACTCGTCATTTAGCATTAGGTATATCTCCCAATGCTATCCCTCCCCCCTCCCCCCACCCCACAACAGTCCCCAGAGTGTGATGTTCCCCTTCCCATGTCCATGTGATCTCATTGTTCAATTCCCATCTATGAGTGAGAACATGCGGTGTTTGGTTTTTTGTCCTTGCGATAGTTTACTGAGAATGATGATTTCCAATTTCATCCATGTCCCTACAAAGGACATGAACTCATCCTTTTTTATGGCTGCATAGTATTCCATGGTGTATGTGTGCCACATTTTCTTGATCCCGTCTATCATTGTTGGACATTTGGGTTGGTTCCAAATCTTTGCTATTGTGAATAGTGCCGCAATAAACATAACGTGTGCATGTGTCTTTATAGCAGCATGATTTATAGTCCTTTGGGTATATACCCAGTAATGGGATGGCTGGGTCAAATGGTATTTCTAGTTCTAGATCCCTGAGGAATCGCCACACTGACTTCCACAATGGTTGAACTAGTTTACAGTCCCACCAACAGTGTAAAAGTGTTCCTATTTCTCCACATCCTCTCCAGCACCTGTTGTTTCCTGACTTTTTAATGATTGCCATTCTAACTGGTGTGAGATGGTATCTCATTGTGGTTTTGATTTGCATTTCTCTGATGGCCCTATTTTAGGTACATGTGCATATAGGTAAACTTGTGTCATGGTAATTTGTTGTACAGATTATTTTATTACCCAGATACTAGGCCTAGAACCTAGTAGATATTTTTTCTGATCCTCTCCCTCCTCCCAACCTTCACCTTCAAGTAGGCTCCAATGTCTGTTGTTCCCTTCTTTGTGTCTGTGTCTGTGTTCTCATCATTTAGCTCCCACTTATAAGTGAGAACCTACAGTATTTGGTTTTCTGTTCCTGTGTTAGTTTGCTAAGGATGATGGCCTCCAGCTCTATCCATGTTCCTGCAGAGGACATGATCTCATCCTTTTTTATGGCTGCAAAATTCCGTGGTGTATATATACCATATTTTATTTATCCAATCTGGCATTGATGGGCATTTAGATTGATTCCATGACTTTGCTATTGTGAATAGTGCTGCAGCAGACACACACGTGAGTGTGTCTTTATGGTAGAATAATTTATATTCCTTTGGGCATATACCTAGTAATGGGATTGCTGGGTCAAATGGTAGTTCTATTTTTAGCTCCTTGAGGAATCACCACACTGCTTTCCACAACGGTTGAACTAATTTACACTCCTACCAACAGTGTGTAAGCGTTCCCTTTTCTCTGCAACCTCATCATCTCTTATTTTTTTTTTTACTTTTTAATATGATAATAGCCATTCTGATTGGTGTGAGATGGTATCTCATTGTGGTTTTGATTTTCATTTCTCTAATGTTCAGTGATACTGAGCTTTTTTTTCATATGCTTATTGGCTGCATGTATGTCTTCTTTTGAAAAGTATCTATTCTTGTCCTTTGCCCACTTTTTAATGGGGTTGTTTGTTTTTTTTCTTGTAAATTTGTTAAATTCCTTATAGATGCTGGATATTAGACCTTTGTCAGATGCATAGTTTGCAAATATTTTCTCCCATTCTGTAGGCTGTTTACTTTGTTGATAGTTTCTTTTGCTGTGCGGAAGCTCTTTAGTTTCATTAGATTCCATTTGTCAACTTTTGCTTTTATTGTGATTGCTTTTGGCATCTTTATCATGAAATCTTTGCCAGTTCCTATGTCCAGAATGGTACTGCCTAGGTTGTCTTCCAGGGTTTTTACAGATTTGGGTTATACATTTAGGTCTCTAATCCATCTTGAATTGATTTTTGTATACGGTGTAAGGAAGGGATCCAGTTTCAGTCATCTGCATATAGCTAGCTAATTATCCCAGCACCATTTGTTGAATAAGGAATTCTTTCCCTATTGCTTGCTTTTGTTGAAGATCAGAGGGTTGTAGGTGTGCACCCTTATTTCTGGGCGCTCTATTCTGTTCCACTTGTCTATGTGTGTCTGTTTTTGTACCAGTACCATGCTGTTTTGGTTACTGTGGGCCTGTAGTATAGTTTGAAGTCTGGTAACATGATGCCTCCAGCTTTGTTCTTTTTGCTTAGGATTGCCTTGGCTATTCTTTTTGGTTCCATATGAATTTTTAAATAGTTTTTTTCTAGTTCTGGGAATGTCATTGGTAGTTTGATAGGAATGGCATTGAATCTATAAATTGCTTTGGGCAGTATGGCCATTTTCACGATATTGATTGTTCCTATCCATGAGCATGGAATGTGTTTCCATTTGTTTATGTCATCTCTAATTTCTTCGAGCAGTATTTTGTAATTCTCATTGTACAGATCTTTCACCTCCCTGGGTAGCCATATTCCTAGGTATTTTATTCTTTTTGTGGCTATTGTGAATGGGATTGCATTCCTGATTTGGCTGTTGGCCTGGCTGTTGTTAGTGTATAGGAATGCTAGTGATTTTTGTATGCTGATTTTGTATCCTGAAACTTTATCAAAGTTGTTTATCAGCTGAAGGAGCTTTTGTGTCGAGACTATGGGGTTTTTACTTTTTAGAATTCTATTTTATGTCCTGTGATTGCATATTAGCTATAATTGTTTGTTTTGTTATGTAACTAGTTATTTTACATCTTTATGTCTACCTTCAAATGATTGTATGCTGCTTCATGTACAGGATAAGAACCTTATAGTAGTATACTCCCATTTGTCCCCTCCTACCCTTTATGCTGTTGTTGTCCTCCATTTTACTTTTACATATGTTATAAACCCCACAATATATTGTTTTTGTTTTTGTTTAAACAGTTATCTTTTAAGGATAATGATAATAATGCCTTAGTCTCCTACAGAAGCACTTGCCAATCCACTCCCTGCCAACTTCTCTGGCCTCATATTCGACTGTCCTCACTGCACCCATTGATCCAGGCATACTAACCTCTAACAACTTATCACTGTGCCCTTCCTCCCTTCCTTCTCTTACTCCCGCTACCCAGTTTCCTATTGAGTTAAGTTGATCCTTTTCTGAACTTCCATTGTAATACTTTGTGTCCACATTGTTATTTTAGCTTTTGTCAACCTCTAGTGCAGGGATCCCCAACCCATGGGCCGTGGATCAGCACTGGTCCATGGCCTGTTAGGAACGGGGCTGCACAGCAGGAGGTGAGCAGCGGGCTAGTGAGCATTACCGCCTGAGCTCCGTCTCCTGTCGGATCAGCGGTGGCATTAGATTCTCACGGGAGCGTGAACCCTGTTGTGAATTGCGCATGTGAGGAATCTAGGTTGTATGTTCCTTATGAGGGTCTAATGCCTGATAATCTGAGGTGAAACAGTTTCATCCTGAAACCATCCCCCTACCTCTGCCCTGGTCCATGGAACAATTGTCTTCCATGAAACCAGTCCCTGGTGCCGAAAAGGTTGGGGACCTCTGCTCTAAGTATAATGGCGATTTTTCTGTGTGGTATCTCTCACAGGTCATGGGCTGCTCATGGACAGGAACTTTTTCCAATTATACCCAGAATCCCAGCAATAGAAGGCTCTCAGTACATAACGAGTATAGAAAAGTTCAATGGAAGTATTCTGAGAATTTGGTTCAATGACGTTAATGCCTTTTGTTGTCTCACTTGGACTCATATATAGCTATGTATATTCTTGTCATTCCAGTGGAATGGCACTTTGGGAAAACATGAAGATGTGGTATCTTTGTGATAGAAGTGAGCTTCTTAACACTAATGGGAATTAAATATGTCATGCACTTAATAGATATTAACAAAAAATTAAAACTGATAAGGGGATAAGGAATTTGAAATAAGTCTTTTTCCATTTCATTGATGTGGTTCTAGGTTTTGTCTTCTGTAAAAAGAGTTTCCTTTGGAGAAGCATTAGGAGACAATCTTTAGTTTTCATTAGTTTTAAGTAGCAGTAATTCATGAAACAGTAGCCCAGGGTTTTCAGAGTTTAATTAATGTTTTGAATATGATTAATTTATCACCCAGGGAAAATGTTAACTACCTAGGAAAAATGACAGAATATAACTTCTTATGAGGCCCTTTACTTAAAACCTCATTAAGTAGCAAATCAGAATTTTGTTTTAAAAAATTGAAATTTATTAGAAGACTATGCATCTCTCTATATTGAAAGTCATAATTGATATAATCCTATAAAATATAAAATTCCTAGAAAACTGGAATCACAAATATATATTTGGAAAACTCGTGTTAAGTTTTATGGAAGCACAAGTCTATGGCAGTAGTTGCTACTTTGGCCTTTTTCTTTCAGTGAAAGATGTCATGTATATCTGCCCATTTATGGGAGCAGTGAGTGGAACCCTGACAGTGACGGACTTTAAGCTGTACTTCAAAAATGTCGAGAGGGTGAGTTTTTTAAAGTGTGTTTTATTTTAAAAGAAACACTTTTAAAAGAACACTAAAGGAAGAAAGTAAAAAGTCCCCTGAAATCCCATTACCCTGAGAAAACCACAGGTTGGGTTTTGAGATGCACACATTTGCAAACAGATGTTTGTATCTTGAAAACAAAGGCTGTTAAAGTACCGCTTAAACCTGGAGGGGAAATTCCATTGTTGTCTCAATATATATTTCATAAGGAATGCTATCAATCAGACTTCAATTTAGCTGGGACAAAGAGGAAATGCGAAGTAAACAAACATGTTTTGTAACCCAGCAAAGACTTAAAATATGAAAACTGTTGACTGACACTAATAGGCATTGATCTTAATTTTTGAACCTAGGACCCGCATTTTATCCTTGATGTTCCCCTTGGAGTGATCAGCAGAGTTGAGAAGATTGGAGCACAGAGCCATGGAGACAATTCCTGTGGTATAGAGATAGTGTGCAAGGTATAATAGAAACGCCAAGTGAAAACTAAAAGAGGGCAATCAGCTCTGAACTTTTTCTCCCTCAGTCTCTTCATGGTCTTTGGACAGTAGAATAATTTGTACTGCTAGTAACTCAAATGTTTTCGGGATAGCAACCTCTTCAAATCTCATATCGAATTTAAACTATTATGTAACCCTTTGAAGTAAACCTTTTCTATTGAAGTCCAATTGTCCCTTGGTATCGGTGGGGGATTGATTCCAGGACCTCTGCCTCAGATACCAAAATCCATGGATGTCCAAGTCCTTTATATCAAATGATGTAGTATTTGCATATAACCTAAGAACATTCTCCTGTATACTTTAAATCATCTCTATATTGCTTATAATAACTAATACAGTGTAAACACTATGTAAATAGTTGTTATACTGTATTGTTTAGGGAATAATGACAAGAAAAAATGTCTGTGCATGTTCAGCACAAATGCAACCATCCTTTTAAAAAATATTTTCCATCTGCAGTTGTTCGAATCCTCCAATGTGGAACCCATGGATAGGAAGGGCTGACTATTTCTAATTAACGTGGACCTATAACCTAAGTGATTGTTTGTCACATCTCAGAGAAGTCAAGTGAAAAGCAGAGACCAATACATTTCCCCAGTTTGTTGTTTTAAGACTACGTTCAGAACAATGTGGATGGTCAGAGACTTCCTAAAGGGACAGCAGTGGCCCATAAATTCTGTGATTAAAAATGAGATTAAGTTTCTTGGCTATGTTGGAATTTTTATGTTGAGCTAGGCTTATTTGTTTATTTTGTACCCTTCTAATAATTTAAGTAGAAATGTGTGTGATAACTTTAATCACAAAGTCATGTAGGACCCACTCCTAATTGATGTATTTTATTCCCAGTGACTTGACTTTGGTAACGTTTACCAAAAACCCTACCTGAAGTACCAGAAAAGAGATCCTGCCTGCAGGATCATCAGCGCCCCTTCCAAATTTTGGGTTAGGATTCCTTACAATCTATTTATTTTGATTCAATCTCTGAGGATAGCTCCCTCTGGTTGGTCCTAGACTGCGTTCAAAACCATTTTTTTTTTTTTCCCAAAGAACCCTTTACTCTTCCAGATCATGAATCTGTTGGCTTACTAAACTCACTTTAGTCACTCCCTGACAACTGTCCTTCTCAGGCAGGGTTCCCCATATGGAACAATGGCAAGCAGAGGGGTGACTTGATCAGTTCTGCAATTTTGAAACATGTCGTCCCCTTTCTCATGACGCTTGAGTATCTTCCCATTATCCTTAGACTAAAAGAAAAACTCTCCTTACAAGACTGCTCTGCCTGACCCACTTTCCTCTGCAGCTTCGTCTTGAACTGCCCTCCTCTCATTCTGGCCATCCCAGTCACATGGGCTTTCCTTTGGTGGTTCATACTTGACACACCCACACACACACACACACATCCCAGAATCTTTGCACGTGCTCTTTCCTTAGCTTGTAAGCAATCTTAAATAGCAAGTCAGCTCAGTCAGCCACCAAGGTGTATGTGTGTAGCCATGTAGCTTAGAGGGAGGGCATGTCAGGAAATTATGTTGCTTAGGCAGGCGTCCTGGGGCTCTTTTACTAAGATATTTTTATGGCTGGGGTGAGCATTTGCTAACAACTGCTTTAAATGTTCTCTAACCTAGGTTACTAAGATAATGCTCCCAGCCTTCTCAGATCATGCCTAAGAGCTTTACAAGGTGTGGGGTTTATTTTTTAACAGGTGATATACAATTCAAAAGATACAAAAGCTGTATATACTAAAAAATCAGTCTCCTTCCACCCACCACCCTGCCACCCTGTTCCACTCATTTCAGGCACCCACTGTGACCGATTTCTAATGTAACCCTCCACACATAGCCTATGCACATGAGAATGTATGTATAGTCCTTCTTTGAAAACATAAGTGGGGCCAGGCGCAGTGGCTCATGCCTGTAATCCCAGCACTTTGGAAGGCCGAGGCAGTTGGATTACGTGAGGTCAGGAGTTTGAGACCAGCCTGACCAACATAGTGAAACCTTGTCTCTACTAAAAATGCAAAAATTAGCCGGTAGTGGTGGTGGGTGCCTGTAATCCCAGCTACTCGGGAGGCTGAGGCAGGAGAATTGCTTGAACCAGGGAGGCGGAGGTTGCAATGAGTGGAGACTGTGCCGTTGGAGCAAGATAAAGTATAAAAGGAGAAATGAATTAAAAAAAATAATTTCCTTATTTATGGCACGGTATCTGGCTTATAGGTGCCTGATGTATGTTGAATAACCGAGTTTTGCTAATTGTTTAACAGGATATGAGGAACTTGCGGCTTGCTTATAAACAGGAAGAACAGAGTAAACTAGGGATATTTGAAAACCTCAACAAACATGCATTTCCTCTTTCTAACGGACAGGTAAATACACCAGAGTAAACCTTTTCTGCATGCATTTGTGGGGGTCCAAATATCCTATGTTTAATTATTCCTTTTTCCAGAGGTTTTTTTTTTTCCTCTGTTGGTGACTAATATTAGAATATTTGAAATTTGTCAGTTCTGGGTAATGCTTAAGAAAAGCTGCTACTTTGTTGCTGTAAAATTTACAGACTAAAATAGGAATCTTAATACACTCAGCTCATATTAGAATGAAAAGCTTTAATATTGGGTATATGATATAAAAAGAAATAGTAACATATGTGTTTTGTGGTTTTTGTGTCCAGGCACTATTTGCATTCAGCTATAAAGAAAAATTTCCAATTAATGGCTGGAAAGTTTATGATCCAGTATCTGAATATAAGAGACAGGTAAAGTATATTGCTTATCAAACTGAAAATAATAGGTTGAGCATCTTTTTCTCTTCTAAAAGGTTAGAAATGATGTGGTGGAGAAGAAACTTTTTCGAACAAGTTATGCACAGGTTTAACTGCTAGCTTATAGGTTCTCCATCTTTCCTTGATTCTCTCTTCTCCCTGTGCCAAACCTTAGACTTTGTCATTGTTTGTTCATCCTGTTTCCAGAGGGTGAGTGGGACTCAAGGACAAGGACGGGTTTAAAAACCAAATTTGCCAGATGGTTTTTATTAGATGTTCTGGTAAAGAATTGATGAGTAAGGATCCAAACCACTGACTACAGTTAGATTCGAAGCATGTGGTGTGACTACATCTGTCTGATCCAGTGTTCCCGGGTCTGGGAACTCTTCAGTGCATTGTCAGCTTCAAATTATTCCACTAAGATCTTATTTTCATGACGTTTGTTTCATGACGTTGTCTCTACCTTATATTTGGTATAATGTTTTACGTTACTTATTTTAGACATTTGTAAGAGGTATCTGTGTTTCTAAAGGACTTTTGAGTATATTCTCAAAAATAACACTGAGCTCATTATTTATAGAAAATAGGACAAGAAATATATAGAAATGTGATTCTAGTGTATAATTTTCATGTTTTAGTATGGTTTGGATATTCTTATGCTTCTTTAGATTTTTAGAAATGTCTAGGAAATGGGTTTTACCGAATAAATATATATATTGACTTTTAAGTTCCAATAAACAATAAATTATAAACAGATTTTAGTTGCAAATAAGAAATGGATGTACTTCATGCTTAGTACTTTTTCAAAGTGTAAAGTCATGCATTTCCCCCTCTTCTTCTTTCTCCAACACCTTACAGGGCTTGCCAAATGAGAGTTGGAAAATATCCAAAATAAACAGTAATTATGAGTTCTGTGACACCTACCCTGCCATCATTGTTGTGCCAACTAGTGTAAAAGATGATGACCTTTCAAAAGTGGCAGCTTTTCGAGCAAAAGGCAGAGTCCCTGTAAGTAATAAACATTATCATTTATATAGGAATATATATTGCGTTAGATCTAATATGGAGAGATTTAAGACAAAAAAGAATCTAGTGAACAAAAATGGAAAGCAGAAAAATAAGCTTATAAACCTGAACATACCTTTGATTCTCAACAAATACCTAATTATATAAACAATCTGTTTGCTATGACTCCCTCTTTTATGATTTCCTATAACTAAGTATAAGGGGAACTTCAGTCATACCCTCAAAAAGTAGTAGAGAATGACAAAGGAGTAGCAACAACAAGTTAGCATGCTATTGTATTACCAGTTGGCATTGCTGGTTTCACTGAATCATCCTAGAGAAAATGCTTCTTTCTTAGATACTGAGCATGATGCCATAGCTGCGTGGGAGGGACATCATTACAGAAGTAGTAGCAGACAGCTGGGAGTAATGGTTTGAGCCCAGAATTTGCATCTGTTGTAATCCTGAGTCACTTGGCCACTGGAGGAAAATGAGAGGTGGGGTGGCAGAGTGGCAGATTTTATAAGAGACTGTATATTCACTTTGTCCTTACCCTGCCACGTATATTATTGTTGAGATACAAAGATGTTTTTAAAATTAGGAGACAAGGTAAAATTAGTCAATCAAATTGGAATGGGGCTAGATTTTAGTCATAGTTTGATTTAGGATTTGTTTTTCTTAGAATCATAGAATATTGGGGGTGGAAGGGGATTTTTAGAGCTCATGTAGTCAGAATTGTTTCATCCTGACCAAAACATTGAGTCTGATGGCCACTACAATGCTGTGATTGGCCTGCCCACTCTCACTTTTGAAGAAAATATGTATAAGAGACCGTGCTTGAGAAGGGAACTTGTTTTTCCTACCAGGTAATTAGAGCATACATTGCTTTAGGAACTGTACTAATATTTATTGCTTAAAAACACTAGGTGTTGTCATGGATTCATCCGGAAAGTCAAGCAACGATTACCCGTTGCAGCCAGCCACTTGTGGGTCCCAGTGATAAGCGCTGCAAAGAGGATGAAAAATACTTGCAAACAATAATGGATGCTAACGCACAGTCACACAAGCTTATCATCTTTGATGCTCGACAGAACAGTGTCGCTGATACCAACAAGGTATATTCTTAATAGCATTGCAGAAACACTGGATATTTTCATGTCCTGTCTGTAAATCATTATGCAGTTGGAATAACTCATTGATTTCCTCACCACCTGAAGTTAGAATCATTTGGAGTCCATAGCTATTCCTCCCTGGTGTATGCTCCTTGGGCTGTGTTTGGTGTCTCACATGGGTTGGGATCTTGTCTGTTTCATTGCTTCTCTACAATATCCTGTCTGCTAAATCAATTAAGCAAAGACCTAGAAAGACAATTATCATCTAAAGGATTTAGCATTTTAATGAAATGATCGTGAGGTCCTTGGAAGTCCGTTTAAGGAATATAGTGGTTAGTTGATTAATTCATGTCTGGTCTGAATTTGTTTTAGAATGGAATCAGCCATGTGAAATGTGTAAATGTACAAAGTTTCCATAAATCTCATGGAGCACCTGTGTAGTGTACCTCGGGTGGCAGTGAGACATGGTTAAAAACACCTCTGTTCCCATGACTTTCATGATATCACACCCTGAGTTTCTCTCGCTCTTCAGCCTGGCCTTCTCCATCTCCTTCACTGATTTCTCTTCCCAGTCTTCAAATGGCATTGCTCCTCGAACTTGGTCTGGGGTCCTCTTTGCTCTACACAGACTCCTGGGGCCATCTCTGATGACACGGCTTTAAACACTGTCTGTATGCTGAGTTCAACTTGAGCTTGACACTGCAGTTTCTCTCCTGTCCTGATCCCTCCTAACGTTGAGACTGGATTTCTATCCCATTGTATGGCTGACATCTCTGCTTGGCTGTTTCCCAGACCACAAACCCTCCGTATATTCCAACTGGCCTGAGAGGCACGATGGCAAGTTGGTGAGACCCCTTGGCTTTGGAATCAGTTACACCTGGGTTTTCCTCCAGGTTCTGCCACTTGGTGCTCTAGAATCCTGAGCCGGTTACTTAACCTCTCTCTGTGCCTCAGGTTCCTCTTCTGTAAAACAGGAGATAATATCAGTGTCTCATGTCATGGGTTGTGTGAGGATTAAAATTCAGTGAGAAGAATGCATGTAAATGACTTAGCACAGTGGTGAGTGCATCCTCATGGCACAGTACATGATGCTGATAAGCTCGCCACCCCTGTGGTCAAGGGGGCTGCCCAGGTGTCTGACTTGAGGGTGAATAGTGGTGTCTGTTACTGAGATGGGGAAGACTGGGAGAGGAACAGGGCAGGGAGGAAGATGGGGAAGTATTAGTTTTCTGAGGCTGTCATACAAATTACTACCAACTTGGTGGCTTACAGCACCAGAAATGTATTGATCACAATTCTGGAGGCCAATTCTGCTCCCTCTAAAGGTTCCAGGGGAGAATCTGTTCCTTGCCTCTTCCAGCATGGGGTGGCTGCCCCAGCCTTCCTGGGCTTGCAGCCACATCACTCCAATCTCTTCTTCCGTCATCACATGACCCTCTCTTGCGCTGGGTTTCTGCGTCTCCTCCTTTCCCTTCTAATGACACTTGTGATGACATTTAGGTTCCACCTGAAATAATCCTGGATCCTTAAACACATCTGCAAAGACCCTCTTTTCAATTAATCTTGGAATCCTTAAACACATCTGCAAATCTCAGGATCCTTAAACATCTGCAAAGACCTTCTCTTCAAATAAGGTCACATTCACCATTGCCAGGGATTCGATGTGGATGTCTTTGGCGGGGCCACTTTTCAGCCTACCATAGGGAGGCATCCCTCAGTGAGGCCCCCTTGCTCCCCACATCTGGATTATTAGCTGTGTCAGTCTTTCTACATCTCTGCCTCCCACCTGTCACCACCATATCCCAAGGAATTACAAAATGTGAGAAAAGCCATATTGGTGGAGGCCATCTTCAGACTAGCCAACAGGGTGAGGGCAGTTCATTGTGTTTTATCCCATGCAGGAGAGATAGAGACAGGACACTAAATTGTATATCTAGAATAATTTTAACTATGGCAGTATATGTGTCTAGGAAACAGAGTATTTTCTAGGTCTCCACTGGTTCTTTATATATAAGATTATGTCATATGCAAGTCGAGATAATGTGACTTCTTCCTTTCCAATCTGGCTGCCTTTCATATCTTCTTCTTGCATTGGTATTGCATTGGTTGATTTTTATATGTTGAACCACTGTAGTGGATTGAAAAATGTCTCCCAAAAGTTTGTCCAACTGGAACCTCAGAATGTGACCTTATTTAGAAATAGGATCTTTGCAGATGTATTAATTATGATGAAGCCATCTTGGAGTAGGGTTGGACCTAAATCCAGTGCCTAGTGTCCGTATAAGAAAGCCATGTAGAGACACAGGCACACACAGAAGGAAGATGGCGATGTGGCAATAGAGGCAGAGATTTAAATGATGCAGCTAGAAGCTGAGGAGTGCCAAGGACTTCCAGCAACCACCAGAAGCTAAGAGAGAGACATGGAACAGATTCTTCCCTATACCCTCCTAAAGGAACCAACTCTGCCAGCACCCTGATCTCGGACTTTCAGCCTCCAGAACTGTGAGAGAATAAATTTTATGTTGTTTTAAGTCCCTCAGTTTGTGATAGCACCCTTAGGAAGCTAATAAAACCTCCTTACATTCCTGGGATAAATCCCACCCGTTCATGGTATGTAATCAGTCCCCTTCATATACTCTTGGATTGGGTTTGCTAGTATTTTGTTGAGGATATTTGCATGTATTTTCATAAGGGATGTTAATCTGTGGTTTTCTCTTCTTGTGATGTCTTTGTCTAGCTTTGGTATCAGGATACAGCTAGCCTCATGGAATGAACTAGGAAGTATGCCCCCCTCTTCTAGTTTTTGGATGACCCATCATCTCTTACCTCACCTACAGCAGGAACCTTGAAATTGGACTTCTGCCTCACACCCTGCAATCTCATCTCCACATTATGACCAGAGTGATCTTCTTTTTAAAAAAAAAACTTATTGTTACTATTTCAATTGATAAATGAATTGTATATATTTATGGTGTACAACGTGGTATTTTGATTGTGTACACATTGTGGAATGGCTAAATCAAGCTAATTAACACACCATTTTTTGTGGTGAGAACACTTAAAATCTACTCTCTCAGCAGTTTTCAGATACAGACTACATTGTTATTGACTGTAGTCACCATGTTGTACAGAGTGATCTTCTCAGTGGACAACTCTGTGCACATCCCTCAGAGCCGCAAGGCAGTGATATCCAGGTTCCTGAACAGGGTCTCCAAAGCCCTCCTCACACGGGTCCTTTCCTTCCTGTCTCGCCACATCTTCCAGGTCCATGTCTCAGCTATGTGAGGTTCTTTTCAGTTCCTTAAGCACATCCCACCGTTAGCTCAGAGATATGTTGCAGTCCTAACTCCAAGTACCTATAAATGTGGCCTTATTTCACAATAGGGTCTTTGTAAATGTAATTAAGTTAGGATGTGGTCATATTGAATTGGGGGGTGGGGGTTAAGCCAAATGACTGTGTCCTTAGAAGAAGAGGAGAGAAGAGACAGACACAGACAAAGGAAAGAAGGTCAGGTGGAAATGGAGGCAGAGATCAGAATGATGTGTGTATAAGCCAAGAACACCTGGGAGAGCCAAGGAAGGATCCTCCCCTAGAGTGTTCGGAGGAAGCATGGCACTGCCGATACCTTGAATTCAGACTTCCAGCCTCCAGAACTAGGAGAGAATAAACTTCTGTTGTTTTAAGCCACTGAGTTTGTGGTTCTTTTTCCAGCAGCCCTAGGAAACTCATACAAGGATATAGGAGGTTTATTTGCAGATGAGTTTGTTGCTTCTTTAGTGGTCTGTATCTCATAGCACTAGAAAGAATAGAAAAGTTAATTCCAGATAATGTGATGTATTTCTTTTGTTTTTCGTAGACAAAGGGTGGAGGATATGAGAGTGAAAGTGCTTACCCAAATGCAGAACTTGTGTTCTTGGAGATCCACAACATTCATGTCATGCGAGAGTCACTACGCAAATTAAAAGAGATTGTGTACCCTTCGATCGATGAGGCGCGGTGGCTCTCCAATGTGGATGGGACGCATTGGCTGGAATATATAAGGGTAAAGAGATCCAGCACTTTATATGCTTTCCAGTTAAGACTTCTTTGTGCCTGTGCCATAAATACGTATATCTCCAAGTGCCTCTTGGCTGTGTGCATGAACTTTCTTATTCAATAGTTTCCATGGACAGCATCAGACTGGGGTCTTTGTGGAGGGCTTTTGTGACATAGTGAAAAGGGAAAAATGCTTGCCTTAGGTCAGGCTTTTAAAGAACTTCGTGGCCCTTTAATAAGGAACCATATTTACTCCTGTAGTTTTTCTCCAGTATAAGATTTTTTCTTTTCTTTTTATTTTTTTAATGTGATGCTAATATTTCCTAGTGATTCTCAGCTGATTGCCTGCCATTCTTGTTTGGTTTATTGACCAGAACTTCCAAAGCTCTCCCCAGAATTATTTTACATTGTTTTACATTTAATTGAAATTCAATGTAGCCTGGTCTAATGTGCCTTTTTTTTCTGAAGATGCTGCTTGCTGGGGCAGTAAGAATTGCTGATAAAATAGAATCTGGGAAAACATCTGTGGTGGTGCATTGCAGCGACGGTTGGGACCGAACAGCCCAGCTCACATCTCTGGCTATGCTAATGTTGGACAGTTACTACAGGACCATTAAAGGATTTGAAACTCTCGTAGAAAAGGAGTGGATAAGCTTTGGACACAGGTTTGCACTGGTAAGTTCAGACAGTGAGGTTTATGCTGGACTGTTTTGCGGTATCATATGGATGTAAACGTCATGTGTGACACACGTAAGCGCATATATACACACACACGTGCAGGCTTTCTCTTCTGTATCATATCAGACCTGAATTGCCATAATAAAATACATGGACCTCAGGCATTGTATGTTCCTCATAGGGCGTTTTTATTTTAGTGTATTTATGCCTTTTTTAAAAATTGAGGTAAAATTCATATAACATAGAATTAACCATTTAAAATGCTCAATTCGGTGTCCTTTAGTAAATTCACAGTATTATGTAACCATCACCTCTAGTTTGAAAACATACTCTGGCCAGGCGCGGTGGCTCAGGCCTGTAATCCCAGCTCTTTGGGAGGCCCAGGCAGGCAGATCACCTGAGGTCAGGAGTTCGAGACCAGCCTGGCCAACATGGTGAAACCCCGTCTCTACTAAAAATACAAAAATTAGCCAGATGTGTTAGCGGGCGCCTGTAGTCCCAGCTACTGAGTAGGCTGAGGCAGGATAATTGCTTGAACCCGGGAGGCAGAGGTTGCAGTGAGCCGAGGTCATGCCACTGCACTCCAGCCTGGGCAACAGAGCAAAACTCGGTCTCAAAAAACAAAACAAAACAAAAACCATACTCTTCACCTCAAAAGGAAATGCTGTACACATTAAACAGTCATTCCTCACTTCCCCCAGCCCCTGACAACCACTAACATTTCTGTCTTCGTATACATTTGCCTTTTCTAGGTACTTCATATAACTGGAATCCTACAGTATTTGTCCTCCCATGACTGAGTTACTTCACTAAGCATAATATTTTCAAGGTTCATCCATGTTGTGACAAATATCAACTTTTCATGATTTTTTATAGCTGAATAGTATTCCCTTGTGTGTATATACCACATGTTGTTTATCTGTTCATCTGCTGATGGATGCTTGGATTGTTCCCACCTTTGCTATTGTGAAGAATACTGCGTGAATGTTAGTATATAAGTTTTTGCCATAACAAGGTACCACAGACTGCATGGTTGAAACAACAGAAATTAATTTTCTCATAATTCTGGAGGCTGGAAGTCCAAAATCAAGGTCCCAGCAGGATTGATTTCTCTTGAGGTCTCCCTTCTTTCCTTGCATATGGCCACCCTCTGGCTACCTCTTCACAAGGTCTTTCTTCCCTTTGGGAGCTACTGGACACCCCTGCTGTCTCTCTGGGTGGCCAAATGTCCTCATCTCATAAGGATACCAGTGAGATTGGCTTAGGGCTGACTTCAATGCCCTCATTTGAACTTCATCACCTCTTTAAAGGCCCCATCTCCAAATATGGACACATTGCTGAGCTACCGAATGTTCAGGCCTCAATTTTGGGGATCACAAGTCACCCTATAACAACTTGCTTACAATCTAGGGGGTTATATACCTAGGAGTGAAATTGTGAGGTCATCTGATGGGGCATTCTTGGGCTGCCATTTGTGTTTTAGTCCAACTGGCAGCTACTTCTGGTCTGTCTAGGCCATTGAGCTGTTAGGGATCTTTCTGAACTGTGCATTGAATGGGAATACTCCTGAAGTCCCCATTAGACTTGCTATGGAAAGCAGGAAGATGGGTAGTGCAAGGATTTCATTGGCTTTGGTGTGAGTGTGCCAAGCTTCCAGCTGTCCCTGCACTCCTGGGGTGGAGCGCCTGCAAGAGGACCTCCCAGAGAGAAGGGACAAGTCCGCAGTCTCTGAGCTGCATGCCCTTTGGGAGCTACTGGCAGATCCCTGGGCATGTTCCTTCCCCTCTCTTGCCTTGATTCCCTCCTCTCTGAAATGGGGCATTGTGTGGGAGAAATGAGTTTATATGTGTCAAATGTTTAGGGCAGTGTTTGGCCCATGCTAAGTGCCAGGGAAGTTTTAAACAACATCACCAATTCCTTTGTTTCTTACCCCCTCAGCAAAGGCTGGTCTCGGTAAGGAAGAGAGAGTGTGTGGAATCTTTCCAGATGTTTGTACTGGGCCATCTCAGAAGACTCAGAGGCCACTGCCTTCTACCTTCCTCCCCAAACTGTATGTCCTAGGGGAGAGAAAGCTTGAATGGGTGCTTTGCCAGAGGGGTAGTGGTGAAGGCTGTCTAGCGAGATGCCAGCGATGGCAGCATGTACTGGGACTCAGCAGAGGTACATGCATCGGGGTGTGCCTACAGCGCCCTGCTCCCATCCCTACTTGCTAATGCTGGGGCTCACTGCACCATGGCCACAGTGAAGCCAATAGGACTATCAGATTCCTAATGGCCCCAATTTACTAAGCCACCACTATGTGTTTGGCACTGTTAACGTGCAGCATCTTGTTTAATCCTGATAGTACTCTCATTGACAGATGGGGAAATTGAGGTTTCAAGAGTGTGTGTTATCTGCCCAAAGTCACACAGCTAGTTAGGGCGGAGCCAGCCTTTAAACAGTGATTTCAAGCCTGCAACCACCCACCCTCTGGATCTGTGTACTCTACTTTACCTGGAGTTCTGTGATTGAGCCATCAGGGCTTCCAGCTGAGGCTGATCCTGCCCTTGCCTGCTTGCCTCCATCATGGAACTTTCCAATTGTTCTTCCCTTTATCCTGCCTCCATTCCCCCCTCTTCCCTAGATCATTCCCATTGGTGTAGAGACATTCTGTTATATCCTAAAACAAAAACCCTCTTGACCCCACAGCCCTCCTCAGCTGTCACCCTGATTCTCTGCTCTTCTTTACAACAATCTCCTCAAAACTGTTGTCTGTACTCACTATCACTATTTCTCTCCTTCCAGACTGTCTTGAAAGCACTTCAGCCAGGGTTCCTTCTCACAATGCCCCCCCCCCCAATCTGGTCGTGTCACTGTCATCACTTGTTTTATTTGGCCTGAGCATTCGATGCTGTTGATTCTTCCTTTCTTCCAAACACTTTCTTCATTCGGCTTCTAGGTTTCTATGACCTTTTGAATTTCCTCCAACTTTCAGGTCTTCCCTCATCTTCCCAACCTCTTAATGTTGGGGTGTTCCAGGGATGAGTCCTTGGATCATTTTTCTTCTCTTTGTGGTTAACCTGTTAGTGATCTCAGCCAGTCCCATAACTTTGAATATATGGATAGCGAATCTGTGATCTCATCTCCATTGCCCCTGATGCTCCTGTAACTCAGGCTTTATCAACCCCCTTAGGCAGTCTCCTAGGTGGCTGTCCTAGTCTGTTTGTGTTTTTACAATGGAATACCTGAGGCTGGGTAATTTAGAAAGAAAAGAAATTTATTTGGCTCACGATTCTGCAGGCTGTACAAGAAGCATGGTGCCGGCATCTGCTTCTGGTGAGGGCCTCAGGCTGCTTCCACTCATGGTGGAAGGTAAAGGGGAGCCAGTGTGTAGAGATCACATGGTGAGAGAGGAAGCAAGAGAGAGGGGAGAGGGTGCCAGGCCCTTTGTAACAACCAGCTGTCTCGGGAACTAATAGAGAACTCACTCACACACTCCCCCATCCAAGGAGGGATTAATTTATTTATGAGGGATCCACCCCCATGACCCAACACCTCCCATTAGGCTCCACCTCCAACATTGGGGATCAAATTTCAACACGAGGTTTAGGAGGACAAACATCCCAACAATAGCAGTAGCCTTTCTGCAACCTAGCTCTGTCTAATCCATCGTCCCCATTGGAGCCAGATGGAGCATTCCAAACAACAGATTGGATGCTGCCACTCCACAGTGTGAGTCCCTCAGCATCTTCCTGCAGCACACAGGTTTATGAACAAACTCCTCAGTGTGCACTCAAAGCCCTTGGTGATCTGGCCCTAGCTACATCTCCAGCCTCACCTCTCATCTTCTTTCCCTTGCCCCGTCTAAGCCTCAGCTGTGCCCAGCTACTTGTGGCTTCCTTAGTGTTCCCCACCACATTCCCACTGGTTATCAATTCCTGGCTACCTGGGAAGCAGGCATCTCCCTGTCCTTCAAGGTTTATCTCAAATGAAATGTCCTTCATGACTATGACTCGCATGACTGTCCCTCCCTGTTCCTTGCCCTACCCCATCCTAGGATGGTTCACTCATTCCCTTGTGCTCCCACCATACCCACTGCATACTTGGAAGCCCTTGGAACACTTTATTGCCCTTGTGATTTATACATCTTTCTCCCTTGACTAGACCACAAATGAATTATTCATCAAGCACAAGTACAGTGTCTCATTTGCTCTGGTCTCCTAGGGGCCTAGCCAAGGACCAGGCCTCTACCAGACACCATGACAATGTCTGACATTCCGAGGGCCAGGCATGATGCCTTGCACACGCCATAGGAGTTCCATGGCTATCTGTTGAAAGAATGATCCTAAATTGTGAACTGTCAGTGTAAAACAGTTCCCTAGGTGCCTTAAATACTGAACAGCAGGTCCTACAAGAGATTTTATAGTGGGGCAATGCATGGAGCTACTATGGAGAACAGAATGGCGGATACTCAGAAAATTAAACGTGGAACTACCACATGATCTGACAATTCCGCTGATGGGTATATACCCCAAAGAAGGGAAAGCAGGGGCCCAAACAGATATTTGTACATTGGTGTCCATAGTAGCTTTATTCACAATAGCCCAAAGGTGGAAGCAACCCCAGTGTCCATCAGCAGACGAATGGAAAAACAAAATGTGGTCTATATATACAGTCATGTGGTGTGTGATGATGAGGATACATTCTGAGAAATGCATCATTAGGTGATTTTGTAATTGTGTGGACATCATAGAATGTACCTTACAGAAACCTAGATGGATAACCTGCTAACATCTAGGCTATATGGTACAGCCTATTACTCCTAGGCTACAAACCTGTGTGGCATGTGACTATACTGAATACCGTAGGCAACTGTAATACCATGGTAAGTATTTCTGTATCTAAACGTAGAAAAGGTACAGTAAAAATATGGTATTATAGCCTTATGGGACCACCATTGGATATGCAGTCATCATTGACTGAAACGTCGTTATGTGGCACATGATTATACAGTGCAATGTTAGTCTTAAAAAGGGAAATTCTGGCATGTGCTATAACATGGATGAACCTTGAAAACATGCTCAGCAGGCCAGGCGCGGTGGCTCACGCCTATAATCCCAGCACTTTGGGAGGCCGAGGCGGGCGGATCATGAGGTCAGGAGATCGAGACCATCTTGGCTAACACGGTGAAACCCGGTCTCTACTAAAAATACAAAAAAATTAGCCAGGCGTGGTGGCGGGCGCCTGTAGTCCCAGCTACTCGGGAGGCTGAGGCAGGAGAATGGTGTGAACCTGGGAGGCAGAGCTTGCAGTGAGCCGAGATTGCGTCACTGCATTCCAGCCTGGGCGACAGAGTGAGACTCCATCTCAAAAAAAAAAAAAAAAGAAAGAAAGAAATCATGCTCAGCAAAATAAGCTGGCCACAAAAGGACAAATATTTATGTTTCCACTTATATGAAGAAACTAGAATAATCAAATTCATAGAGACAAAAAGTGAAATGGTCATTGCCAGGGGCTAGGAGGTGGGGAATGGGGAGTTAGTGATTAATGGGTATAGAGTTTCTGTTTGGAAAGATTAACAAGTTCTAGAAATGGTGATGGTTGCATAATAACATGAGTGTGCTTGATGCCACTGAACTGGACACTTAAAAATGGTTAAGATGAGATTGGATGTAGTGGTTCATGCTTGTAATTCCCAGCATTTTGGGAGGCTGAGGTGGGAGGATCTCTTGAGGTCAGGAGTTCAAGACCAGCCTGGGCAGTATAGTGAGACCTCATCTCTACAAAATAAAGAATTAGCTGGGCATGGTGGCTCACACCTATAGTCCCAGCCACTCTGGAGTTTGAGGTGGGAGAATCACTTGAGCCCAGGAGTTAGAGGCTGCAGCAGGCTATGCTCGTGTCACTGCACTCCAGCCTGGGTGACAGAGCGAGGCCCTGTCTCTAAAAAATAAAAATAATGGTTCAAGTGATAAATTATATGTCATGTGTATTTCACCACAATTAAAATTTTTTTTATAAAGAAGGTAATACACTGTTACTCTGAGATGTTAATATTGATTTTGTCATTTCTTTGTTTTCATGTCTTTCCAGGTGGCAATTTCATAGAGTATTTTTGCTCTTTCTAAGTGATTGCTTTGTATTTTCTTAATGAGTTTTTTTCCCCACATCCTTTTGCTCATAGTCACATTATTTGAAGCTTCTCTTAGAATCCTCACCCTTCAGCTATCTTTTTACTTGTGGCATTTTCAGTGTTTTGGCAATCCCATTTGTGTATTTGAGATTACTATCTTTTACCTTTTGGTATGAATCTATTGATATCTTACAAAGTATCAAAAGATATGAAATACAATACTGGACTGCCTTAAGCAAGGACCCCACCTTTACCATTTCAAGATTGAGTTGTTGGGGTTCTCTGAGTCATGAAGAATTGGTTAAAAGTTGTAGATTGCTAATCATTATTTTGATTCTCAGACTTCCTGACATTTCTGAAAAATGGAAAAAATGTTTTTATAGTTGTAGAGAAAATGGCATTCATAATGTGCTTTATGAACTGCTAATTGGCATCCTACGTTGACACTGTACACTTAGTGTGGTGGCTGGTCTTGACCCTACCATTTTAACTGAAAAGTTTGCTAGCTAGTTGCTTATACTTTCTTGATATCAGCTATATTAAAGAGAAATTATAAAACAACATGTAAAAATACTGTAAACTGAAATTTTGTTTTCTAAAAGTAATGGAAGTCATTTCGATTTGATAGACATTTTTGAGTGCCTGTTATGTGCCAGGAATTCTATTAGGCCTGATGAGATGTGATTCTTACCACTGGACAACTTACAGTGACTTTCAAGAGGACTATAACATACGTTAAAACGTTTAACCTTCTGTTTCTGTTCAGCGAGTGGGCCATGGTAATGACAACCATGCGGATGCTGACCGATCTCCCATATTTCTGCAGTTTGTTGATTGTGTTTGGCAAATGACAAGGCAGGTGAGAGATTTCAAGTATATTTCTATATAGTCTTTGCTTTAAATATATCTTAAAGATTAAACTATTATTGCTGTTTCATTCAAGATGAATTTGTGTAAAATATGACCCCATTATTTAACACAATTTGATTCTAATTCGCTTAGAAATATAAGCAGAACATTAGAAACAACCAATTTCACACCAAAAGTTACTTGTCTTTGCAAATGGTTTTTATCAATCATCTTGTCCACTGGGTCCAAACCAAGGCCCTACTCCTCTATAGATTCTGCTGCTTTTGCTCCCCTTCAAAAGGTTAAGGAAGTACAGTCTCCTGCTGAGCAGTTCATCTAAGATTTGGCCAGATGTTAGAAATGAGGATGGGAATGAACTGCTAGTACATGGGATTAGACCAGGCAATCCAGGAATCTCCACACTCTGCCCCAGTCCAGAGCCTCTCCCACCCCCAAGGTCACTGAGGGAAATGAGTGTCCAAGAACCAATGGCATAGAGGAAGCTGCATAGCATTTTGCTATTAGCTGGTGCATCGTTCCCAAACCCCAATGCACAGGGCCCTGGTAAAGAAGGGAGCCATCTAGGGATCCCCTTCCCTTGAGCTGGTCAGGCCCTTTGGCTTCAGTTCAAAGTAGGCCATAAGGCCAGAGTTCCTGCACTGTTTTGTTGTTGTTGTTGTTTTCCCCCTCATCTCCAACATCTAAACCTGAGTTTGGTCTCCTATCCTTATGATAAGAGACAGTGCCAGGGCAGTGGACCTGGAACCAGAGAGAGAGGCAAAAGAGAGTAGTTTCCCCAGTGCCTGCTGCGCAACCTGGCTGAGGGTGGGGCTATGGGGTACAGAACAAGTTAGGGGGCTGAGATCCAGGGTCTGAGCCTTCTCTTCCTAGTCATTCACCAGGAGCTCTGGCCTTGGCTGCTTCAGTCACGGGGAAGGGAAGCAGCCAGGACACTGCCGGTGATCTGCAGGGATGCTACCAATAGCCCTGCTGCTCTTGATCGATCCTCCCGCAGCCTTATCACCATCAGCCCAGGGCCTTTTCAGAGGACATCTGCCTCCCTACTGCAGAAAGTCTGTGAAATACTAGGCCTGTTTCCCCACCGAGAGCTACTGTTACTGATGGCAGTGTGTGTTGGGGCAGAAGGAAGGTTGATAGTCATGATGCTGCCTGTGCTGTCCGGCTCCCCAGCAGCTCTGCCCTGAGGAGGACCTGGAGAACTCAGAAGATGGCTCTCCACCTTGAGTGCACACAGCCAGCCCCTGGGAACCTTCTTCCTGTGAGCCTGGAGACAGGCTTAGGTGTGTGTAAAAGTTCCCCAGGTGATTCAGATGTGCAAATGAGTTTGACAACCAGTGATCTAGCTTAGTGCTCCAAATGTGGTCCTGAGAACTTGTTAGAGACACCAAACTTCAGCCTCACTGACGACCTTCCAGTGCTCTGGGTGTGGGGCCCAGCCCTCTGGTTCCACAAGCCCTTCTGGGGGCTGATGGATGCTCAACTTGGAGACCATTGCTGTAGACTAACATTGCTCAAACCTTAATGAACACACAAGTCCCCTGGGACTCTTATTGAAATGCAGATTCTGATTCAGTGGGGCTGAGGCAGAGCCTGAGATGCCACATTTCTGATAAGCTCTCAGGTGATGCCATCGGGTCACAGATCACATTTTCAGTGGCAAGGGAGCACAGAGACATACCTCTAGAAATAAGGAACAAAGGGGAGGGAGTCTGAATAGCCAAAGTAGATTTCATGGAGTCCTCAGGCCCTCACTTAGAACTGAACACTGACTTTTACACCCAGCTTCAACAAACTGATTGGGGTCTCACATGATCTGATGGCCAGGTCACAGGTGATTAAAGATAGCCTGTTAGAGAGCTGGCCCGGGTAAGAGGGGCTGGTCCCAGAGGTAGGTGTGCTGATGGTGCATGTGAAAGGTAGCAGCAAACACACTCCAGAAGCACGAAGACTGGCCTGAAGCCTTACTGTTTTATAGAGCCAGGCACTGTTGCTATTTGTGTTGATGCTGAGCCAATAAGAAAGTTAAATGATTGTCATGTTCAGGTTAGGACAAGAAAGTATGAAACACATTTTAGAAAAATTGCATAAAAAGGTTGAACACAAAAAATAACTGCAGTGCTTCTAAAGGGATGAGCACCATTTCTGTGGATGTGAAATAGCTTATTCCTCCCAAATGTGGATTTTTAAACATCTTCAAACTGACCTCCATTCTTTATACTGCTTAGTGCCTGTTTTCATGTCTAAGCCATGTCATTTTTGTGCTTTTATTGGATTTTAAGAAAAGGGGTTTGAATTAGAAGATTTCAGATGCTTCTCACAGCTCTAAGATTCTGTCTGTGAAATGTGTGTATAATTAATTTCTTTTAAAATTACATTGTTAATGCATTAGCACAGACATCCATGACTAGTCTTTATCAGTTCATTAAGAAATGAATGAGATATATAGCAGGTATAAGATGCAGTCATAGGAAAGATTATTTTTAGGTTGCCTACTGTTAAGTAAGCTATGCAGTGTAAAATTGTCAGAAATATCAGAATAAAATGAACTAGTCTGTATGTGAACAAAGAAACTAAGGGAAAAATAATTGAGGGACTCTTTAGAGTCCCAAAGACACTCAATAATATCCATAGTTTAATACAATCCTTACTCCTCTGGATAGGTTTAATAGTCATTGATATTTTTGTTCCTCAAGAGGTGCAGAATTGGGGCCAGGTGTGGTGGCTCACGCCTATAATCTCAGCGACTCAGGAGGCTGAGGTAGAAGGATCGCTTGAGGCCAGGAATTCAAGACCAGCCTGGGCAACATAGTGAGACCCCCCATCTCTTCAAAAAAAAAATTAAAAAATTAGCCAGGCATGGTGGTGTGCACCTGTAGTCCCAGTTACTCGGGCGGCTGAGGCAGGAGGATTGCTTGAGTCCAGGAGTTCAAGGTTACAGTGAACTATGATTGTACCAGTGCACTCCAGCCTGGGTGACAGAGTGAGACCCTGTCTCTAAAACAATAAAAAAGGAGGTGCAGAATTTTATTATAGATTACTGTGCTATGTATTTTCGGAAATCATACTTTTAGGTAAAAGGTACAGTTTCCAGGAGAAGAGGCCAAAACAAACTATGAATTGCAGCAACCTAATCTTTCGTTTATATTACTCCACCTGCTACTGTTTCCCCCAATGAGCTGTTTTTTGAGTTGAGCTTAATGCCATGACACCCCCTGAGTATAAATGGCAGTCTTGACCCAACATGAGTAGGTGGAGCCTTTGTTTTCCAGTTTTCATGGGTGCCAGTGGGCTTGGACTGAGCCCTGCCCACTTTGACCTCCCATATCTGGTACCCAGTGACCAGAATAAGGCTTGTTGTCACTGACTCTAGAACACACCTTTCCAAGCTCCCAGATCTACAATGCAGGCTCAGGGGCTAGGAATGAAGACTCATTGTCATAGTCTGTTTGGGCTGCTGTAACAAAATATCATAAATGAGGTGGTTTATAAACAACAGAAATTCTTTCTCACAGTTCTGGAGGTTGGGAAATCCAACACCAAGGCCCCAGCAGATTCAGTGTCTGGTGAGGGCTTGCTTCCTGGTTCATAGATTAGCTGTCTTTTCATTGTAACCTGACATCATGGAAGCAACAAGAGAGCTCTCTTGGGCTTCTTTGAGAAGAGCACTAATCCCATTCACGAGAGCTCTACCCTCATGACCTGATCACTTCCCAGAGGCCCCACTTCCTCATACTACACCTTGGGGATTAGAATTTCAACATAGAAATTTTGGGGGGATACAGATATTCAGTTCATAGCACTTATATGGCTTGAAAATATGTCAATAATTTGCTATCTTTTAGTAAACATTTGTTTTTAAAAGTTTGAGAATTATAAAATATAGGACAAAACCCTGGATCTTTCATTCCTATCCTTGATTTAATAAGGCTTCAGTACACAAAAATGTCATATATTTGCTTACAATTCACAAATTCTGTGGTGCCAATAATTTATGAATAGGGCATAACTAAGCAGCATAGAGAAGTCCTGGGAAAATTGGACATAGTGTGCCTGGCCTGTTAAAAGATAGCTATTTGAGCCGGGCACTGTGGCTCATGCCTATAATCCCAGCACTTTAGGAGGCCAAGATGGGAGGATCACTTGAGATCAGGAGCTCAGGACCAGCCTAGGTAACATAGGGAGACCTTGTCTTTACAAAAAAAAAAAACAACTAGCTGGGTTGTGGCAGTAGTCCCAGCTACTTGGCAGGCTGAAGTGGGAGGGATCACTTGAGCCTGGGACGTTGAGGCTGCAGTGAACCACAGTCGCACCACTGCACTCCAGCCTGGGCAACAAAGTGGGACCCTATGTAAATAAATAAATGCATGAATGAGAGAGAGAGAGAAATAGAGAAAGATAGCCATTTGAAATGTGAGGCCACTGTCAGAGTTGCGAGGGGCAATCTTAAAGGCTCCAAGAAAGGATGAACCAGTAGATATTGTTAGCATTTCAGCCAGAGACATCACATCGTTGATTTAGTTCATCTAAGAACAAGGGTGCCAGTAAGAACCACCAGAATTAGTTTCCAGAGGTTTCTGAAGCAGTAATATTCTGATGGGATTCCTTAGAGGAGAGTTGTGTGTTTCTGAGAGCAATCCTTAAGATGGAGAGAGAAGCAAATCTTAATCCACGGTATCTGAGCATAATTCCTTAAGTCAGCTAATGTAATAGCCTGGTGAAGAAAACAGTTTCAGGTGGAGTTTGGACAGTCCTGGATTGACCATTGTTCTAATTGAAAAGCCTGGTGCTAGTCTAGTAGTAAAGCTAAACTAAAAAATAAACTTCTCTACCAGTGATCCTGATGTGATCATCCTGGAGACGTGAAGATTTGTCATGATAGTGTGCACACAGCACTCTGATTGAAGAATAGGTTTTTAAGTAAACCAACTTAAATACAAGCATGCTGGGTAGTACTATTTGGCTTTGCTTCATTGAGTAGGTGATGAATATTTTACTGTGTTTTTACATTAGAGTTCTGGCACATGGTAGGCGCTCAGCACATGCCTGCTGTTAGGGTAATTATTATCACTTCCAGATCATCTCATGGCCACAACACGCCAGCTACTGGCTAGAACCTGCTGGCAATAGTAATAGTCTTCATTGGAGTCCTGCAAAACCCCATCAAGAATTACCTAAAACAATCAAGACGATCTGTGGTTTTGCTCCCTCACTCTGCCAATATGGTGAATTACAGTAATTGATTTGTTTTGTAACATAGATTTTCATATGTTAAGCCAGGCTTACATTCGTAAAGTAAACCCCACTTGGTCATGTTGTGTTACCTTTTTAAAATGTATTGCCAGGTTCAGCTTGCTCATTTACACTGGTAAGAAGTCAGGCGTGCTGTAATCCCAGCACTTTGGGAGGCTGAGGTGAGTGGATCACAAGGTCAGGAGTTCGAGACCAGCCTGGCCAACATGGTGAAACCCCGTCTCTACTAAAAATACAAAAATTAGTCGGGCGTGGTGGTGCGCACCTGTAATCCCAGCTACTCAGGAGGCTGAGGCAGGAGAATCACTTGAACCCTGGTGGCGGAGGTTGCAGTGAGCCGAGATGGCGCCATGGCGCTATTGCACTCCAGCCTGGGGGACAGAGAGACACTCCGTCTCAAAAAAAAAATTCAGGGGTGTATGGTCATGGAGTTGTCTTTGTAGGAAGGTTCTTAACTAGGGGTTGTTTATTTAATAGATGCAGAGCTATTCGGATTTTCTATTCTTCTTGAGTCACTTTGCGTACATGTTATGACTGGATCTACTGCTCCCCTTACCCCCGACCTGGGATGTGGCTGCAGCGGGGAAGCTGGCACAATAGAGGGCTCCCCTCATTTGTTTCCCTTCTCTCAGGGTCACAGTCCAGTACTGCCTGTTGCCAGTGTCTGAAAACAGTCATTTCTTATATTGTATCCAGCTTGCTAGATGTTTCTGACAGAAGGGTGAGTCTGGGCTCTGTCCTGACGCCATGGTGAGAAGTGGAAGCTACATAAGCTTTTCTGGGCATTGAGTACAACAAATTTAGTTGCTGCTGGTTGTTTCTCAGCCAGATCTATAAGTTTGGACCTAAAACTGTAGGTAGTTGAACTTTACATGGGCTCAGTCTTCCTTTAAATCTTTGACTATATTCCAAGTTGTAGTTTCGCTGTCTTTCATAAAAAAGTAATATTACTTTTAGAAATTGGACTCTATGACTAAACCTTATTTTTCTCTTCATTTAAGTTTCCTTCAGCATTCGAGTTTAATGAGCTATTCTTGATTACAATTTTGGATCACCTTTATAGCTGTCTTTTTGGGACCTTTTTGTGCAACTGTGAACAGCAGCGATTCAAAGAGGTGAGTATGCTGCATCCCTGTCTGTTGCTTTCCCTGTGGCTCAGGCACCTCTCCTCGGAAGTGCCACTGTAGGAGGGCTGAGGGGAGGGAGGACTGCGCTCTGGTGCTATTGCTGACTGTAAATGCCCTCCCAGGGTTCTGGCCAGCCCCACCGCATGTGTCTAACACAAGCCCCTTCCTTTCTAGGCATGGGGGGCTGGGACCCAGCGAGCCCGTGGCTCTCTCAGGAGTAGATGAGTGCTAGACCCTGGACCTCCTGACTCCGAGTTCATGTAGTCTCCGCTGCACCAACTCCAAAACCGTGGGATTCTGCTTTTCATCCTCTGTGGTGTTGGCCAGATCATACTTGAAGGCCTTGGAAATGGAGTCTGCTGAGTAGCCAAAAAGCCCACTTTAGGTAGCAAGCTAACACTTTTTTACATCAAAGTAGTAAAGAAGCAGTTACCAAACTTCTCAGAGTTACATCTCATTTCTTTCTTTTTTCCTCAGTGTGGGATAAAAGAGAGACGTGGTCAAAAGTGAGAAGGCATTGGAAAAAGGCAGCTTAAGGAGTATATGATCCTGTTAATAGACAAGGACCAATGCCTGTGAGCCGAGTATGTTAGGACAGTATAGAATTCGGGAGAAAGCAGTCTGTCAGTAACGCCCGCCTCCCCCTCTCTCAGCAGCCTCCCCACAGTTGACAGTGCCCTCATTCTGTGACCCCACCTCGTCCTGCCTCTTTCCTGCCTCCTCGGCCTCCCCTGCTCAGTCTCCTCTGACTGGCTGCCATTTTAACCAGTCTCTAAAGTTGGAGTCACCTGGGCCCAGTCCCAGGTCCTCTTCTCCCCTCGACTCTTGTTCCGTCTTTCTAAGTGACTTTGTCTCGCCTCAGGGACCTAAATGCCTTTTCCTGCTCCTCCCCTGCTCTTTTGCATCTCAGTACACAGCACCACTGGCCATCCAGATGCCGAGGCCAAATACACGGGAGCCACCTTCCACTCCTCCCTCACCCTCACCCTAGCTACCACATCCAGTCCCCTGGTGAATGCTGCTGGCCTTGTCCCAAAGTATATTCTTTTTCTTTCTTTCTTTTTTTTTTTTGACGGCGTTTTGTTCTTGTTGCCCAGGATGTAGTGCAGTGGCGCCATCTCAGCTCACTGCAAGCTCCGCCTACCACATTCAAGTGATTCTCCTGCCGCAGCCTCCCGAGTAGCTGGGATTATAGGCACCCGCCACCATGCCCGGCTAATTTTTTGTATGTTTAGTAGAGACAGGGTTTCGCCATGTTGGGCAGGCTGGTCTCAAACTCCTGACCTCAGGTGATCTGCCCGTCTCAGCCTCCCAAAGTGCTAGGATTATTGGCCCAAAGTATATTCTTAATCTGCCACTTCTTAACTGCCTTACAGCTATAAGCCTAGCTCAAGCCCCTACTGTCTCACACTCCTACTGTCTCACATCTGGACTAAGGCAGAAACCCAGGAATGGGCTTCCCTGATTCTCTTTCTGACCTTCAGTAGTCCATTCTAAACATAGCAACCAGAGCGAGCATTCAGTAACTGAAATCTGATCATGTGCCTCTCCCCTGCTTCCCACTGCAGTTAGAGTAAAATCCACACTCCTGCGGGCCCAGTGTGATGGGGACTTGCTAACCTCCTAATAAAAAGAAAAACATTTTTAAAAGAGTGAGTTTTATGTTACGTGAATTATATGTCAAAGCTATTTAAAACAAATAAAATCAGAAGCAGAAGAATGAAGTTCATATATAGAATTTTAACCATGGCTTTATCTTGTTTTTTTTTTTTTTTGAGAGGGGGAGTGCAAAATTCATTCTTAAAAAAATGAGCTCTCTTGATACATAATTTACATACCATAAAATTCACCCATCTAAAGTGTACAATTTCATGGTTCTAGCATATTCACATATTGTGCAGCCATCATCAATATTTAATTTCATAAAATCTCCTTATTTCTATTTTTTGTAGCGATTGGGGTCTTGCTGTGTTGCCCAGGCTGGTCTCAAACTCCTGGCCTCAAGTGATGCTCCCGCCTCGGCCTCCCAAAGTGCTGGGATTATAGGTGTAAGCCACTGTGCCTGGCCTAAGTTTATAAAATTTCTGTCACCCCCAAAAGAAATGGCATACTTGGTAGCAATCACTTCCCATTTCCCCCACCCCTATCCCCTAGCAACCATCAATCTGCTTTCTGTCTCTACGGATTTGCCAATTCTGGACATTTCATAGAAATGGAATTATACAATAGGTGAACTTATATGACTGTCTTCCTTTGCTTAGCATAATGTTTTCAAGGTTCATCTATGCACCAATACATCCTTTTTATGGCTGAGCAATATTCCGTTATATGGATAGACCACATTTTGTTTATCCATTCATTGGTTGATAGAAATTTGGATTGTTTCCACATTTTGGTTTTTAGGAATAATGCTACTATAACTATTCATATACAGGTTTTTATGTGGACATACGCCTTCATTCATTTATACCTACGAGTGGAATTGCCGGGTCATGTGGCAATTATGTTTAACCTATTGAGGAACCGCCAGATTGTTTTCCAAAGCAGTTGCACACACGAGCAATGTCTGAGGCTTCCAATTTCTCCACATTTCACCAACGCTTACTGTTTTCCTTTTTAAAAAAATTATAGCCATCCTAGTGAGTGGGAAGTGGTATGTTGTGGTTTTAGATTTGCATTTCCCCAACGACTAATGATGTTGAGCATATTTCCATGTGCTTATTGGCCATTTGCATATCTTCTGTGGAGAATGTGTATTCAGCTCCTTAGTTCATTTTAAAATTGTGGTGTTTGTCCTTTTTATTATGGAGTTGTAAGAGTTCCTTATACATTCTTTATATATTCAAGTCCCTTATAAGATATATGATTTGCAAAAATTTTCTCCCACTCTAGGGGTTGTTTTTTTTTTACTTTCTTCATGGTGTTCTTTGAAGCACAAAAGTTTTTAATTTTGATGAAGTGCAATTTATCTATTTTTTCTCTTGCTGCTTACACTTTTGGTATCATATCTAAGAAACCATTGCTTAACCCAAAGTCATGAAGATTTGCTCCTGTTTTCTTCTAAGAGCTTTATACTTTTAGGTCTTACATTTAGGTCTGTGATCTGTTTTGAGGTAACGTTTGTATACGGTGTGAATTAAGGATCCAACTTCATTCTTTTGTGTGTTGGCTATCTAGCTGTCCCAGCACCATTTGTTGGAAAGATTTTCTTTCCCTCATTCAATTTTCTTGCCAACCTTCTTGAAGATCAGTTGACCGTAAATGTCAGAGAGTTCATTTCTGTGCTTTCTATTCTGTTCCATTGATCTGCATGTCTGTCCTTACGCCCGCACTGCTGGCATTGATTACTGTAGCTTTGTGGTAAGTTTTGAAAATGGGAAGTATGAGTCCTCCTACTTTGTTCTTTTTCAGGATTATTTTAGCTATTCCAGATCCTTTGAATTTTTGTTGGTGTTTCTCTTATAAATAAATAAATGTATACAAATTGAAATGGTCCTAATTGAGTGTTCCTGTATTTAGATAGCTCATGGGAAGTCAGCAGCAGAATGGGAGAAAATGCTGTTGGCCTTGCCATTTTCTCATTTGACTTTGTCATTGTGCTTGATCCATTGTTTAATATTTACCTGCCTCACCATGCCTGCACATTTGGGTGTTTTTGTTCAGATGAGCAATGCAAGTAGGTACAGTGTTTCTGAATAGGGGAAGAAGAGATAACTTAGTGATATATTTACTTGTCTTTATAAAGCTTCTCCAGCCTGCACCACAGCACATTGTCCTCCAGATAGCTATGATTTTCCAGCACAAGGAACCTTAACTGTAAAATCTATTCTCATTTCTCAATATTAAGAGTCACACCCAGGTGAGGTGGCTCACGCCTGTAATCCCAGCACTCTGGGAGGCCGAGGTGGGAGGATCACTTGAGGTCAAGAGTTTGAAACCAGCCTGGGCAACACAGTGAATCCCCATCTCCGCCAAAAAATACAAAAATTAGCCGGGCATGGTGGCTTGCGCCTGTAGTCCCCAGCTACTCGGGAGGCTGAGGCAGGAAAATTGCTTGAACCCGGGAGGCAGACATTGCAGTGAGCTGAGATCATGCCACTGCACTCCAGCCTGCGTGACAGAGTGAGACTCCATCTCAAAAAAAAAAAAAAAAAAAAGGAGTCACAAAAGCTCTATTTTCTTTTAGAGGCAGGGTCTTGCTCTATTGCCCAGGCTGGAGTACAGCGGCACAATCATAGCTCACTACAGCCTCAAACTCCTGGCCTCAAGCAATTCTGCCACCTCAGCCTCCTGAGGAGCTGGGACTATACTTGGCTAATCTTTAAATTTATTTTTTTTGTAGAGACAAAGTCTCACTGTGTTGCCCAGGCTAGTCTCAAACTCCTGCCTCAAGCAGTCCTTGCAATGTGGCCTCCCAAAGTGCTGGCCTTATAGGCTTGAGCTACTGTGCCCAGCCTACAAAAGCAAACCTTACACCAGAATTCAAAATTATATTTGTTATTGGTGGGCCCTATCATCCTGTGGTTGTTAGAAAGTTCTCACTCTGCCTTTCCATAGACACAGTTGTCGGATGCTACCTAACTTCAGCAATATGTTTTTCCAGGACAGCAAGCAGTGTGTTTTCATTTCATCCCACCACGAGGCCATGAGTGGGAAGAAGGTGGGGCTGGGACCTAGTAAACGTTCATGAATTTTTCAGCGTTTGAATTCACTTCATTATTCAAGTCCTTTTCTCGGTGTAATACTAATTCTTGATGATATGAAGAAAAGTTTATTTCCAATGTTCTTTTTTGTTTTTCAGGATGTATATACAAAGACGATATCTTTATGGTCGTATATCAATAGCCAGCTAGACGAGTTTTCTAATCCCTTCTTTGTGAATTATGAAAACCACGTGTTATATCCTGTTGCTAGTCTGAGTCATTTGGAATTGTGGGTAAACTATTATGTACGATGGAATCCACGGATGAGACCTCAGGTATCTTTTTGTTTTTCTTTTCATGAATGAGAGAGTTTGCCTTTTTTTCCAAGTAAAGATGGTGGTATGAAAATGTGTTAATGGTAGATATCAACATACCATACTGACCGTCTTCTGCCCTCTCCTGTCAGGGTTCAATCCTTTGCATTCATGTTCCAGGAGGTTCCACCCATACGCCAACTCTGATGATGTTTGCTGGGTTACAGTTAAAAAGTCTTAGCACTTCTGTCTCGTACTGATGAGGTACATAAAATGCTATGTGCTCCAGTGCGTGGCCCTTCATCTTATAAACTACTTTACCTGCAGATATGGGGGTTGGGGTGGCAGCCCTTTTCCCTGTTTCCACGTAGAGGTGGTAGAAAGGCGTGTGGAAGATGCATCAGGGCTACAGTGTATAGACCCTGTTAGTCCAGCAGTAGGAGGGCAGGTGCTTGAATCACAGAACAGGTGCCCCTTTGAAGAAGGGGGAGAGTTTGCCCCTCCCCACCACACTTTTTCACTGTAATATTTTCTGAGATTGAACAAAATTAGAGAATGGTGCACTACATGGGCCAGTCCGCCAAGCCTGTGTCCTCTCTTTGTGTTCAGTGACTGAGCTCTGGCTGCGGGTTCCTGAAGGGCTCCCCACATCCTCCACTGTGTCGTGGTTTGGATTCAGTCCTGCCCCGTACCCCCAGTCTCCACATGGGTGGCCAGGGCATGGTTGGTTCTGGGTGGTGAAGAAGACAGATAGAGGCAGCCTGTACCTCCATGGACAGATAACTGTCTGCTGAGACTTTTTTCTTTTTTATTTATTTATTTTTTGAGACGGAGTCTTGCTCATCACCCAGGCTGGAGTGCAGTGGCATGAGCTTGGCTCACTGCAACCCCTGCCTCCCAGGCTCAAGTGATTCTCCTGCTCTGGCCTCCCAAGTAGCTGGGATTACAGGTGTACAGCACCATGCCTGGCTAATTTTTGTATTTTTAGTAGAGACGGGATTTCACCATGTTGGCCTGGCTGGTCTCAAACTCCTGACCTCAAGTGATCCGCCCGCCTCGGCCTCCCAAAGTGCTGGGATTATGGGTGTGCACCACCGCGCCAGGCCTGAGATTTTTCTTTTGACTTGAATACTCTCAGAGTTTAACTGCAGTCCATCAGGAGCGTGTACCCAGGGCATTGTTTAATAGCATTGCTCTGTCAGCCAATGATACAGAAATCTGCCTTTCCTCTCCATCCTCCTGCTCCCTCATCCCTCTCACCTAGGGTCTTCATGATCTCTAGATCATCTCCACACTCCACTAGCCATGGGGCAGTCTGAACTGCTCATGTTCCTTTTCAGCTGCCTGGCCCTGGAACCTCAAGGATACGTCACTATAGTACCCCGGCCTGCCAGCTGGAAAGCTCCCTCACTGGTGGCCTTAGCTCCATGCTCCATCTGCTGGGTGCGCCCCGCTGCCCCAGGCCGCCGCTTGGCCACTCCTCACTGGATCCTTTGCCCTCTACCACAGACCAGGCTGGTCATCACTTGCCTCTTCTTTCCTAGATGGCTTTCTGTTTTGTTCCACAAAGCTTCCACTGCAAACGCTTTTCTCCTCTGGACCCTCTGAGTTGGCCCTGCCACCCTTACGACCTCAGGAGTGTTTTCCAGAACACTGTGATGGGTGCCCACTCAGCCTAGTACTTGTACGCTGGGCCTGGGGAGTTGGGAAGGAGTCCTGGCTGCAGGGGTGCTCCTGCATCCTAGGGTGCCCTTAGCCACATCTCCCCTGTACACGCCCTGCCCCTGCTTGAAGCAGATCCCCCGTGTGAATGAGCCGCCCTTTGTGTCTTCACATGTATGAAAACAACTAGTGTTTGATCACCTCTTTCAGCTCTTCCCAGAGTCTTCCTTGGATAGGAGAGACTTGCATCTGTGTCCCTTTCCCACTAGCCAGGGAGCTGCTGGGACTTGTGCTGCCCTGGAGCCTTTCCCATTGAGCGCCCTCTTCCCTGTTCACCTAGTGCTCTGGCGGCCCTATGTTGATTGCCCAAACTAGCGTACTTTGAGAAAGAGAGCGGAGGCGCTGCTAATAATCGGTCTGTAGAATTCCCCAAGACACTCGATACTGCACCGGCCTGTTTGCCTGCCTGCTGCCCCTACACACCACAGGCTTTGAAACCACAGGGCCCTCAGGATCTAGCATGGTGTTTGGCAACTAACGGAGACTCGACAGATGTGACTGAGTGAACGCATGAGTGAATGAAGAGGTGCGCCCCTCTGCTGCAGGCCAGTTCCCCCTGCACATCTGCTCTCTCCAGCCCCTTGAACCTGCATTTATTCCTTCTCCCTGTGGTGGCTCTTGCCCCTCAGCCTACAGAGGACTCACACCTGCCCACCCTAAACCTGTCCTGTCCCCACTGGCCTCTCCCTCAGGTCTCCCCTCCACACCCAGTCCTCTGGGATATTGGGACAGCTTTCTACCTACTCTCCCCGCCTCAGTCTGCCTTGTGTCCACGCTCCACCTTCCTCCAGAGAGGCCTTTTGCTCCTGCCTAACAGCCCAGACATCACCTTCTGTGGCTGCCCGATGGCTCCAGCTCCCCACGCCCTCTGCCACTTGGCCACCACCTGAGCTCCTGGCATCAACTTAGCTTCCTTCTTCCTCTTTTTAAAAAAATTTACATTTCTGGCTGGGCACAGTAACTTACGCCTGTAATCCTAGCACTTTGGGAGGCCGAGGTGGGCAGATCACGAGGCAGAAGTTTGAGACCAGCCTGACCAACATGGCAAAACCCCGTCTCTACTAAAAATACAAAAATTAGCCAGGTGTGGTGGTGCACCCCTATAATCCCAGCTACTCAGGAGGCCGAGGCAGGAGAATCACTTGAACCTGGGAGGCGGAGGTTGCAGTGAGCTGAGATGAGATTGCGCCACTGCATTCCAGCCTGGGCGACAGAGTGAGACTCCGTCTCAAAAAAAAAAAAAAAAGAAAAAAAAAAATTACATTTATCTCTCCCTTTAGACTTTGTGCTCTGCAAGACTAGTCCCTGCTTGTTATTAATTGATCTTTAAGTTGTTAATCTAATAACTGCTTGTCACTAGATTGAATCCTTCCCCAGATGAGAACTGAGTTTGAAGGCGAGCTGTCTTTGAAATGGTCCATGTGCCCAGGAACTATGAGTGAGCGTGAGAGGTTGCTGGTCCCATTAGCATCTTCTTTCCTGGCTTTCAGCCCAAGAAGTCTATGTGCAGGGTGACCTGCTGCCCTGTCACTGGAGTCCAGGTCCAGCACTGCCCTCCTTTCTGACTTCAGGTGCATTATTTGAGATGCTAAACACAGGGGCCCATCAAGCACTTCTTTCCAGTCAGTGGTCAACTTGGGAACCAAAGCCTACATCCCCCTTCCAGCACCTTCCTCTTCACTGATGTGTATTTCTACTTAGGCATCTTGCTGAGTTATTCTGTCCTGGGTGGCTTCTATTTCATCTGTTTTGGCAACAGGGAAGATGGGCTACAGAGTGTCAGAAGTCACTATGTTACTGAAATCACATAGGGTTACCAGGTGATATTCTTGGTGACTCAAAGGCCCGGGTGGTTGGTGGAGTGTCATGAACATTAGCAGAAAATCCAACAGAACCATGCCTGATCTGGAGTGCCTTTGGCTAAACAGAGCCTCTCGATTACTGCAGGAGACCCCCGTACCCCTGCCATGCTCCCCCTTGTGCAGCAGGTTGCAGAGGTGAAGAAATGCTGAGCAGCAGAGAGGGTTAGAGTGGTGTCCCACAGGGGCGCACCCAGGCTCAGATTCTTGCCCGCCGCGTGAGGCAGGGAACAGACCTTTCCTAAAACCTACAAACTGCGTGACAGATCTGTTCCCAGATGTGGTCAGGTTCTCACTCATGTAGGCGAAGCCACCTGCAACATCATGATGATGATGGAAACCACAGCGACAGCGCCTGTAACCTGCAGTCCTCTTGTGTGCCAGTGGGTTCTGTACACACATGACCCCAGTTAACGCTCCCAGCAATTCCACGATGTAGAGAATGAGGGAAGGGTCAGAGAAGCAGTGACTTGGTTGAAATCTTGCTGCCCAGTGCGTGTAGTTGTGGAAGGATGCCCCCGACAGGGCCAGAGCCCGTCTCTGGCAGTGACTCACCGCCTGATCTGCAGCAGGGTCCTGAGCCTCAGGGGGTTGCTGAGCAGGAAGTGAATCCATTCCAAGTGCACTGTGCTCGGAGGGTAGTAGGTGCGTGGTCCTGCTTTTTGCATTCTCCCTCCACTGTGCTACACAGAAGAGAGAACCAAAAAAGAGTACATGGGCCGCAGCTTGTTATCCTGTATGCAACAGGCATGTGTCGGACACCTCCTAGGTGTGGGAATGGGGGTGGGGGAGTGCATTGAAGACAGGCAGAGATCAGTGGCTGGTGTGGGTGTCCAGTGACAGGGCCTGAGGAGCCAGGTGAGGCAGAGAGAAGGAGGAAGAGAGGGGAGGGGAGGGAGTGCAGGGGGGCAAACGACAGGGGAGATGCAAGCCTGTTGGGCCTCTTTTCTCTGAGAAGGCAGTGGCTCGATTGGCTGCTGAGAAAGGGGTTCTTTGGGCATCCATCAGAGGATGGCTGGGTGTGGAAGGCCCAGGGGTGTCCTATTTCCTTTGGGACTGTCTTGCCTTATGTCTTGTGATGCTAGCACCCATGCGGCAAACATGACTGGCCCTTAGATGGGAATTTTCTCTAACGCAATCCTCTGTTTAAGCCTCTGAGTTTTCTATTCCTTCAGGCATGCCCTCGATTTGTTGCAAATGAAAATATGTGAGTAGGCCAGGCGCGGTGGCTGACGCCTGTAATCCCAGCAGTTTGGGAGGCCAAGGCGGGCAGATCACTTGAGATCAGGAGTTCGAGACTAGCCTGGCCAACATAGTGAAACCTCATCTCTATTAAAAATACAAAAATTAGCCAGACACAGTGGTGGCGGGCGCCTGTAATCCCAGCTGCTCAGGAGGCTGAGGCAGGAGAATCGCTTGAATTCGGGAGGCGGAGGTTGCAGTGAGCTGAGATCGTGCCGCTGCACTCCAGCCTGGGGGAGAGAGTGAGACTGCATTCCGCCTCAAAAAAAAAAAAAAAAAGAAAGAAAGAAAAGAAATAGGTGAGAAAAGATGCAAACAGCTGGTGAAGAGATGATAGTGGTGCGTTTGAGCAGTGCTGGGTCTGCCCTGGGTGTGTGTCAGTGGTGTATTTCCCTGCGTGTCTTGCTTCTTGCTGAGGCCACATGCCTGTAGATGGATAATGGGAACTTGATTGCAAGGCGTCCCTTGTCTGATCAGAATTAAAGATCCTACAGACAGGAAAATGCATGCCAGATGGGTCCTAAGGGTAAGAGAGGAGCTGGTGCCACCTCCCAGAGGCCTGTGGGATCTGCCTTTGCCATCACACTCCACTCCTGTCCCCTCTGTTCTTCCTGTGGCCTGCCCAAGGGGGTCATTTCTTCTCAGCCCACTGGGTGCTGGTTACTGAGCACCTTGTTATTAGAGGGACCTTGCTGCCCTCTTGCGGTCTCGCTCTCATCCTCCTTCCATCTCCCCCTTCCCTCCAGGAGGGCTGATCACCATTGGCATACACGGTGGAACAGCTCAGTCTTTGAGGGAGTGGGGGAAGGACCTGGTGAAAGATGAGCCAGAGGGCCAGGCTGGGGCCAGACTGCAGAGGGCCTCGAGGCCCCTCTCAGGGCAGGGGGAAGAAGTCCCTGGAAGGTGTTAAGTGGCCAGTTATATGGCCTGGCTGAGGCTTAGGAGCCAGCCCTGTGGCTGCTGTTTACACATGGGATCAGAGACAAGGGAAGGCTAGGGAGCTCCCCAGACCCCACCCTGTTTCTCCCTCAGCCCCAGTCGGTGACCCCTCGCTCTGGTCAGCCTTGCCCCCAGCCAAAGAGCTCCAGGTGAGAAAAGCTGGGTCTCGGATGTCTGGCCTCCTAGTA